>NC_133329.1:271271972-271594749 GCF_042186555.1 Aquarana catesbeiana | reverse complement strand
TTGACAGAGAGATCAGGGGAAGAGGCACGTGGGTGAGGAAAAATGATAAGTTCAGTTTTGGATAGATTAAATTTGAGAAAGTGGTGTGACATCCAGACTGATATATCTGATAGTAAATTAGTGATACGTGAGGAGACTGAAGGAGTGAGCTGAGGGGTAGAGAAATAGATTTGGGTGTCAGCATAGAGGTGGTATTGGAAGCCATGGAAGGCTATCAGCTGACCCAGGGAGAAGGTGTAGAGTGAATAAAGGAGAGGTCCAAGAACAGAACCTTGGGGGACCCCAACAGAGAAAGGAAGAGGAGAGGAGGAAGTAGAATTGTAAGTAATGCTAGAGGTGCGGTTGGATAAGTAGGAAGAGAACCAGCAAAGAGTACAGTCGCTGAGACCAAAGGTGTGGAGTTTTTTGAACTATGCAGATTATTCATGAGAAAGCACTGCACTACATTTACTAAAACTTAAAATCCATGAAATTAGAACCAGGCATTCCAGATTGGGTGCCAGTGATTAAAACTTTCTTAGGGAGTATGCAGGTGGAATCTGTCTTATATAAACCTTAGATATGTAGGGTTTGGTGTTCTTTGCTATTGATGTGTGGTGTCACCGTGCCAGGATCAAGGGAGCACTTTAAGGTCTCAGAAAGATACTTCTGTGTACCTATGAGTTTAACAAGGAATTTAAAAAGAAGCTCCCAAGAACTCAAAAATTTTATTTGAGGATCTGCAGGCAACAGCTGCTGTAAAAGTGCATGCATCAACAAACAAAAAGAGATTGGACCAATTTAACCTGCAGGAGAGGTGTGCCAAGAAAAAAACATTTGCTGTCAAAAAATATTAGCACAAGACTACCAGATTCTTTTGAAGGTATAGGCAAAGACCAGGCCTAATGGAACAATGTGCTATTGACCGATTAATCAAGGATAGAATTGTTTAGCTGCAGTAACAGTAGGCATGTTTGGCACAAACTAAAGGCAGCATTCCAGTGAAAAACCACATGCTAAAAGTGAAGCCTGATGGTGCTTTGCTGATTTAGGCTGGGTTCACACTGGTACAGCACGACAGTACTACGACTGTGGATCAGACTTTGCCCTGCAACTTGAAGTCCGACTTCAATGAACGGGATCCGACTTTGATCCCACAAAAGTAGGCCCTTTGTGTCTGGTATGAATCTTTAGGGGAAACTCCACGCCAAATAAAAAAATTAAATTGCCATAGGGTTCCCCCTCCAAGACTATACCAGACCCTCCAGTCTGGTATGGATTTTAAGGGGAACCCCCACGCCAAAAAATATGGTGTGGGGCCCCCTCCAAAATCCATACCAGACCCTTATCCGAGCATGCAGCCCTGCAGGTCAGGAAAGGGTGTGGGGATGAGTGAGTGAACAGTGCCCCCCCCACCCCAAGCACCTTGTATGCATGCTGATAGGGACAAGGGCCTCTTCCCGACAACTCTGGCCGGTGGTTGTCGGGGTCTGCGGGCAGGGGGGCTTATCGGAATCTGAAAGCCACCTTTAACAAGGGGGCCACCAGATCCCGGCCCCACTCTATGTGAATGAATATGAGGTATATTGTACCCCTACCCATTCACCCAAAACAAGTGACAAAAATAAAAAACAGTACACAGTTTTTGACAAAGTAGTTTATTAAAGCAGTCTTTTCTCCTTCCGATTTCATCTCCCTCCGACAATTTCTTTATCCTCCGGTTCTTCTCCCTCCGCTGATGACATCTTCCTCTGATTCTGTTCTTCTCCCTCCACTGATGTCTTCTCCCACTGACAGTTCTCCTCTGCCCTCTGTCTTCTCCCACTGCTGGTTTTCCACTCCCCACTGTCTTCTCCCTCTGTTCTCCCTTTGATCTTCCACCAACGCTCGCTCCCGCTGTAATGCTGGGGCCGCCATGTGCAATTACTTATACAGCCATGGGGCGTGGCCACCCATTGATGTCATATGGAGGCCCCACCTCCTTGTGATGTCACCTCCCGTGGCATGATGGGGTGGTGACATCACAAGGGGGCTGGCCTCTGGAGGAGGAGGGGGACTCTAAGCTGTGTTTTTTTTTTTTTTGGTGCAGGGTAACCCCTTCAAGATCTTTAGAGCACAAGTCGCATGCCAAAGTCAGATCAGTTAAGACGATGATCCAACTTCAATGAGATTCAATGGGCTAAAGTAGAATCAAAGTCAGACCAAAGTAGTGCAGGAACCTCTTACAAAGTTGGACTGACTTGTGTCGGACCAGTGTGAACCCAGCCTTAGGGCCTGAGCAGCTTGCAGTCAACGAGCCAACAATGAACTATGCATCATATCAAAGTGTGCATGATGAGAGCATGTGGCCATCTATATAAAAGTTGAAGCTGAATAGGACAGTAAGAGCCCCCTCCTCCCACAAATGACCCATTTTTGGAAAGATTATATTTTTTACCACTTTTTTATTTATTTTTTTTGAAAAGAAGAAATATTCTGGTACTGATTGGGTCAAAACAAGGAGCTTGGTAATGGTGCACCAGATACATTGCATACAGATCACATACAGAGGGGGTTGGCAATGAGGGGGTTAATGTGCAGGGTAAGGGAACTAAAGAGTCACTGAAGAGATAGGCTGGAGATTATATGTATAGGATAGGACAGGGGGGTTAAAGGATTAAACTTTACTTGAATCTGCAGCAGTCGCTGATTTCTACTGTGTTCAGAAACTAGTTACATAGTTAAGCCTCGTACACACGATCAGATTTTCTGCAAAGCATCAGACTTTTGTCCAAAGGGCATGTGCCGTGAACTTGTCTTGCATACAAACGGTACACAATTGTCTGCCAACAAACACAAACGTAGTGACATACTAGACGTACTACGAGCAGATAAAGAGGAAGTTCAACTGTCAGGCGCCACCCTTTGAGCTCCTTCTGCTAATTTTGTGTTAGTAGAAGTTTGGCGAGTGTTGATTCACGCTTTTCATTTTGCACTTTTCATTTTGTCATTTTCATGTTTCTGAATGGCCATTCGTCAACCAGACATGTTGCGGAATCGGAGGAGATAACGCGTTATTTATTATTGACCTTGGAGTTATTGCTTTGACCCAAGTCCAGTCCAGGAACAGGAGGAGGAGGATTTCTTGGACCAAAAATCGATTGCTTTATTAATTGTGACCAATTATGTCATATGCCTTTGCTGCGGGAGCTCCAGGAGAATAATCCGGATGATTTTCGGAATTATCTCCGGATGACGGACCCCTACTTTCACCAACTCTTGGCATTGTTGACCCCCTATATTAAGAAGGACACATGCATGAGGCTTTTATTTAATTTTTTAGTTGAATAATAATTTGATTTGGTATATTTTCTATATTTCTGGATGCATAGAATGCACTTTTTAGTTAAGTTCTATTGGCAGATAGCATTTCTAATTTTATTTGTTTTCTTTTTTTTAATGTACAATAAAAAAAATGTGGAGAATAATACTTGGCTATGTGTTTTACTTCAAATGACAGTTTGGGAGTAGGCAGTTACAGTTAAAAAAATCCAATGTAAAATGAACAAGGGACACCAACATAGTTGTATCTTTGATCTTAAAAACTACGGGATAATGGTGCTGTGGTAACTTGCCCAAAAACAAAAAAACAAGCATAATAATATTATTCTTGATATCACTAGAAAATATGTTTGGCAGAACTCCATCAGTATCACCAGTATTACCAGCAAAGCAGCTTCATTATTAACACCTTAACCTCTTCCTGCCCCCTGGCCGTCACGCCTTTCGTTCTGGGTGGACGTCATATGACGGCCCTCCAAAACGACTGCTCCCGCCCCGCAATGCGGCGGCCGCGCCCTGTTGCTGGGACGCGGTGCGACCCTGATCTGTGTAAAGAGCTGCTCTTTAACCATGTGATGGGTTGTGTTCAATCATAACTGGTCACATGTAAACACGGAGATGCTGGTAATCGGCGCTCCTCGCCTCACACTGATCATCAGCGCCCTGATTACAATTAGGTGCCAGCAATGCCACTGCCAGCAATCAGTGCCCCCAATTGGCACCAATTTGTGCCCACAAGTGCCAGCAATCAGCGCTCATCAGTGCTGGCTTCCAGTGCTGCCCATCACTGGTGCCCATCAATGCTCATCACTACTGCCCATCAATGCCCATCAGTGCCACCCATCCGTACTACCTATCTGTGTCCACTAGTGCCGCCTATCTGTGCCCATTGTCCACCAGTGCCACCTATCAGTGCCCATAAGTGTGGCATATTTGTGCCTCCTCATCAGTGGAACCTAATTAGTGCCCATAAGTGCTGCCTCATCAGTGCCACCTCATCAGTGCCCATCAGTGCTGCCTCATCAGCGCCCATCAGTGAAGTAGAAAAGTTACTTATTTACAAAAATAAGAAACTTTTATATTTTTAAAATGTAAAAAAAAAACAGGAGTGATTAAATACCACCAAATGATAAAAATTTCACATGGTTACAATGTAGCATGACCGCGCAATGTCATTCAAAATGTGACAGTGCTGAAAGCTGAAAAATGGCCTGGGCAGGAAGGGGTTATAAGTGCCCTGTATTGAGGTGGTTAAAGAAGAAGAGACTGTGCGCTGCATTTCGAGATTTCATAATTTTGAATGTTAATTAAGAACGCTAGTTTACAAGACCGACCACGTCTGGCTCGTCCTTGCTTCCGAGCATGCGTGTTTTTACTTTGGACTTTTGTTTGGCAGACTTGTGTACACACGATCAGAAAATCTGACAACAGACCGTTGTCCGCGGAGAATTGCCATCCAACATTTGTCCGCGGAAGATACGACAACAATTGTCCGATGGAGCGGTCGGATTTTCGGCCAACAGTCTGTCATCCCACAATTCCCGGTGGAAAATCCGATTGTGTGTATGAGGCTTTAGTCTGGTTGAAAAAAAAGACATAAGCCCATCCAGTTTAACCCACAGAGGAAAAAAAACACACACACAAATAGAAAACTCTCATATACAAAATCTTTTACCCACAGTTGATCCAAATGAAGGCAACCCCCCCCCCCCCCAATAAATAAATAAAGCATAACCCTTTGTATTAAGATATGCTGTTTTCAATAAAGTCTTAATCGTGAAAAAAAATAAAGCATGATTCAATTTGCTCCAGTGGGCAAAAAATTTCCTACCTGATCCTACAAGAGGCAATTTGAATGTCCCCCATAAGACAGCTCCCACTCGGTTCTATGCTCTTAGAGGTACGGAGTGATGTCCGACGTCACTTACGCCTTCCGGCCTTAAAGGGATGATTTTTTTTTTTTTTTTATCTCTTAAAAGGCAAAATTACTTTTTTTTTTTTTTTTTTTTTGCTTTTAAGTGTAAATGTGAGTTCTGAGGTCTTTTTGACCCCAGATCCCGCAATAAAGAGGCCATGTAGTGCTTATTTATATTACAAGGGATGTTTACATCCCTTGTAATAGGAATAAAAGTGAACTTTTTTACAACGTAAAACTAAAAGTAAAATAAATAAAAAAATAAATACAATTTAAATGACCCCGTCCCTCCGAGCTCATGCACAGAAGTGAATCCATACGCAAATCACACCCACATATGTAAACCGTGTTCAAACCACATGTGAGGTATCGCCGCGATCTGTACCTCTAAACAGGTAACCTGCAAAAAATGTTAAAGTATCGCCTATGGAAATACCGTAGTTTGTCGCCATTCCACAAGTGTGTGCAATTTTAAAGCATGACATGCTAGGTATCTATTTACTCGGCATAACATCATCTTTCACATTATGCAAAAAAATTGGGCTAACTTTACTGTTTTTTTTTTTATTATTATTTAATTCAAAAATGGGTAATTTTTCCAAAAAAATGAGTTTACAAGACCGTTGCACAAATACAGTGTGACATAAAATATTGCAACAATCGTCATTTAATTCTCTAGGGTCTCTGCCAAAAAACATATATATAATGTTTGGCGGTTCTAAGTAATTTTCCAGCAAAAAATACAAATTTCAACTTGTAAGCAAAAAGTTCCAAAAGAGACCTGGTCTTAAAGTGGTTAAATGAAATTGTGTTATGGCCACTGCTACCCAGATGTTCTTTTAAATAAATATTAGTAATGAGCTCTGCATGGTTTGAAATTACCAGGTCCAGTAGAGCATTATTTCTAGTCGGGGGCTCTATGAACAGGACCATAAAATTGTATGTAATATAGGTTTATACATTTTTGCCCTTTAACTGTTCCAGCAGTGTCATCAATCCAGTCAATTTTGGGGTAATTTAAATGCCCCATTATTATCACTGTCCCAGCCCTTGCAGCCCTTTCTAACTGTGCAATAAGCTGAGTCCTCACCTACTAATCACAACACTGGATGGCCTATAACAAACTCCAATGATTAACTTTGTAGTATGCACACCCATATGCAGTTCCACCCATAATGTGTCAGTCTCATCACACTCTATCAACTAGGTCCTCTTTCACACTTACTTTGAGATCACTTCTCACATAGAGACAGACACTACCACCTTTACATTTTACCCTGTCTTGCCGAAAAGGGAGCATAGCCAGGAGTATTAATAACCTAATCATGTGACAAATTAAGCCATGATTTAGCAATACTGATTAAATCATAGTTCCCTTCATGCACCAAATCTTCCAACACACCTATTTTGCTTGGCACATTTCTGGCATTGTTTAACACACACTTTAGTTCATTCACTCGTTTGTTAGTTTAATTTTTCCCCCTTTCCTCATCTTTAGGAGGAAGGGGTAGAATCACAAATATAAATGCACATTGTTTATGTCAGATGATGCTGTGATTGGTCTCTTTATGACCACAGTGATCCTAAGATACAGAGCTGCCAGGATCTGCCTTGTACACAATATATATGCAAGGAGCCATCTGTGGCTCTGTTCACTGGCATTAACTGCTACACTTACAGATTGGGGGCTATTTCTGGAGTTACATTTATAAAACATCACTCCTGAAAGAGGCATCAGTATAGTGGTTAAAGTAAATACAATTAATAAAACAGATTTATAAAAAAAAAACTATGAGCAATCTTTAAAAATGTAACAATGGCTATTGGGGGAAAAAAGTAGTCTACACCACAGGTGCAATCCACCCTATTTAAAGTTTCAGTCCATAGTGAACACTTATTGACTTAACTTTAAAAAAAAAAGATGAATAATGCTACTTAATACTCTCCTCCTTTCCTCTCATCAAAAGTCTATGTGCCACAGAGACCTTTGTAAGCAATAAACTAAAAGGACTGGAAATGAGAATGACAGTATCTGCCAATAAGCAATACATTATCTGTTTTTATCCATTTTGCCTTATTGGGAAAGCTTGTCCCAAACACCGAAGACTACTGACAGCAGGTGATGCATTAGCTTTAATGTATTTTACTTGGGCCTCTATGGCACTAATGTAAATACTACCAAATCCATAAAAGACATCATGCCTGAAGAGGTCACTTCTGAGATGTTTGTAACTGGAAAACGTAAATCTCTAGATGGCACAGTGACAAAAGAATTGATACAGGGTACTTTGTACTGGAGAGTTTCCTTCAGTGTAACTAAATGTTAGCATATACAAGCTATTTACTGGGATACTGTAATGAATACCATTAGGCTAATGCCACTATTTACACCCTGATTAATGATGGCACCATTCAGTCTCAATAATTTCTTGCTTAGATGATTAATAGTTACTGTGTGAGACAATGATAAGTGAATCAAACAGGCCCTGAAACTTTTCATTATTCTAAAAATGTTGTAGTTTTATTTTAAGCCTTTAAAGCAGTATTATACTCAAACATTTATTATATTGCAGCTTACAAATTCTTAGATGTGATGGCTGTATTGGTTTTCTTTTTTTAGGCTTTCTTTCTTCTGTTTTTGCCCGGTGATTTGACAAGTAAGTCTGTTTTTCAAAAGAACAAGCCCTCCAGTAGTTTCAGGTTTAAGACAAACCATGTAACACTAGCAGGGATGTTTACAATGATCAGCTTTTTATTTATTCATATGAAACTCTTATTCCAAAAGGAAAAAACGGTTTGCTGTAAATGATTATACAGTGTTAACTGGAGTTTGGCTTCTATGGGTTAGTATATTTAAATTTGTTAGTACATCTAATACTCTCTACCCCCAAGACTGACAGTGCTGCTGTCCAAAAGGTGCCCCCTGTGCTGCTACCTCCAGAGTGTAGGCACTCTAATACAGGAAGTGTGTTATTGTTCAGATCACCAGGTGAAAACACAGGTGGGAAAAAATGTAAAAAAGGAAACTAATGCAACCACCACATCTAGCAGTAATAGATTACTTTTTTTTTTTTTTTTGGTTGAATACTGCTTTAAATGTTCACAAACAGCATATATACAGATATAAATATTCCACCATATGCTTCATTTACTTGGCTTTACCCATATCCACAGATTTTGTCTGGGAGATAAGGAACAAAGCAAAGACTTGAAGAAAATGTACTGGAATTGTGTTATCTTAGGACATAATGTGATTTCCATTCAAGTCTATGTAGCTACAAATTGCACCACACTGCACTAAACTCCCACAAAACCCTTTTTAAAATCACATCAGAATCGCACTGCATATATTTGAAAGGCGTCCATAGAAACTAATACTATTTCACTTGTCATGTGATGCCTAACACATCAAAAATTGTATCAGCGTGAACAAGATATATATATATATATCTATAGATATATATATATATCTATCTATAGATAGATATATATATATATCTATAGATATATATATATATATATATATATATATATATATATACACACACACACACACAGAGTTATTTACGAAAGGCAAATCCACTTCGCACTGCAAGTGCACTTGGAAGTGCAGTCGCTCTAAATCTAAGGGGTAGATCTGAAATGAGTGGAAGCTCTGCTGATTTTATCATCCAATCATGTGCAAGCTAAAATGCTGTTTTTTATTTTCCTTGCATGTTCCTCTCGGATCTACAGCGACTTTACTTCCAAGTGCACTTACAGTGCAAAGTGGATTTTCCTTTAGTAAGTAACCCCCACAGTGCCTTGAAAAAGTATTCATATCCCTTGAGATTTTCCACATTTGGTCATGTTACAACCAAAAACGTAAATGTATTTTATTGGGATTTTATGTCATAGACCAACACAAAGTGGCACATATCTGTGGAGTGGAAGGAAAGTGATAATTTATACTAATAAATATCTGAAAAACGTGGCTTGCATTTGTATTCAGGCAATACTTTGCAATTACAGCTGCAGGTCTTTTTGGGGATGTCTCTACCAGTTTTGCACATCTAGAGAGAGAAACTTTTGCCTGTTCTTTGCAAAATAGCTGAAGCCCTGTCAGATTGGATGGAGAGCGTGAACAGCAATTTTGAAGTCTTGCTACAGATCCTCAACTGGACTTTGACTGGGCCATTCTAACACATTAATATACTTAGATCTAAACCATCCTATTGTAGCTCTGGCTGTATGTTTAGGGTCGTTGTATTGCTGGAAGGTGAACCTCCGGCCCAGGCTCAAGTCTTTTGCTCTAACAGATTTTCTTCTAAGATTGTCCTGTATTTGGCTCCATCTATCTTCCCATCAACTCTGACCATTTTCCCTGTCCTTGCTGAAGAAAAGCATCACCACAACACAATGCTGCCACCACCATGTTTCACGGTGGGAATGATGTGTTCAGGGTGAAGTGCAGTGTTAGTTTTCCGCCACACATAGCGTTTTGCTTTCAGGCTAAAAAGTTAAATTTTGGACTCATGTGCCAAGAACACCTTGTTCCACATGTTTGCTGTGTCCCCCGCATGACTTCTTGCACACTGCAAATGGGACTTCCTATGGCTTTTTTTTCAAAAATGGCTTTCTTCTTGCCACTCTTCCATAAAGGCCAGATTTGTGGAGTGCAGGACCAATAGTTGTCCTGTGGACAGTTTCTTCCACCTGAGCTGTGGATCTCTGCAGCTCCTCCAGATTTACCATGGGCCTCTTGGCTGCTTCTTTGATTAATGCTCTCCTTGTCCGGGCTGTCAGTTTAGGTGGACAGCCATGTCTTGGTAGATTTGCAGTTATACTATACTCTTTCCATATTCGGATGATGGATTGAACAGTGCTCTGTGAGATGTTCAAAGCTTGGGATATTTTTTTAGAACCTAACCCTGCTTTAAACTTTTCCACAATGTTATTTCCGACTTGTCTGGTGTGTTCCTTGGTCTTCATGATGTTGTTTGTTCACTAAGGTTCTCTAACAAACCTTTGAGGGTTTCACAGAACAGCTGTATTTATACTGAGATTAAATTGCACACAGGTGGACACTATTTACTAATTAGGTGACTTCTAAAGGCAATTGGTTCCACTACATTTTAGTTAGGGGTATCAGAGTAAAGGGGGTAAATAGAAATGTATGCCACACTTTTCAGATATATATTTGTAAAATAATTTGAAAAACATTTATCATTTTCATTCCACTTCACAATCATGTGCCACTTTGTGTTGGTTTATCACATAAAATCCCAATAAAATACATTTACGTTTTTTGGTTGTAACATTACAATGTGGGAAATTTCAAGGGGTATGAAAACTTTAAGGCAATATACATACACTGTATATACAGCAGACACAATAAGTATTGAAGAAGTCACCATTTTTCTAAATATATTTCTAAAGGTGCTATTGACATGAAATTTTCACCACATTGGTAACAACCCATGCAATCCACGCATACAAAGAAACCAAAACAAACACACTAACTGAAACTTATTTAATATTTCGTACAAAATCCTTTGTTGGTAATGACAGCTTTAAGACGCCTCCTGTATGGAGAAACTAGTCATATGCATTGCTCAGTTTATGGTGAAATTATATTCTTTCCTCTTCTGGCTAATGGCCCCAACAGTGCTCACTGGAACATTCAGAAGTTTAGAAATCCTTCTGTAACCAATAGCATCAGTATGTTTGGCAACAATAAGGTTGCAGTCTTGAGAGAGCTTTTTGCTTTTACCATCATAAGAGGTTTTTTGAGTGACACGTTGGTAATGAGACTCCTTTTTATAGGCCATCAGTTGAGACCAGCTGATATTAATTTGTACTGAATAGAGGCAGGATTGCTTTCTAACTACTGATAGATTTCAAAGAAAAGAAGGAAAACCTGTGCTACCAAGTAAAAAATTTGTGTAACTGCAGCTGCAACAAAAACCGCAAATATCAATGAGGTGAAAAATTTAAATAAAAAGAAAAAATTGTGCGCTTGTATTAGATACTTAAATCTATATTTCTGTGTGATTGTCATAAATAGATGAATAAATGAATAAACACCATCAAAGTTAATAGTAAATTAGAAGTAAATAAGAAAGTCGCTATGCTACACAGCAAATAGCGATATGTAAATCAAATAATTACATAGTTAGTTACATAGTTAGTTAGTCAGGTTGAAAAAAGACACAAGTCCATCCAATCCAACCATATAAAAAAAAAAACGTACAATCCAATATACCCAATACTATACCCACAGTTGATCCAGAGGAAGGCAAAAAATAATAATAATATTAACCATTCCATACAGATAAATATAAAAAACTTATGTGCAAAAAAGCATGGTTATTCCACCCAAGTGCAAAGTCATAAGTGTGAAAGTTCAAAATTGCATAATGAGTCGCAAAAAAAACGCATATCCAAAGTTCACAAGTTGCATTCCTTAGTGTGTATAAAGGAATAAGGGGACGTGAAGGGACCTCCAACCACCAGTGGATCCAAAGGTTGATAACAGATGTATCCTTACCAGACGCGTTGGATCTCCTTTATAGCAAGGTCTTAGAAGCATACAGATTTAGCCCTCTGCAGGGACAGGAGATGACAGCTCACCACACGACCAGAGATGATTCCGACACTTCCGCGTTGATGTAAACACTCCCTCGTTTTAAACTCGTGGATAAAGAAGGGGAGAAAAAAACTCCAATAGTGTAGTAGGTAAAAAAAGGAATTGTATTGCCTCAGACAACTAGGCATCTTACAAAGACATCCAAAGTATAAAATATAAAAGCCGTCAAAATATAAAAACAGCAGAGACGCCCGTGCTAGATTACATATTAGATGTAATTAGACGTAATTGTTCTACCATCAATGACTTTAGAGTTCAATCTAAGATACTTACTGAGAGGTTTCCGGAAAAAGGATACGAATCTTCTTTCCTTGAGGAAAAAATGAGGGAGGTGGAGTTGTTAGATAGGGAGTCACTCCTCAGAGATAAAAGTAGGGTGGAAACTCCTGAAAGGAAAGAGTCCATTTGTCCCTTTATAAACGGGCTATTCTCATCAATACTCCTTGATTAGGAAACTGATGTACAAGCACTGGCATAACATAAAAAATGACAGTGTATTAGGCCCTCTACTTCCTGAGAAACCTCGTGTAATTTTCAGAGGAGTACCTTCTATTAGATCAGCTATAGCCCCTGGTGTCTGCGACCCTCCCATCAGAAAACCCATGTTCTTTCAGAACCTGGTTGGGTATTATAAATGCAAAAACTGTGCTGTTTGTACTATTAATGACATCAAAGACCGTAAGGTGGAACAGTTTCACTCTACCAGTACCTCGAGGACCTTTTCAATTAAATCCTTCATTACCTGTTCCACCACCCACGTAGTATACCTTCTAATTTGTCCATGTGGATTACAATACGTGGGCCGTACAGTACGACCCCTTCAGGTTAGATTAAATGAGCACATCGGAAACATCCGAAGAGGGTTTATAGGTCACCCAGTATCCAAACACTATTTGGATGTACATGGGCAAGATCCTAAGGGTACAAAATTTATAGCCATAGATAGACTTAAGACACCATGGAGGGGAGGTCTGAAAAAAACGAGCTATATCCAAACTTGAAATGGAGTGGATATATAAAATGAAATGCTTAAAACTTCGTGGGCTTAACGTGGATGTCGAGATTAATGCGTTTATCGACAATGCTTAGGCGATGTTGTTGGTGGACGCATTGATTCCGATACTCGTGAGAATATTCTGTTTGTTCTTTTTTCTTCTTTTTTTCTGTGTTTGGCTACATTGTAGTTTTTTGTATAAAATGTAAGGGGATACCATGTCCAGATATGGCTGCCCTCTGAATGTAGAATTGCATATACATAAACATAAGAATTAATGCATGATGATTCTTAGTAATATATCCCTAAAATACATTATTTTTCAATAATATAGTAGTTGTGGTCTAAGGAAGGAATAAATAATACACCGTTTGGATTTAGCAGTTTTCATTTTTCTTTTCCTTCCTTTTTTTCGTTTAGTTCTTTTGTTGTCAAATTGTCCATTACTTCTTTATCCACGAGTTTAAAACGAGGGAGTGCTTACATCAACGCGGAAGTGTCCGAATCATCTCCGGTCGTATGGTGAGCTGTCATCTCCTGTCCCTGCAGAGGGCTAAATCTGTATGCTTCTAAGACCTTGCTATAAAGGAGGTCCAACGCGTCTGGTAAGGATACATCTGTTATCAGCCTTTGGATCCACTGGTGGTTGGAGGTCCCTTCATGTCCCCTTATTCCTTTATACACACTAAGGAATGCAACTTATGAACTTTGGATATGCGTTTTTTTTGCGACTCATTACGCAATTTTGGACTTTCACATTTATGACTTTGCACTTGGGTGGAATAACCATGTTTTTTTGCACATAAGTTTTTTATATTTATCTGTATGGAATGGTTAATATTATTATTTGATTTACATATCGCTATTTCTGTGTAGCATAGCGACTTTCTTATTTACTTCTAATTTACTATTAACTTTGATGGTGTTTATTCATTTATTCATCTATTTATGACAATCACACAGGAATATAGATTTAAGTATCTAATGCAAGCGCACAATTTTTTCTTTTTATATACTGATAGATTTCAGCTGGTGTCTTGGCTTTCCATGTCTTTTTGCACCTCCCTTTCTTCATGCGTTCAATACTTTACCTGTGTCATTCCATTTTATTATATATAACTTAATTTCTGAACTTATTTAGTTTCTTTGTATATATGGATTGCACGGGTTGTTACTGACACGGTGAAAATTTTGTGTCAACATTTTTACCTAGAAAAATGGTGTTGTGTTCAATACTTCATTTACCTGCTATATATATATAGATAGATATAGATATATCTATATCTATCTATATATCTATATCTATCTATATATCTATATATATAGATATATATATATATCTATATATATAGATATATATATATATATATCTATATATATAGATATATATATATTTATTTATATATTATATATATATATATATATATATATACACATACACATACAGTAAATATATAAAAACTATACCACACTTTGTAGGCCCAGGCAATATACATTTCCAGGTGAAAAGCATAATAGAGGCTCTTGATGGTAATGGTTCACTGCTGATCATAGGTTTAATCACCTGAAGTAGTTTTACGCTATTCATTGCTGTGCTGAAGAGATGATTTTTTATAACTGTACATCTGAGAGGGCTGTTAAACTGAGCTCACGCATTGTCCTCTCAGTGATTTCTGTAAGATATTGACACAGAATAATGCAAAAGCACTACAGCTGTTATCTACCAAATAAGGAAGATAACTCGCTAAATTGAATGGCTAAGAGGAAAGTCATGGAAATGCATCTGTGGTCTTCAAAAAAAAAAAAAATGGCATTTTAACCATCTGTTCATTTAAGTAATTTTCAGAAAAACATGCTGTAAAATATTTTTTATGGTGATCTAGAGTAAAATAAGGTAAGTGGAAAACAGCTTAATAGATCTAACATATAACACATACACGATAGGTCTTGAAATTCATGCCTGGGAATCTTTTGTATTAATTTGGCTTGATATATTATATTATTTCTGTATTACTAGATAATTTGAACACAGAGGAAAAAATATATAATTAGCCCCTTTTGTGGGTAATAGGTAACAGTGGTTACTTTTCTGCACTGTTATTTTTTAATAAAGTTCTTGGTTTAGACTGCAGTGATCAAGCCATCACATGTTCCAGGCTCTTTGTGTTTAGCAATAACAGCTATTTTTCTAGGAGACAAGCTGCTCGACCTAGCAGAGGGCAGGAAGCTTCAAAGCAGAGCTCTTGCCGGGTAAAGTTATACAACCAAAAAGTAAGAAACTAATAATGTGCTGACTAGACCATTATGAGAGTCCTAAAATTACAACTATAGAGTTGGTAAAAATTTTTTACAGTTTTTAACATTCTGTTTCATTTTTCTCTTTACCAAACAGCACCATATTGCTTCTACACAAAACCTTCAGCACAAGAACCAGCTCCAGAATTTCCCAAGCTTTATCCCTATTATATTACTATTAAACCATCAAATCCTTTATTGAGCTCTTAAAATTCATGTTTTACAAAAAGAATATAATTAAACCTCTGGCATATATTGTATACAACACCCTTTTCAAAAAGTGTCTACAAAAACATTATCAATGTATATAGGTGCAAAGAGGACTGTTGTCCAGAGTAGTCACTCATATTTCAATGGTCAAAGAAATTAAGAATCTGGTTGTAATGGATAACAGTTTCATTTTTGCACTTTTTATTCACTTCCATCTACGTGTATTGAACTGAACTCAACTACCTGAATTCTCTAGCTGTTTGACTGTGTCTGACATTATACAACATACAATTCATATACACTACATTACCAAAAGTATTGCCTTTACACGCACATGTTTTTTAATGGCATCCCAGTCTTAGCCGGTAGGGTTCAATATTTAGTAGGCCCGCCCTTTGCAGCTATAACAGCTTCAACTCTTCTGGGAAGGCTGTCCACAAGGTTTAGTAGTGTGTCTATGGAAATGTTTGACCATTCTTCCAGAAACACATTTGTGAGGTCAGACACTGATGTAAATGTGCAGGCCTGGCTCACAGTCTCCGCTCTAATTCATGTGCGTGTAAAGGCAGGCGTCTCAATATTTTTTTGGTCATATAATGTAAATCTCTAAGGAAATGGTAGACTCCTTTGATTGTTGCTGTGATGCCAGTCTTATTTTACAAAGTCAGAAGTGTAAATTTTAAATTAAACTTACACTCCAGTCAAGTGAATGATGCCTTACAGAGTGCATTAGTTAAAGCAGACAGAGTTAAAAAGATAATGGACTTACTGTCCCAAATCATTGAGGTAAAACTGTTCAAATTGAACTTTTTGCTTAGGCCACAGCCACAGAACTACAGTACCTATGTTCACAACTAAATTATCTCTTCCTAAACAAACTAAAAGCCCAACAAACAAGGACCAAGAAGTCATTTCATGAATGATGGCAATAAACCAACCACAGCATTGGCCAGAGCCCTATAGGTGGCATGTCTTCACGTCTTTATCCCAAAGATCGATGAAGGCCAAGACCCCTTAGTAAATAAATCCAAAGACATTGCCGGTTGCTTCCAGGAATACTATACTTCACAATCGCCTACTTCATTCCACCTTAGCCCAACCATCAAATTAATTTTCCCAACAAATTTTTCCACCCTCTTAGTGACAATTAGACAGGATTTATGCTGCTAAGATTCAGACCTCCATTTGGGGTTCTGGAAAAACAACATCCTAAACATAAATATATCCCTCATATTCCTGTACCATCTCTAATACCTGTCAGTGCACATCCCAACTTCCTTTCTCAAAACCTCCTTTCTCCAGCCTAATGCATGCTATTTCTGTAGGCCCATAAAGCCCACAGGCTAAACTGCACCCTCTTCTTGAGGGCAAAAACCCTGGAATGTATTGGCTTCCCAGATCACCTGGTCTGCTACATAGAAGTCCACATATCTAAAGTCCTTGACTGATGTATATCTTATAAATGTAAATGCTGAATAATCAATTTCTAATGTATGCTTTCAAAACTTGCCTTGGAAGGAGAGTGGGAGGGGAAGAGAATACCCCTGCAAAATTATATATTATATATATATATACACACACATTATATATATATATATATATATATATATATATATATATATATATATATATATATATATATATATTATATATATATATATATATATATTATATATATATATATATATATATATATATATATATATATATATATATATATATATATATAGTATTAAAATGTCAGGTTTTTGTGATGTAAGAAAATGAGACAAAGATAAATCATTTCAGAACTTTTTCCACCTTTAATGTGACCTATAAACTGTGCAACTCACTCAAAACAACAAACTGAAATCTTTTAGGTTTAGGGAAGTAAAACTAAAAAACTAAAATAATGTGGTTGCATAAGTGTTCACACCCTTAAAGTAACACTTTGTTGAAGCACCTTTTGATTTTATTACAGCACTCAGTCTTTTTGGGTATGAGTCTCAGCATGGCACATCTTGACTTGGCAATAATTGCCCACTCTTTGCAAATAACACTCCAAATCTGCTGGATTGTGAATGCAACGCCTGTGCACAGCCCTCTTCAGATCACCCCACAGATTTTCAATAGGATTCAGGTCTGGGCTCTGGCTGGGCCATTCCAAAACAATAATCTTCTTCTGGTGAAGCCATTCCTTTGTTGGTTTGGATGTATGCTTTGGGTCGTTGTCATGCTGAAAGATGAAGTTCCTCTTCATGTTCAGCTTTCTAGTAAAAGCCTGAAGGTTTTGTGCCAATATTGACTGGTATTTGGAACTGTTCATAATTCCCTCTACCTTGACTAAAACCCCTGTTCCAGCTGAAGAAAAACAGCCCCAAAGCATTATGCTGCCACCACAATGCTTCATTGTGGGTATGGTGTCCTTTTGGTGAAGTGCAGTGTTGTTTTTGCATCAAAAATATATTTTGGAATTACGGCCAGAAAAGTTCAACCTTGGTTTCATCAGACCATAACACATTTTCTCACATGCTTTGGGAGACTTCAGATGTGTTTTTGCAAAATTTAGCCAGGATTGGATGTTTTTCTTTACAAAAAAAGGCTTCCGCCTTGCCACTCTACCCCATAGCACAGACATATGAAGAATACGGGAGATTGTTTTCACATGTACCACACAGCCAGTACTTGCCACATATTCCTGCAGCTCCTTTAATGTTGCTGTAGACCTCTTGGCAGCATCCCTAACCAGTTTTCTTCTTGTCTTTTCAACAATTTTGAAGGGGTGTCCAGTTTTTGGTAATGTCACTGTTGTGCCATATTTTCTCCACTTGATGATGACTGTCTTCACGGTGTTCCATGGTATATCTAATGCCTTGAAAAATTTTTTGTACCCTTCTCCTGGACTTATACTTTTTAACAATAAGATCCCTCTGATGCTTTGGAAGCTCTCTGTGGACCATGGCTTTTGCTGTAGGATGTGACCAAGAAAATGTAAGGAAAGACCTACTAGAACAGCTGAACTTTATTTGGGGTTAATCTGAGGCACTTTTAATGATGGCAGGTGTGTACCGACTCCTATTTAACATGAGTTTGAATGTGGTTGCTTAATTCTGAACACAGCCACACCCTCAGTCACAGGAGGGTGTGCACATTTATGCAACCACATTACTTCCTTTTTTTTTAAATTTTTACCCCCCCCCCCCTTCAAAAAAAGAGATTTAATTTTGTTTTTCAAATGAGTTGTACAGTTTATAGATTAACATAAAAGGTGGAAAATGTCCGAGATGATTTATCTTTGTCTATTTTCAGATAGATAGATATTGCACCACTCTCAAAATTATCTGTCAGGCAGGAGCGCCCTGAATCACTCCATCACAACTATTAATCCATGATTTTCCTTGTCATTCAGGATGAAGTCTTACTCATACAATTCAATCAAACCGACTCAATATCACTTTTTTCTGTAAGGCCTCATTCACACGAGGCGGACTCCGTTTTCACGGAGCCTGCCTTGGTCCGCTGGCTCAGCGGGAGATCTCTCCGTTCATCTCTGCTGAGGCGGCGGATGACAGGTCTCTCTCTGCTCACTGAGCGGAGAGGGGCTTGTCAGGCACCGCTGCTGCCTATGGAGGGATCGGATGAAAACGGACAGCGTTTCCGTTTTCATCAGATCTCACCCGATCCGATAGCGATGGATCTGGACGTAGGGCCGTCTGCTTTCAGCGGATCGGACCGGGTCGGATGTCAGCGGACATGTCTCCGCTGACATCCGTCGCTTCATAGGTTAACATGGAGCGCCCATTCAGGTCCGCCGTCAAAACTGACAGGCAGACCTGAACGGTCCGATCGTGTGAAAGGGGCCTAAGAGAGATGAAAACAATTCATTACATCCAAAAAAAGTGACCCTCTGTGCCACTCTGGAGGGCAATGCAGATCTGCCACTTCTTTACTATCCAACTTTATGTAGAAACCCTAAGGCTGGTCATTTTCTATTTTTGATTTGAGGAATCCTTCCCACTGAGTCATTGTATTCTGACAGCGAGGGGACTTCCCCACCATCAAAGTACACTCAACAGCAAAGTCAGCTATGGTTGGTGCCACTGATAGAGAAAAAAAATCAAACAGGCTGGTTGACATGTGTAAAACCAGCCTGCCTATACATGCATCAAAATTTGGCTGGTCCCTGCTGAACCGGACAAATTTCAATCGATGTATGGCTGGCTTAACACGCACAACCATGCCCATTGAAAAACTGTGCCTTGAGATACACAAAAGAGACATAGGTAGATAGACTATCTCCTACTCCCACCTAAAATGTCCCTGGAGGGCTTCTACTCCACATTAAGGATGAGCTCCGGCGTGTTCGCACACTCCACGTGCAGAGCCCGCCAGGAAGTCGGCACAGCGCTACGCTAATCACAGGCAGTGAGACATTTTCCCGATGTGCAGCTGCAGAGATCGGGAAATGTCTCACTGCCTGTGATTAGCGCAGCGCCGTGCCAACTTTCTGGTGGGCTCTGCACGTGGGCTGTGCGAACACGCCCAAGCCCATCCTTACTCCACATACATCAAAAAAAGGGAAAGGGACCTAGGTACCACTTTCAGCCCCACACAAAAAGGAACATATCCTGTTTTTTCCTCAAAAATTCTTAATTTCCAGCAAAGTTCAGAAGGCAGGTCTCAAACTTCTTTCTAGATGGTACCAAGTTCCATCTGTTCTCCAGACAGATTTCCCACAGGTCTGTCTCCTCTGCTGCAGATTCCAACAGCCCCCTGCCACTTTACTACATACATTTTGGGTATGCTCAGTTCAGTAGACTAATTTGTAGAGTCAGTAGACTAATTTGGGGCAAACTTATCTCCATCATACTTAAAACAACTTTAACCTAAACAATAACCTTGCTGCTCTTCTCCTCCACCTGATTCCCATACCAGAAAAAAAAGATACAAACATTTCCCACTTTTTCACCTGATTAATGCCATGAGGGCAAGTATCTACCTTTGCTAGTAATTACCTAAACCTCCCTCTCTATCAGTACGTAGATATCAAAAGTACAATATATTAAAATGGCGGAGGACCTCAGCTGCTCTCAATTAAATGAGGAATAATTTAGAAAAACGTTATTTTATTTGACCGAATTTACCTACTCTCCTGAATGTTGCCAGGCACTCTCTGACCCTTGACTAGCCTAAGTTGAATATGGACATTACCTTCCCTATCTGAACTTTCTCCACCTCCTTGTCACACTACACCCCTGTTAGCCCCCTACTGCCACCCCAGTCTCCCTTCTAATTACTTTCCATTCCCCACCTTTTTTTTTTCCCCCCAACATGTTACTGCTACCCCACAATGCTTTTCACATCACCCCACCCAAGAAAATACATAACATGTGAAAGACATAGGGAGCAGCATTTTTATTCCCTCTATATATCAGTAGATGTTGCACCCACATAGGCCAATGCCACTGCTTCTCCATATTATTGTATGTGCTTTTGTGTACTTCTCCCGCTGGTTTTTAAAAATTGCAAAATGTGTTGAGTCTTAAGATACATACAGGAAAAACAGGCTACTTTTTAAATATGTCACGTTTTCAGCCAGACAAATATCTCTCACTTCTTGGTTAGAGTTAAAGAACTCAAAAAATGTAAGTACTTTAACCCCTTGCCGACTGGCTCAGGCCGATATACGTCGGCAGGAGGGCACTACAGGCATATTAACGTACCTGTACGTTGCCCTTTAAGACGCAGCATTGTGGGCGCGCGCATGCCCGCCGTGAGCTCCATGAGTGTGATCGCGGGTTCCGCGGACTCGATGTCCGCGGGGATATCCGTGATCGTCTCACGGAGAGGAAGAATGGGGAAATGCTGATGTAAACAAGCATTGCCCCATTTTTCCTAGTGACAGGACACTGATCACAGCTCCCTGTGATCAGGAGCGGTGATCAGTGCCATGACACACGTAGCCCATCCCCCCTACAGTTAGAACACATTCCTAGGACACACTTAACCCCTGCAGTGCCCCTACTGGTTAACCCCTTCACCGCCAGTCACATTTACACAGTAATCAGTGCATTTTTAATCGCACTGATCGCTGCATAAATGTGAATGGTCCCAAAATAGCGCCAAAAGTGTTCGATCTGTCCACCATAATGTCGCAGTCATGCTAAAAATCGCAGATTGCCGCCATTACTAGTAAAAAAAAATTATTAATAAAAAAGCCATAAGACTATCCCCTATTTTGTAGACGCTATAACTTTTGCGCAAACCAAACGCTTCTTGCAATTTTTTTTTACCAAAAATATGTAGAAGAATATGTATCGGCCTAAACTGAGGAAAAAAAATGTTTTTTTTTTATATTTTTTTGGGAATATTTATTATGGCAAAAAGTAAAAAATAGTTTTTTTTTTTCAAAATTGTCGCTCTTCTTTTGTTTACCACCAAAAGAAAGCTCTATTTGTTGGGAAAAAAAGACGTCAATTTTGTTTGGGAGCCATGTCGCATGACCGCACAATTGTCAGTTAAAGCGATGCAGTGCCGAATTGCAAAGAAACGCTCTGGTCTTTGGCCAGCCAAATGGTCCGGGGCTGAAGTGGTTAAAAAAGTGCTGGCTTATAGGGGCTTAAGTACAAGGAGGTGTAAGCCAACTCATGGACCACACTATTTAATTTACAATATGACCGAGAATATAGCTATTTCTATACTCCCAATGCTCTACCCAGCAGGTGCACTGCCCACCCTAGAATAGTTTGTATTTTCTGAACTAATAAACATAATGGAAAGTGCTTGGTGATTTGGCAGGAAGAGAGGGGTGGTGGGGAGAACGGCTGAAAACAACTCTACAGTTTCTCAGAGGAGACCCGAATGTCCAGTGTCAAACCACCGAAAGTCTTTAATTGGTTAGTGATCAAGAATATGAAAGCTGCATAGCCTAACAAAACAAAGCATATCATCAAACAGCTATTTAGTCAGTCTTTAAATTCTTTGCCTAATAGTGCAGCAATATTTACACATATAATTTTAGAAGTGCTGGCCAAATCTCACAAATGTAGATCCAACTGCCTATCTTTTTCAGTGGAACATGGGAACAATGGTTGAATACATGTACAGGCTTTCAATATTCAGACTTTCCAGCCATCGGGTAAGAAAGGCTGGGAGAATCTGTACATGTGGCAGTTGAAAGAAAAAAAAATCTAAAACAAGTCTTCTTTGCAAATAATCTACAGGTACATGAGACCCTTAAAACAATACAATATGATTATGGATGACCACTAGTTCTATTTTAGATATCTGAAGAATGTACAAATCACACACAAGCATAGGTTTCAATAGGAACGTGTGTGTATGCATACGTGAATTGCTGAGCTTAAACACAGTACTATACTTTAAACACAACACTATACTATAATTTAAAGAGCTGACTTTTTACTTTTGTATGGTGTGCTTAGTTAATGCATTATAATAATCATTAAAAATTAGAACCCAAGTGTAGAATACATTTGATCAGGTAATTGTATAAGTTCAGTTAATGTGTGGATATCACATATTATGATATTGTATTGAAAGCTTATTAAATAACAGTTAAAAATGTATATTTCAATTTACCTGCAAACTCTTCTACACTGCTGGAAAGTTTTTACAGTATAATCACACTGCCTAAGTTGTGATAGCAATGTTCTATGTAAAATGTCTTTACAAAGCAAACACAACAGAGTTCTTTTTATAGACAACACTAATTAAATATAGTTAACAAAAAGAATAAGGGAAAAAATATAACCCAAGGCCCCTTAAAGGGCAGCAGCAATTAGATTTGGAAACAAAGTGCTCTGCATGCCCTGTAACACTGCACAAAATAACCAGCAAATTAATGCTGCATATATGCAGTTCAAATTACAGTACTTTGTTAGTTAACAGTCTTTGACATGCAGGCTTTTCTGAGAGATGTAGAGAACAAGCATGCTACTTAGTTGTCTATATATATTTCAGGTTATTTTTTTTTTTTTTTACTAATCCCTAAGGTGCACACGAAGGAAGGTTTAAAGGATAACAATAATAATAATAAACATCATAATATACTGCTACCCTGCTTTCTCTACTCTGAATTATCGTTCTTGGAGACTTCAACATCCCAGTTAATGTTAACAGCTCAGCTACAGCTCAATTTCTTAACTCAACCTCATCTTTTGTCCTAACACAATGGAGGTACACCTCCACTCACTCCAATGGTAATATCCTCGTAACAAACTTTCTGTATTAGAATGCTCTCACTCTGGATGAATAAGAACAGAGGCACAGCAGACAGCAGCATTGTCAGTCTAGAGGGAGGGGAGTGTAATGCCGCGAACACACGACCGGACTTTCTGGGAAACTAGGTGCGCCGGTCTTCCCGACGGACTTTCGCCGGAGTTAAGGCGGACTTGCAGAATGAACGGACTTGCCCACACACGGCCAAGTCTGTTTATTTCGAACGTGACTCGGGTACGACGGGACTAAAAAAGGAAGTCAATCTAGCCGCTTTTATCGGCGAGATTGACACCTTGCAAGCCCCGTCGCGGGGCATACCAGGCCCTTAGGTCTGGTATGGATTTTAAGGGGAACCCGCTCTTCCCAACAACCCTGGCTGTTGGTTGTCGGGGTCTGAGGGTGGGGGCTTATCGGAATCCGGGAGCCCCCTTTAATAAGGGGGCCTCCAGATCCTGGCCCCCCCACCCTATGTGAATGAGTATGGGATACATGGTACCCCTACCCATTCACCTAGGGAAAAAGTGTCAATAAAAAAAACAAACTGCACGGGTTTTTAAAGTAATTTATTAGACAGCTTCGGGGGTCTTCTTCCGACTTCGGGGGTCTTCTTCCAACTTCGGGGTTCTCTCCGGTTCTTCTCCGCGCTCTCCGGTTCTTCTGCTAGGCTCCTCCGCTATCTTCTGCTCTTTTGCCGCTCTTCTGCTAGCAGGGGCCCGGACTTCTGCCTTCTTGTCTTCCTCCCTCTTCTTGCGATGTTGACATGACGCTCTCTCTGGCTGGAATGCTCTGAGTGCTCCGATGCGACTTATATAGGCAAAGGGCATGCTGGGACTGTGATGGCACAAGGGGGCGGGGTCACCGGGTGATGTTGACCACGCCCCCCCAAAATGTCTCAGTCCCAGCATGCCCAGAGACTGTGACGGCATAAGGGGGCGGGGTCACCGCCTATATAAGTCACATCGGAGCGCTCAGAGAGCATTCCAGCCAGAGAAAGCGATATAAAAGTATCTTAAAAAAGTTCCAAAAAACATAGGTTCTTGCTGTGAGAAAAAAAAAAGAGGCGTGCTTGTTCCACCACCGTGAAATCAGACTGGCCGCTTACCAGAAACTCATGATCCCCCGATATAGAGGATCAGAGAAGGCTGTTAGTTAATACTGCTTCGGACCATGACCAATGGATCAGAGACCTTATATCAAGATGGGACATCAAAGACTGCAGGGTCAGGCTAAAGATGATCACACTGACAGGTACTCAGACATCAGCTCGCAGCATTGCAGATGGAATCATAGAAGGAAAAAAAGGGCTCCATATAGTGTAAAATCATTGACTTTATTGGATAAGTAAAAGTTAAACTCACATGTTAGTAGACAATAGTAGGCATGTAGTGTAGTCTGGAGCGCCGGCCGGAAGCTCACAGACAGCCCGTCCTACTGGAAATAACAGCAGCAATGGGAGGTGACGATGGGAGGCTGCCCTTGGGCACAGCGACGTGTTCTCGTCACCTCTCATTGTAACGGGGGATCATGAGTTTCTGATAAGCGGCCAGTCTGATTTCACGGTGGTGGAACAAGCACGCTCTTTTTTTTTTTTTTCTCACAGCAAGAACCTATGTTTTTTGGAACTTTTTAAGATACTTTTATATCTTGGGTGATTTATTTTTATACATGGACTTTCAATGATCACTTTTGTATTGTATTTTTGGATTGATTAATAATTTGATATGTGTTATACCCTAAAGGGGAACTTTTCACTTAATTCTAAATATTTGGTTTAGTGATGATGTATATGATCACCAATCTTTTCTAGCGCGATTCAGCCCCCTTTTTTTCTTATTTAATTTCACTGTGTCTGTGTTGCATAGATGAATCGCAGCTATAATTGTTATTGTTTATGTAATTCACTGTAGCGCAGTTATCTCCCCAGAGAAAGCGTTGTGTCAACATCGCAAGAAGAGAAGAGGGAGGAAGACAAGAAGGCAGAAGACTGGGCCACCACTAGCAAAAGAGCGGCAAAAGAGCAGAAGATAGCGGAGGAGCCCGGCAGAAGACCCGGAGAGAGCGGAGAAGAACCGGAGAGACCCCCGAAGTCGGAAGAAGACCCCCGCAGCCGGAAGAAGACCCCCGAAGCTGTCTAATAAATTACTTTAAAAACCTGTGTAGTGTGTTTTTTTTATTGATGCTTTTCCCCCAGGTGAATGGGTAGGTGTACCATGTACCCCATACTCATTCACATAGGGTGGGGGATGGGATCTGGGGGATCCCGGATTCCGATAAGCCCCCGCCCGCAGACCCCTACAACCAACGGCCAGGGTTGTCGGGAAGAGGCCCTTGTCCTCATCAACATGGGGACAAGGTGCTTTGGGGTGGGGGACCGCAGGGTGCCCCCCTCCCCCAAAGCAGCCACCCCCCATGTTGAGGGCATGCGGCCTTGTACAGTTCAGGAGGGGGGGGCGCTCGCTCGTCCCCACCCCCTTTCCTGACCGGCCGGGCTGCGTGCTCGGATCAGGGTCCGGTATGGATTTTGGGGGGACCCCATGCCGATTTTTCGGCGTAGGGGGTTCCCTTTAAAATCCATACCAGACCTAAGGGCCTGGTATGCCCCACGCTCGCCGCAATAGGAAAATAGTTTTTTCCTATTGCAGCGAACGCGAGATGCAGTACCCTGCCCTTGCGTCATATCTGGTCCGTCGGACCAGCCTACAGACGTCAGGAACTGACCGGCGGAGTTACGACAGAGAGATTTGAAGCATGTTTCATTTCTAGGTCCGTCTGACTTTTGGGAAGAAAAAGTCAGCGGGAGCCTACACACGATCGGATTGTCCGGCGGACTCTGGTCCACCGGAGCAAGTCTGCTGTAAAGTCCGCTCGTGTGTACGCGGCATTAGATGTACTAGCAGATTAAGATAAGATTAAGACACTAACAAACTGAAGCAAAACTCCAGCTCATCCAGTTAGAGCAAACTTTTTTTTTGTCTCAACACTCTTAACTGATATATTTGCAGGTGTGTGTATTCTGTTGATAAACAATAGACTTATTGGCCAGACCACCAGATGAAAATAAAAGAAAGCAAGCCTAAAAAAGAAAATCAATGCAGCCATCACATGCAACAATTGGTAAGCTTAAATATAATACATGTTTGCTGCTCGGTTTAATACTGTTTTAAACATGAACATTGTATAACTTATATATAACATCTGTTTGTTTTATTTTTTTTTTTTTGTTGTTTTTTGTTTGGCTTATTGAAAAAAGTGAACGGGGGGCGGAGCTAGCTGGAGACCAAGATGGAAGCACAGTAGCGGAGCTCCGGTACCAGCGGGAATTTAACGGCTGATATCTACCCACCTGGGCCATCGAATCTGCCCTAAATAAGGCGATCCAGCTCCTGATCACCCAGGGAGCAAAGCATAGCAATGCCACAGAGGAAGAAGGAAGGTAACAGGCCTAATCGCCTGACGGAGTTCTATCCCCTCGAGCTCCGGAAAAATGGCGCCGGCTCCTCATCCAGGCCAGCAGCTGCAGCCCAGCCTTGTAACCTACAACAGGGAAAAACACAAAAAAGAGGCAGCCCTCCTAAGGGATCACATTCCCCACCATCCACACCATCATCAGGGAGTCCTGAAAAGGCACGATTCAAGGCGGATGCCAGCAATGAGGTGAGCTATCTCACAGACTCAGGGGATGATACCAGGGAATTACCAGACTCCACTGACGCTTTCCCCACTAATGGTCAGCCTGTCATGGATACAATGCTAAAGGAGATGCTGGTTTCATTGAGGGGCTCACTTCATGCAGATATGATTTCTTGCATGCACAAGTTTAGCACTGAACTCCGGTCTGTATCGGACAAAATGTCTCATGTGGAACACAAGATGGGGGAGTTTGCCACCACAATCAATGACCTGGTTGATGCTAATGATGATAGAGAGGATGACATAGAAGGCATAAAAGCTAAAATGGCGGATATTGAGGATAGATCCAGGAGGAATAATGTGAAGATAAGGGAGGTCCCAGAATCTGTCAAGCAGAATGACCTGAGGAAATTTGTGTCCCAGCTCCTCTCCACAATTTTACCTGATTTGTCAGCACTGGATTTCACAGTGGACAGGATACACAGGCTACCCAAACCCTCCTTTCTATCGGATAATGTGCCTCGTGATGTCATCCTGAGACTACATTTCTATCATACGTAAGAGAGACTTATGTCAGCTGCAAGGCAAAAGGATCAGATCCCTTCACCTTATTTCAATCTGCAATTCTATGCTGATTTATCCCAGTACACCTTGCAAAAGCATAGAAACCTGAACATAATAACGAAATCCCTCAGAAATCATAAGCTCGGGTACAAATGGGGTTTCCCAACCAAATTGATTGTCACAAGGGAGGATAAAGCAAACG
Organism: Aquarana catesbeiana; assembly: GCF_042186555.1. Taxonomy (NCBI): domain Eukaryota; kingdom Metazoa; phylum Chordata; class Amphibia; order Anura; family Ranidae; genus Aquarana; species Aquarana catesbeiana. Next base: position 271,566,791 of record NC_133329.1, on the reverse strand, counting down.
TGATAGACTCTGTCACAAAAGGAATGGCGTTGCTGAATACATGGGGCATAATTCCAGAACCCCAAACACACCCACATCAGGGGAACTCCATTACAAGATCTGAGCCTGAATGGCGCACTGTCAATCGTAAAAATGCCCGCACTCACAATTGACCCTACAGTGGGCAAAATGTTCATCACCTAACCTGCTGGGGAGGAAAAAACCTCTGATCCGTATAAGTCTAAAGACTTCCTATCCCCGAGTTACAACATGAGTGACTATCAGTCACACCCAACCTTTTTTCATGTTAGTTGGCGTTTAGCCACAGTTATGTTGATTTTATGTTCTTGCGCAATTTCTTTTTTTGCCTTTTCAGTCGGCAAAACCACTTCAATGCAGAGAAATCGGAAAAAACTTACAAACCAAGTCCAGAACTTCTGAGAACTCTTGAAGACACTTCTCCACATGGTCTATTTGACAGGACTTCATCAAATGTAAGTGTCCTAAGCTGTACACGAAACCACATATCAATTACCACCTTTACATATGACAGTGAAATTCTTAACCATTAATTCTATGGGACTTAATCACCCGGCTAAACGCAGGTCTTTATCGAAGGAAGCATTACAACGGAACTGGGATATTCTATGTACCCAAGAGACACATTTTCAATCTACAGCACCGCCAAAATGCACCCACCCAAAATTCCCATTTGTTTACTACGCCAACGCAGAAACAAAGACAAAGGGAGTGATGATAGCAATTAGGGACACAGTTGCCTTCCAGTTGCATAAAAGCATCATAGACCCTCAAGGTCGCTTCATTATATTGGTGTGTGACATCAACACTACTACATTCATGATGGTAAACTTATACGCACCCAATGTCAGGCAAACCAAATTTAATGAAGAAGATACGCCTTAACCAAAAAGGCTCATTAGTAATTTGTGGGGACTTCAATCTCACCCCAGACCCATCTCTAGACTCTACCTCTAATTCTAAACGCTCTCCACCATCCTTACTACCTTTAATCCGGAAATATGAACTTTATGATGTTTGGAGGTGCTTAAATGCGAATGAGAGAGATTCTTTTTTTCCGCACTGTCATAAAACTTATAGCAGGATAGACCTCTTCTTGGTCGATAAGCAGCTGTTGTTCAAATGTAAATCTGCCAAAATCCATAGTATTGCTTGGACGGATCATGCCCCAGTGGAGTTGTTGGTGGAGGGAATGTCCAATCATAAAAACACATACATGTGGAAAGCTAACCCTCGCCTCTTCAAGCATGGTCCGACCAAGATGTATGTTGAACAGCAGCTCAAAGAATTTTTCTCAGTTAACCAAGAATCGGTCTCAAATTAATTTTCCCTATGGAATGCTCACAAAGCTTTCGCTAGAAGTATTTTGATACAAGGGACAAGGGTCAGGAGAATGAGACAGCAGCATACCGCGAAAATTATTAACCAGAAAAACAAAACATGATCAACACATCTACAACCCTAAATGACCAAATTACTAAATTACGCACAGAATTTAGATTACTGCTCCTGGAGGGTTTTGAAAAAGCCTCCAGGAAATGAAAACTGTCATACTACACTTGTGGCAATAGAGCAGGCAAATTACTAGCCCAACAATTACGAGGACACAGATACAAAACCCACATCCAGCATATACTACATCCAAAGACGCAAATAAAACACCAACACCCTCAAGACATAGCTGATGCTTTCAGCCATTATTATAGTTCTCTGTATAATCTTAAAGATGACACTACCATTCCTCAACCAACACCTGACACTATAGAAACATTTCTAAAAACAGTTAATCTACCAAAATTGACAGAAGATCAACTTCATATACTAAATTCCCCAATCACGGAAACGTAAGTAAGGCAAATCATACACTCTATGCCACTCAGTAAGTCTCCAGGCCCAGACGGCTTTACTGGGGAATATTACAAAACCTTTATAGAAATCCTAACCCCGCATTTGGTAGATACATTTGGTTCTGCTGCTGCCTCTTCATCCTTCCCCCCTGAGATGCTAAAAGCAACTATTATTGCATTACCCAAACCAGGTAAAGCTCCAATCTCTCCGCAAAATGTTAGACCTATATCTTTATTGAATAACAATGTCAAAATGTACGCAAAACTACTAGCTACTAGACTGATAGATATCTTACCTACCTTAATAGACGTGGACCAGTCAGGATTCACCAAGGGGAGACAGACGTCGGATGCTACACGACGCCTGGTAAACGTGATACATATGGCTAATAAACAAAAAAAGCCTTCTCTGCTCCTTGCGTTGGATGCAGAGAAGGCGTTTGACAGATTACACTGGCAATTTCTGGCACAAGTTCTGCAGAAATTTGGTTTTGAGGGTCCCATATACTTGGCCATTATGGTTCTCTACTCCCAGCCCTCAGCTCAAGTATGCATCTCAGGTGCACTTTCTACTCCATTCGCAATAAGCAACGGGACTAGGCAGGGGTGTCCTTTATCCCCTTTGATATTCAACCTTTTAATGGAACCACTGGCCTCCCATTTACGATCAAACCAACATATCACTGGTATACACATAGGTTCAAGAAAACATATAATTAGTCTGTTTGCAGATGACATAATTCTGATGCTCACGAAAGCTGACACCTCATTGAACATGGTTCACAAGGCATTACAAACATTCAATAGAGTGTCGTACTACAAAGTGAACAAGACCAAATCATATATCCTAAATTTAGGAATCCCAGAACAAACCAAACAAAAATTAGAACAACAATTCCCTTACATATGGAGGCAGATGGGATCAAATACTTAGGTATCATACTAACCCCTAAAACAGAAGACCTTCTAGCTGCCAATTACATCCCATTTCTGAAATCCCTAGAAGATAAACTAAAGGCATTAACCAGAAATGAACTATCTTGGCTAGGAAGACTAGCAGCCTTCAAGATGCAAATATTACCACAATTACTATATCTCTTTAGAACCCTTCCAATTCCAATACCAAAATCATACTTTAATACCCTACAACCTATACTAAATTAAAGGGGGAAGGGGAAAATTGGGACTTTAAATGAGGCCATGACTGGGTAGAGCCATGTGCCTCCATCCCTATAACTCAAGCAATGAAAGCACAATTGCGGCAGAAGGCAGCAAAGAAACTAAAAGGTGGGACTTTAAATGAAACTCAAGATGACAAAAATTACCTAACAGTTACAGTAAAAATTAGTTTACAGTTACCTTGTCCCCACTTGCGGGAGACTGGGCCGCGCCTTAGTACGTCACAGCTCAGCCCCCCTCCTCCCCGTTTGGCGGGCCAGAAAGAGAGCACAGCGCACTTCGCGTATGCGCAGTAGGGGCCCGGCGGTGAAGCCCAAAATGCTACACTGCTGGGTTCCCTTACCAGCAATGGCAGTGGCAGCACCCCAAACCTTGGCTGCGGTGAAGCTGACTTTTAATTTTTAAAATGGCGGGCAGAACTCCTCTAAGTCAAAAAAAGATTGACTTAAAATTTGCTCATGTTGCTGCAATCATTTACCTGTAATGAAGTATGCATCAAGCCTGTCAGGCAGCTGGATCCTTTCTTCTGTGCAAGGATGACGGATCCTCTTCCTGCTGCTGAAACTCCAGTGCTGAGGGAGTTAACAGCTTTGGGACTTCTGTGAGAAGTAGAAAAAAAAGGTCCAATGGAGATCCGCCCTCCTCCTCTATTGAGAAAAGCCTGTGGCTGTGTTTTAACAGAATATCAGATTTGGCGACCCATCAGAATTTGTAATGGAAGTGACGTCCTGTTGCCGCCATCTTGCTACACCCTGCACTCCTCCCACAGTAAGGATACACTGAGAAGGGGACAAGCAGACATCTTGTTAAACCCACCGGAGTTTTGCATTTCACACTTATTTTTAAAAGTAAACGGAGCTCATAAGGTGAAATACAGTATTTGGAAATCCGACGGACTGTTTACATGTTGAATTATAAAATCGAAAGTGTTCTGTGAGATTAGCAAACCTGTGAGATCAGCAGGTTTGCCGCTGCTTTTAAAATTGAACATCTAAACAGTCTGTGGGATTTCTAAATACTGTATTTCACCTTATAAGTTCCGTTTACTGTTAAAAAGAAGTGTGAAATGCAAAAGGAGGAGTGTGGGGTGTAGTAAGAGGACAGCGACGGAACATCACTCCCGTTACAAATTCTGACGGGTCACCTAATTTGACCAAACACCTGCACTGCATGTAACACGATCTCCGAACTGGGGAGAGGATCCTATCATTCATCCAACCCTCTCCATTCAGAGATTATGTTATAAGCAGTGTAATCATTGCACAGCCTATTCTCATTGGATGAGAGGGAAGGGGGGAGAGGGAAGGGGAAGAGGGGAGGTGGAAGGCGAAATGTGGGGGTGGGGGTTAGGGAAGGGGGGCAGGTCTCCATCAGACCATTTTACTGCAGCTCACAGAACACCTAAAGCCATTAACTCAGCACCTGAAGTTCAGCAGCAGGAAGAGGATCTGTCATCCCTGCACAGGATCCAGCTGCCCTGAAAGACTAAAAGACTGAAAGACCTGTACTTCATTACAGGTAAGTGATATGACTGCAGCTATAGAAGCAATTTTTTTTTTCAACCTTAAGACCTCCGCTGTGACTCTTTCAGGTCCCATATTTTGTTTGCCATCTTATGATATCATATACATTAATATAACACAATACAGTTTTATTTTGTGCAAGCCAACGGGTTAGTTCAGCGATCTCCCTCGCTGAGCTGTTGTGTTCTAACAGGGGGGACGGCCCCACCAGAACACTCTGATCAGTGCTCTCTGCCATTGGCTGAGAGTGCTGATCGAGAGTTGGTCAGATGGTGGTTTTCCAGCATGCACATCTGACAGAAGCCAGCCAAATGGCTGGCATCCTTAATTACCAGTAGACAAAAGGTTGTTAATGGGCGGGGGGGAGAAGCACTGCATCCTTAACAACCAATGAGTCACCTGCTGACAGCTGAATGTAAATAAAAATTTTGGCAATGAAAAATTAGAAAGAAGACAGGTGGGGTCCCCCCCTCCCCAAAATCCATATCAGACCCTTTTCCAAGCATGCAGCCCAGCAGGTCAGGAAAAGAGGTGGGGGGCGAGCGGGCCTCTTCCCCACAACCCTGACTGGTGATTGTTGGTATCTGTGGCCAGGCATCTTTTTGAAATCTGGAAGTCCCCTTTTAGGCCCCCAGATCCCAGCCCCCATGTAAATAAGTATGGGGGTACTTGGTACCCTTAAACATTCATCAAAAAAAAAAAGTGTAGAGTAAAAAAATGACAGTAGGTAGTTTTTGATAAGTCCTTTATTTAAAAAACAAAAGTAAAAAAAAAAATCCCCTAGTGTAGACCCAGCATCAATCACGATGCTCGCCACCGCCGATCCGAAGAAAAAAAAAATGCTCAGATCTCAACGAAGGCTCCCGCCGTCTGCTAGTTCCTACATAACTAAGGGGCGGTGCCATCCGGTGACATTACCAGAAGGCACTGTCCCCTTGTGACGTCACTGATCAAACATATCCTCAGTTGGTGAAGTCACAAGGGGGCGGTGCCACCCCATGCCATTTTTTTTCTTAACCTTTCATTTTTTTTACATTCCTGCTGACAGCTGATGACTCATCAGTTACTAAGGTCGGGGCAGCCGCCCACTCCTTAACAACCATGACTGTTACTTGTTGTTAAGGACGCCAGCGGCTGCCCACTTCTTGACAACCAGCTATTTACAGGTCACAGGCTGCCCCTGGCTGTATATTACCACAAGCTTTCACTACTAAAATACTGCATGACTTCATAAAATAACTCATTCAGTATTTTAGTAGCCTTGTTTAGTGAATGCCAAAAAAAACATTTTAAAAAACACTGTGCAGTATCTTACCACATACTGGGATGTGGGAAGATACCGCTTTGTGAATGGAGCCCAATAAGAGGTGGTCATAACCAATTAAATGTCTTAAACAGTATTTGGAGGTCGAATCTTACCACATCAAACTAATAGCCTACCCCACAATAGCAAATAACAATCTGTACATTAATACACAGATTTTAACTAACCTGCTCAACACAGTTTCTACTGAAGAGATAAAATCCTTGTGAATATAAAAGACAGGAAGCCAGGAACATACTATTACCTTTTGTGTGCTTACAGCTTATACAAAAACATAACATGCACTGTTATACCATATCCCTAAAGAGTTAACAAGTAAAAACATAAGCCATGTATATATAGAGTGGCATCAGGTAGTGTGGCCTTAAAGATATGAATCAGCCCTCTCAGTGGGGTTCAGCTTCCTGAAACTTTAGAAAATCAAATGCTCTATGCAGGGCAAGTACTATTAATCAACATGCCTAATGAAGCAAGTTATTTTGAATAATTCAAGAAGACCAGAAGTATTAACATTTATGTAATTTTAGCTGTATTTTTGAAGCAATCATTTTAGTAAGGTTAGTGAAAAACGAATGTCTTGATTTCTTTGCTACATTGCAAAATGGGTCAGTGGGTTGGGAATTTAAAAATACCAATGTTCGTTTGTTTTCCAATATCTAAAAAAATTAAAGCAGGTCTTACAGAAATAATAAATCTTTTATTCAGTGAATTAGCAGAGGAGGTAGCTTACATGCACAATCATCATATTAAAGCCAAATGCTAAAGGTACCTGAATGCTGTACTATATGGTACTCATGTTTACAAAGTTATGCCCAGAATGCAGGTATTCTGTGTTCCAGGCTATGTCCCTGAATGCATAGAGCCTTAGATGCAAGAACCAATTGAATAAGCATCAAGCTCCATTCAGAAGCCGCATATTTCAGCTGGTCATAGACTTTGAAATGCTGCAGGAAGTGGGACTGGATGCTGCACCTGTGACCTCCAAGTACACAAAAAAGCCAAGACTGGATGCACATGGGCTAAGTGCCCAGTGTGCGAGTGGCCTTAGGTCCCTTTCACATTGATCAGTTTTTTATGCGCTTTTGGTGTTTAACCACTTGCTGACTGGTATAGCTGAATGATGCCTGAAGCTACAGGCATCATCCAGATATCGACGTTTTCAGCCAGAGATTTCCTACACCATAGGAATGATTATAGCGGCTGGTCAGCCACCAGATCGTTCTTACAGGCGGCGAGAGGGGATGTTCCCCCCCTCCCGCCGCCCTCTGGTGCTTCTACCGATTCACCTCTGCGATCAGGATCCGCCGGCCCCAGATGTCCGCCATAGAGATTTCCAGTGGACCAGATGGTCACCGGAGTCTCTATGATCGTCGGAGGCTGGGCGGGATGTTATAACGTCACGCCCGGCCTCTGCATTCAAAAAAACGGCGCCACCTCGGCTGGGAAGCGGTGATCTTTTTTTTATTTTTTGTTATTTTAGGCTTCCCAGCCTAGAGGAAAAGGAAAAAATAAGGGGTTGCGCTAATACCTGTGTTCATCTATACAGTGTCTACAGTGAAAATAATTGAGTCTTGACTGTAAATAAACCAGAAAATATGGTGCAAATATTACATGTAAAATATATTCATCAAATGAGACCATCAAAATTAATATCTTAGTGAGTCCATAAACACCAACAGAGCCCAACAAAAGTCCAAGTGATAATTATGATTAATCCGTGACAGCGGGGAAGGGTCCACCACCAGAAAATGGAAGGGGTAGCTCCTTACCAGATGGCCATGACCCCCCACTACAGAGGATCACAGCAAGCAGAAATCTTTACAAGCCAGAGTTAGGAACTGCCCACGATATCCACTAGAGGTCCTCTCAACATCAGTCACAGCAACGAACCCATGGCAACGATCCCATAAAACACAGAGGAAGCTCACATAGTGTAAAACTGATAGATTTATTAGATAAAAACGAATGACAAAATACACACTTACACAGCGTGATGGAATAAGCAGCCTTAAGTCCGGCTCCGTGGCCACCGGAGCTCGGACAAACCCGTCCTACTGGAGTACAATTCGCTCGGGGGTGACGTCAGCGCGTCGTCTGGCTCCGCCCTACGCGTTTCGTGACATCATCACGTCTTCCAGGGGCACAGGCGGCGCGCCGCGTCACCTCCCTTAAATAATCCCAAACCTAAACCAAGCCTCATTGTGGATCGCTACACGCTATGGGCGGCTCAAACCACCGCAAACACTTCCGGTATCCGGATGCGTTCCACAGCACGAGCGCGCAACAGAGGCTACATAATCAGGACAGTCTATGTGGGCCAATGCATATTCATACCATGCCTGTACATTCAAATAGCCGATCTAAACATAGACATTTTGCAAGTGCATGATATACCTGATAGATAAAAAACATGATAACATATAGAGTGGACTGAATGGGGCAAATCACTCTGACACATCTTAAAAATATTAAATAGTTAACTGGTAACGGGAACTTTAAGTTGAATAGTTTACCCGATACAGTCATAAGGACCCACAGTATCTGTTTAATGAATAAAAAAGAACTTGACATCTAAGCCCAGATTTAGAAAACCGGAAATATCAAAACCAATGGATCATGGTCACTAATCTGCCTATCCCAAACGGGTACAGCGGCGCCACCTAGTGGTGGAGTCCTGCATAACCATTAGGTGACAAGCATCATCATTTCTTTGATTTAATTAAAAACAAACAAAGAATTATAATGAGGCTGAATTGACTCGTGGTCAATGAATTAAAGCTGTGGAAAGAGGGATCCCCAAAGGAACCTCTATCCAGTGGCCCAAAAAAAATTATAAATTCATCAACAACTCCCACTTCTAAGTTCTAAAAACCGGAAGTATGGTCATATATTGGTTGTAGTCTCCAGCCCGCAATCTCATTACTATGAAATAGCGCCATCTAGTGGATGTATGAAGAATTCTTACGAATGCCTATGTTAGGGACTACATTGCCAGTGTGTCCCCATTCAGTTTAAAAAACCATTAAACAGATATTGTGTGAATCACAAAAATAAATTTAGATGAGAATAAAACTATATTAATCGGTAAATCTAGAAACGTAACCTAACCTAGTAAAAATTAAAAACTAATATAAAAACTATTAGGAGCTGTCTATGCCCTACAAAAAGTACAGCAAATGGCTATGTGCATGTAGCGTACACCCTGAAATCATAGATACAGATATATAAATGCATTACGAATTATTAATAAACGCATTAACATCTGTATCTACGTTTAATCCAAAAGGGGCGTAAGTCTTTAATCTATAGATCCAAGACATTTCGCATTTGGAGATTTCCCTTACAAGCGAACTCCCTCTCCAATGTGGTCTATATTTATCAATCCCAACATATAAAGTATTGGAGGGGTCCCTGGCATGTACTTCATCGAAATGCCTCGATACGGGGTGCTTATCAAAACCCCTGCGGATATTACCAACATGCTCGGCCAATCTGACCTTGAGGGCCCTCTTGGTCCTGCCCACATATTGTAATCCGCAGGGGCATTGTATAAGATAAATGACCCCCTCAGTGGTACAGGTTATGAAAGGTTTAACCTGATAGGTCCGTGAGGTACTGGTAGACATGAATTGGCAGATTTTTCTACCCCCACAGCTGTTGAGGGAGCAAACCTGACAATTCCTGCATTTATAGTACCCTGTAAGGTCATGAAAAAAGGATCTCTCATTTGCAGGTGGATCTTGCACCGTTGGGGCAATTCTGTTCCCCAATGTAGATGCACCCTTAAATACAATACGGGGATTTTCAGGTAAGATTGAACCTAGAACAGAGTCCGTCTTCAAGATATGCCAGTGCTTCTTTATAAGGTTCTTAATCTGGCGATGTTGAGTGGAAAATGTGGTAATAAAAGGTAAACTGAAATCACCCTTAACTTCCTGACGTTGGCCTGTACCTAGTAACAATGACCTATCTCTATCCCTTACCCTTTCCAGTGCCTTAGATAGTTCAACTTGATCGTATCCCTTCTCAATAAACCTCTCTGTTAAGATGGTTGCTTGGTTGTCAAAGGTCTCAATTTCCGTGCAGTTCCGCCGTAGGCGTGTATACTGCCCTAAAGGGACTGCTTTCAACCAAGGTTCGTAGTGGCAACTATCTAAGGGAATGAAAGAGTTCTTGTCCGTTGCTTTAAAATGGGTGGATGTCACCAGTTTATCCCCCTGGACCCTGATCTTAAGGTCAAGGAAGCTGATCTCTGATGTACTCGTCTCAAAAGTCAATTTAATACCCCTGTCGTTCTCGTTCAGAAACGTCATGAAGTCCTCAAGCTCTACCTCACTGCCGTCCCATAGGAGGAGGACGTTGTCAATATACCTGGCCCACAAGACTACCTGTGGTCTATCCCAGGCCTTGACGACGTCCTCCTCCCACTTGGCCATAAAAAGATTGGCCAGACTGGGGGCATATTTTGCCCCCATGGCCACGCCCCTATCTTGGCGAAAAAATTGATGGTCAAACCAAAAATAGTTATGGCTCGCGGCGTAGTGGAGCAACTCCATGATAAAGTGTCTTTGGGGTGGAACGAGATGGGAATCCCGGGTCAGGTACATATCCACTGCCTCAAACCCCAAATCATGGGGTATGATGGTGTAGAGTGAGGTCACATCAGCTGTGACCAACCTTCTACCCGGCTTCCACACAACACGAGACAGCATATTTATGACCTGTGTGGTATCCTTTATAAAAGATGGAACCGTCTGGACTAGAGGCTGGAGGAAATGGTCTATATATTTGCCCACCCGGGACGTAACCGAATCAATACCGCTGACAATCGGCCGTCCCGGGGGGCGAGTCAGGCTTTTATGGACCTTGGGAAGATAATAGATTACCGGAGTGCGTGGAGCACTCGGCACTAAAAAGAGTTTTTCCCTTTTATCAAGGATCCCCTGACGGTATCCTCTGTCCACTATCCCCTCTAGTTCTTTCTTGTACTTAACAACAGGGTCCCTAGTGAGGGGAGTGTATGTATCTGGGTCGTCAACGATCCGATGCAATTCCTCCAGATAGTCACTCCGATCAAGGATGACTACCCCCCCACCTTTATCCGCAGGGCGGATAACCAGAGACTTGTTGTTGCATAGAGATTCTAGACCTGCTTCCAGATTCCCCCTCATTTTGGATTTAATGACCCTGATATGTTCCAGATCTCTCAATACGACTTCCTTAAAAGTCTTAATAGCTGGAGCAAGAGAGCCTGGGGGGTTGAAAAGTGAGGCATTGGCAAGGCCCGAGTGCCTATAACCTGAGTCACCACTAGCATTACTTGTAATGGGATTATTTAATATATACCTCTTGATATTGATTTTGCGTATATATTTGTGTATGTCCATATAGGTTTGAAACTTGCTCAGGCTCCTAGGCGGAGCAAATTTCAAACCCTTATCAAGCAGTTGTAATTCAGAATCTGTCAAAGACTGTTTGCTCAGATTAAAAACTCCGGTGCCTAAGGGCGCCTTCTTTTTGATTTGTTGGACCCGCCTCCCCCCTCTGGTTCCTCTTTTCGTTCTCCCGGTCTTTTTTGGCCCTGAGTGGCCCTGGGAAAACCCCAATTAGAACTCCCCTGAACCTCTTGTGGTTTAGGGTTCAGCCTGGGTTGGTCATAACTACCTCCATACCTTACAGGATGGTGGAAACTCCTGTTCAGCTCAGCTTCATTATAGGTGTAGCCCTGAGGGTTTTGGTCATAAAAACCTGGAGCCTCTGAATCTGAAAGAGGTCAGCCACCAGATCGTTCTTACAGGCGGCGAGAGGGGATGTTCCCCCCCCTCCCGCCGCCCTCCGGTGCTTCTACCGATTCACCTCTGCGATCAGGATCCGCCGGCCCCAGATGTCCGCCATAGAGATTTCCAGTGGACCAGATGGTCACCGGAGTCTCTATGATCGTCGGAGGCTGGGCGGGATGTTATAACGTCACGCCCGGCCTCTGCATTCAAAAAAACGGCGCCACCTCGGCTGGGAAGCGGTGATCTTTTTTTTATTTTTTGTTATTTTAGGCTTCCCAGCCTAGAGGTAAGATGTGGGGTCTTATTGACCCCATATCTCACTGTAAGGAGGTCCTGTCATGTCATATTCCTATTACAAGGGATGTTTACATTCCTTGTAACAGGAATAAAAGTGATCAAAACATTTTTTTTTTCTAAGTGTCAAATTAGAAAATGTTTAGTAAAATTAACAATAAAAAAAAAAAAATTAAAGTGCCCCTGTCCCCGTGTGCTCGCACGCAGAAGCGAACGCCCACATATGAAAACGGTGTTGAAACCACACATGTGAGGTATCGCCGCGAACGTTAGAGCGAGAGCAATAATTCTAGCCCTAGACCTCCTCTGTAACTCAAAACATGTAACCAGTAAAAAAATTTTAATATGTCGCCTATGGGGATTTTTAAGTACCGAAGTTTGGCGCCATTCCACGAGCATGTGCAATTTTGAAGCGTGACATGTTAGGTATCTATTTACTCAGCGCAACTTCATCTTTCACATTATGCAAAAAAATTGGGCTAACTTTACTGTTTTTTTAAGCATGAAAGTTCTTTTTCCAAAAAAAAACACGTTTGAAAAATTGCTGCGCAAATACTGAGCAAGATAAAAAGTTGCAATGGCCGCCATTGTATTTTACTAGGGTCTCTGTTAAAAAAAAACATATATAATGTTTGGGGGTTCTATGTAATTTTCTAGCAAAAAAATTATGATTTTTACATGTAGGAGAGAAATGTCAGAATTGGCTTGGTGGCCAATGCAGAACAAAAAAAAGTGAGGGGGGCCTGGCCTGGACTGCCATGTGAGCAGTTAGGCTTTACAAAGCTCCCTCTATTTATACTCCATTGATCCCTGCATCAATCCTTTACCAAACCGACCTTGCAGCTGCCATCCCGGGGACCCTACTGAGCCTGGTATTGCCATTCTACGGCCTGACCATGAGCCTGCTCTCTGGTGTCTCTGACTCTACATGCAGACCGGGAAGACCCAGATCCACCTCCTTCCTCAGAGCTTGCCCTGCAAAAGGAGCAAAAATGCATGAAAAGTGTATCCCTTTAAATCCTATGGAACTCTTCAAACCAATGCACTGCAGGTCTGGTGCAGCTTTAGTACACAGGACGCTGAGGCAAAGTCCTCTGAACTAATTTTTTTGACACCTTGAAACTGGTGTTTAAAACGTTTACATGCCGCGATTAGCTGTGTTTGCGTGTAGAAGCGTTTATTAAGATTACCTCATTTAAGACCCTCCCCAAGCTCAAAAAACATTGTTAGTTAACTATTTCAGCCATTTTCACCAGAGTGAGTAGCAGCAGCAAAGAGAGCAGTTGTCTACTTGTATTTGCCTATATTTCTGTGCTTTTTTTTTGCAATGGATCCAATAATGAGCATATGTGAGGAAATGCTCCTGACATTGCTCTTGATGAGGCTAGAACGATGTAGAAAATTGAGTGAGAGGTCCTGAGTCAAGTGCCACAAGTTGTGTATTGTCCACTTACCACATCACCTTCCACAAGTTGTGGATTGTCCACTTACCACATCACCTGCCACAAGTTGTGGATTGTCCACTTGCCACCCACAAGTTGTGGATTGTCCACTTGCCACGTCACCTGCCACAAGTTGTGGATTGTCCACTTGCCACCTCACCTGCCACAAGTTGCGGATTGTCCACTTGCCACATCACCTGCCACAAGTTGTGAATTGTCCACTTGCCACGTCACCTGCCACAAGTTGCGGATTGTCCACTTGTCACGTCACCTGCCACAAGTTGCGGATTGCCCACTTGCCACATCACCTGCCACAAGTTGCTTGTTCAAATCTAACAACATATGGGTCAAATTCCAAATATACTTTGGATAACAGCAATGCTAGTGGTGTAATGGATTGGATCAAGGGCTCATTAGGGGTATATAAATGGTCTATGAAACGTTTTGCAATGGATCCAATAATGAGCATATGTGAGGAAATGCTCCTGACATTGCTCTTGATGAGGCTAGAACAATGTAGAAAATTGAGTGAGAGGTCCTGAGCCACCTCACCTGCCACAAGTTGTGGATTGTCCACTTACCACATCACCTGCCACAAGTTGTGGATTGTCCACTTACCACGTGGACAATCCACACTTACCACGTCACCTGCCACAAGTTGTGGATTGTCCACTTGCCACCCACAAGTTGTGGATTGTCCACTTGCCACGTCACCTGCCACAAGTTGCAGATTGTCCACTTGCCACGTCACCTACCACAAGTTGCAGATTGTCCACTTGCCACAAGTTGTGGATTGTCCTCTTGCCATGCCACCTGCCACAAGTTGTGGATTGTGCACTTGCCACGTCACCTGCCACAAGTTGTGCATTGTCCACTTGCCACGTCACCTGCCACAAGTTGTGGATTGTCCACTTGCCATGTCACCTGCCACAATTTGTGGATTGTCCACTTGCCACAAGTTGCGGATTGTCATTTGCCACATCACCTGCCACACGTAGCGGATTGTCCACTTGCCACATCACCTGCCACAAGTTGTGGATTGTCCACTTGCCACGTCACCTGCCACAAGTTGCGGATTGTCCACTTGCCACAAGTTGTGAATTGTCCACTTGCCACAAGTTGCGGATTGTCCACTTGCCATGTCACCTGCCACAAGTTGCGGATTGTCCACTTGCCATGTCACCTGCCACAAGTTGCGGATTGTCCACTTGCCACGTCTCCTGCCACAAGTTGTGGATTGTCCACTTGCCACATCACCTGCCACAAGTTGCTTGTTCAAATCTAACAATATATGGGTCAAATTCCAATTATACTTTGGATAACAGCAATGCTAGTGGTGTAATGGATTGGATCAAGGGCTCATTAGGGGTATATAAATGGTCTATGAAACATTGCAAGCAATTACAATTTTTAAAAAAAAAATTTTAATGGTTTTTCATCATTTCCCATAATTTTTTGAGATTATGTCAAAAAAATAGGGCACCTTTAAAAACGCTTATAAACTAAAACGAGGCTAAACATGGATACCGCGTTTAGCATCTGAAACGTGGAAATCTTCTGCGTCTGAACCCATTTTTTTGCTTCCAAAGAAACGCTGTTAAACGCAACTGCAAAAATACGGCAATAAACAAGACTGTGTACATGGTCACATAGGATTACATTGAATTAGTTCAGGGGCAGTTGAAAAAAGCATCCAACTGCCTCTGAATGTGCATTTAGCAGCGCAGCCATTTTTTGTGATACGGCACTGCTTTATTTTAACTGACAATTGTGCCGCCATGCAACGCTTTACCCTTATAAAAGTTGATGTCCTTTTTTTATCCCCACAAACAGAACTTTCTTTTGGTGGTATTTGATCGCCTCTGTGGCTTTAATTTTTTTACGCTATAAACAAAAAAAAGACTGACAATTTTTGAAAAAAAAAAAAAATTATATATATATATATATATATATATATATATATATATATATATATATATATATATATATATATATATATATATTTCTTACTTTCTGCTATAAAACACATCCAATAAAAAATTTCAAAAATCTAATGTCTTCATTAATTTAATACAATATGTGTTCTGCTACATGTTTTTGGTAAAAAAAATCCAAATAAGTTACATAGGCAGACCGCCGTTCTGCCTCTCACAGGAAAGATCAGTGGGTCGCTGCAGACATCAGGTCCACTGGGCCCGCTGATTGGCTCCAGCTGTGTCCAATCACAGCTGGAGCGGGTCGCCCGTAGCGCACCCCAGACACGGAAGTGCAGAATCACATACCTGTACGTGATTCTGCTCACAGGAGTTGCCACCCTGCAGTAAATGTGCGTGGGGCGGAAGGCAAGAAGTTACAAAGTGCACCAAAAAAAATCTACCCTTTAAAATGAAAAGAAAAAGTATAACAAAAAGGCATCAAAAACACCTCTGCATTGCTTTTTTTTTGAGTCTTATGTTGAACTTTTACAGGTGCATGCTAAGGAGTCAAGAATCCAGAAAACGCACCAAAAATGCATTGAAAAACCATCCGTCAAAAACGTGATAAGTTCACTGGTGTGAAAGGGTCATTAAGTGCTAAGGAAAAATAATATATAGATCATACATATGGTTGACACAAAAGCCACTTTATAATCTAAAATCTGCATGCAGAAAAAAACACTGCACTGGATGAGAACTTTCCTGGGGCACTGATTATATCGAAGCTTTGTGATCATTTTAATAATGTCAGTCCCCAGATGTGATTTCAGTTAAGGACATCATAGCGTTTTTTTATGGATTCACACTATGTGAGTGTTCCTACTTTTACATTGATTCTGTGCCATTTTGTGTGATGAGCGGAACCGATGGTGGTAGAAGGGGAGTTGTACAGGAATCTCTTGAGTACACGCTTGTCATGACCACTCTATAGATAGGTGGTCATGGCAGTCTGGTAAGCGCATCTTATTTGAGCACCGAATGAATAGAGCACTGAAGGAGAATAAAGTGTTGATGGATTTTATTGAAGTACAGACTGACACTGGGAATGTTATTTCACTTCACTTTTTATTTTTTGTCACGAGTATTTATTCAACAATATCTTTTATGAACTGCATGAGTTTGATGAACGTTTATTTTTGTTTTTTTGTATATATTGATTGGTACACAAATAGTATCATCTACTTTTATGAGGGTATGCTAGATGCACTTGTTTAAGTTTAAATATTTGAATTTATATTATCCTTATTTGCTATGCACTGCAAATGTATTATTTTGAGGTACACAGTTGATTGAATTTATTGAATTTCATCACTGTCAGGGAGGGAAATTTGAGAGCTGCCTGTATATATACCTACTACTTTATATCCTATACCAGGATATAAGATTAGCCGCTCTCTTTACTTTTTTCTTAGCTGGAAGAAAGGTTTACTTGGTATACATTTTGAAAAAAACAATAGACCTATAGATATTGGCAACTATTTAACTTCCATCATTTACCAAAAATAAAAATGTTTTGACTAACGATTAAAGAAAAGCGTAATTTCAAAAATATTGAATATAGTTAAATTTCCAAAATAAATTGCTTGTTCCTCATTTAACTCACTGTTCCAGATCAACAAAATATATAAATGAATACATACCCTTAATTCCAAAATTGTGGTCATGTGACTGTTAACTTCCCTCTCCAGGTTGCATTGATTGAACTGGGGTGAAAGATAGGGGCATCCACCAGAATGAAGTCACTGAAGAACACATCAGCTCAGGGACTACAAGCCCCATTAAATCTCAACATCATTAAGATTGCCCCGTGTTAGTGGAAATTAGATGGAGGTTTGTTTATGACAGCAGGACTGGGAGATCGGCAGGGATAGCCTCAAGCACAGGTTTCTATGAGGCCATACATACCCACTGATACTCATGTTTTAAGCATTCTAAATAGGATTTTACTTTCTGAGTAAGAAGAGAATGTAATCAATCTATTGTTTTTACTAATG
Source organism: Aquarana catesbeiana (assembly GCF_042186555.1). NCBI lineage: Eukaryota > Metazoa > Chordata > Amphibia > Anura > Ranidae > Aquarana > Aquarana catesbeiana. The sequence continues at coordinate 271,549,414 of NC_133329.1, read as the reverse complement.
CAATAACAAACAAAAATAGTATAGATTAGGGATCTACTTTGCATTTATGGATGTTTAAAGTTGGATGTAGTTGCTACCACTAATCAGACATACGTTCAGTCACTATTAGAAGTCTATTTACATGCATACCTCCATACCATGTATTTACTCGTTTACTCTAATACTAACAGAAAAATAAATTGCCTCAGCTGTCTTTTGCCTTCTGCTCAAGTGGACATTGAAGTTGACAAATTAGTATGGTTTGCCACACATTATATGAATTTGGTAACCTTAAGATATTACTTGTCCTCTATTTGTCGCAGGCAGATATGATACTGTCAAGACGCAATTTTAGATAATAGCTCTGAAACTGAACTAAGTGATGAGAAGCTGTGCTGGGAAGCAAGCAGTGACAAAGTCCACTTGACCAGATAAGCCAGGCTGCTATTTATATAAGAAATATCAAATAACCTTTCAGTAAGGCTGTGCTTAATCTGCATAACAGGGAGCACCTGAGGACCAGAAGGGTTGTCAAAGCAAAACTGCAGACTCAAAATGATTTCATGATTTTTTATTAGTTCGTGCAAGTTAATTAATAGATGCATATTATGATCACTTAAGGTAGATCTCTGTGCTCTAGGTGATGCAAAGGCAGCTAATTAATGTTGACATATCTAACCATGTTTAATTTGTTGTTATAAGAAGACTTCAACTGTATGTTTTGAGATTCAGATACTGATTCCCACAGGTTTTTAATGGACAATCGGAATAGCAGCCAGTACATTAAAATGCAATGTCAGTGCACCAAATGTGATTATTTGTATATACAGATTCAAAATAATGCTTTATGAAAGTAAAAAAAGAAAAATGATTTTGGAATACACAAACATTTAATTGTATATTGCAACAATCCTTGACCTAAATGAATACATGTAAATAAGAGTCCAAACAGGCAGCTTTTCTAAAACATTTGGAACAAGGAAGAGTTGGAATGTCCAAAGCATCCAATCCCAGTGCATGTTTTCCTTTTGTTTGAATTAATGCTGAAGTCAATTTACTGAAGGTAACAGCTAGGATTGTCCTTTAAGGTCCAGTAGAAAACTCTTAATATTGCTGGATGCAGTCAGGTTGCATATACAATATTATGCCTCTGATATGATAAAAAATACAAGACAAGAGAAAATGTTGGTCAAAATAAAAAATTCTGTATCAGAAAAAACAACAGTATAAGAGGACATACATGATCAGGGCAATTTACATGTCAGATAAGGGCCTGAAGGCCATACAGATACAAATGAAGGCCAAAGTTCTATTAGTTTAAAAAAACTGAGAATAAAAAGGAGGGGGGGGGGGAGTCTACCCTTTCACTGGAACACACAAAAGATGATCTGAAAGATCTACAAGTTTTAGAAACACTCAGAAAAAAATAAGTATGAACTGATATGGGAAGATCAACTCACTACGGAAGTAATGCTGGCCATACACTTGCGGAAAAAATTGTTTAAAAATCTGTCTGAAAAATCTGCTTGGACTGTTCATTTTTCGTCCAGTTAATGGGCACAAATAGAAAAATCGTTTTTAACTTTTTTCAGAGCTGAAAAATCGAAGGAACAGGTTGGAAAATTCTGACAAACAATCAATAAATTAAAAGGTTAATGTGTTTCTCAATTTTTAGGAGAAAACCTGCGCTAAAACATGAACACAGAGTCTGGGCAGTGAGCAGCTTAAAGTGGTTGGATCCAGGCTAACCTAAGACACCTACTCGGCATCAGCGAGTCTCCCTCCTGACGCTGAAGCAGTGAAAATATCTCTCAGTGGGTGGCGCTTATGAGCAGGACCAGAACATCGGTATCCATTTGTCCCCGCAGAGGGTTATATCTGCAGGCCTGTATGACCTCGCTACATAGGAGGTCCAACACGTTTGGTAAGAGTACACCTATAATTACTCTCGGAACTATTGGTGGCTTGGAAGTGTTCCTACATCTTTCACCTTTCCATCTTGATGTGACACACCAAAGGAACGGCTTATCTTTCTCACAAATCTCTTTTTGCGATTCCGTCTTCCATGAACTGAATTAAGCGCTTTTCATGCGATTTGGATTCCAATTATATTTGCATTTTTTGATTGAACTTTTCACACTTTTTATATATTTTCCTTCACGGAGATATGTTATAATTTGTAATATCATGTTGCACTGTGATTTGTCCTAACATATACACTGTGGCTCTTGGTATTGCTCCGAGAAGCCTTATTTGCTAATTTAAATTCAAGGTATATGATATATTTATGCTAGCGCACAATGTTTTGTTTATATAATGTGTTTCTCATCCATTAAATATTTGACCCTGGTTGGGAAATTAGAGCTTGGCAATCGTATAAATCGAATTATACAAACAAAAAGGCTCCTCCCTGAGTCATCACCTTGGGTTGCTAGGATGGTAAATGGAAGGTTCTTTTGGAATGCTGTTGAGACACCCTACGATTTGAAGGTAGGGTTGGGAGAATTTGTTGTGGAAAGTGGCTGAGCATCTAAAATGTGCTTCTTGCAATGTAAACCCTCCTTTTATGAAATTAAGCAAGCAACTAACCACCACCTGGGAAGTAGCAAGTACTCAGGACCAGGGTGGGTTGGAATCGGGACAAAATGAATAAAGTCTCATACACCCAAACCCAGGGTGATCAATTGTCCGTCAAGACTCTAACAGAGGTTGATGCAGCAGGGAGGCCACAAGGCAAGGATCCAACAAAGGCTCGCTAGGCCAAGAGAAAAATTATTAAAGTTGGTGGCCTCTATTGATTTGCGAGGATCTTGAAAGCCAGGCCTGGAGATGCCAGAGGTCTAAGGGGGAGCAGGAATCTGGACTTCACTGTAGCAAAAAAGGGAGAGGAGGTTTCCACAGCCAGTTGGAAAGCTGGATTTGGGGGAGCTGAAAGATCCCAAGGGAAGGTAAGTCCCCATGGTGATAGACGACAGCCGCCTTTCCATTTTTTGAAGCAGTTAACTGGAAAGGATACCACAATCTGTACTTGAAATAATTTGCTTTGAGCTGCTCCAGAAGTGGTTTCAAGGCTCTGTGAAGGCTGAGCGTATGGTGTGAGAGATTATGCAGTAACATGATAGGCTTGTTATTGAATATGATAGCATTCTTCACCTTGAAATAATTCATCCAGCAAAGAACGTCTCTTGGGCGGGTGTCATCAGAGAGCCTAAGGCACAGGCATGATGCACCCCATCACATTCCAAGGATGAGTCCGTAGACTTTTTCAGCAGTTGGTTAAAGTAAGAAATAAGGGCAGATTGGAGATCTTTCAGGAGCCCAGTCTCAGGGCCCCTGATGTGGATTTTTCGGTTTTCAAGGTCATCAAGGTGGTAGATGAGACCTTGGTGTTGCAATGTGTGACCATGAAGCATCTTGTCATGTAACTCAACTGTCTTTTGAAGTGATAGGACCACAGAGATCAGTTCTTTGACTTTTTAATAGACTTGGTTAATATCCATTTTTAGAAAGCTCATCTCACATTTGTAGGTCGTCTCCAGTCTAGAAAGGTAATGTTCCAGCTAAGATCTAGCAACTAGATGTAATTCTTTAAATCCCAGTCATCCTTAATTTCAGAGACTAATGGTGGTGATTCAGTAGTCAGGCTTCTCGCTAGTGGTGTTTCCTTCTGAGGCTGACAGCATCTGTGCAGGTGTGGTATGAAAGGGGGTCCCATGTTAAGGACCAGAAGCAGCCTGAGAAGAAGCAGTCAGGGAACATCCAGAGGGGGAGGTGAAGGGGCCATGTTAGGGAGCGGAAGCAGCCTGAGAAGAAGCAGTTAGGGAATGTCCAGAGGGAGAGGTGAAGGGGCCAGGAAACGGCTGTGATGGAGAGTTCCAGCTTTGGGGTGTAGCACGAGCCTGGAGGCTTTTGTGTTATTTAGTGAATGTAATCAATCAGTATACTATATCCTGCCACCATAGTGTTTAGCAATAGGACATGAAGAAGGAGGGAGGGAAGGGAGTCTCATTTACCAATGTGTATACACCCACATGTGTGACTCTATTGCCACATGAGCTTCACAGATAAGAAAAAGGGAGAAATTGAAGAGCTTAGAAGGGAACTGAAATATAAGCATGCTCAGTAGAGGACACTAGCTGATCTACACAATATCAACCTGCTGTGGGAACATGAAGATGAGAGGGACAGCTGAAGACAGGATCTACCAGGTATATTTCACTCTACACAAAACAAATGCTTTAGTGTCTTTGTGAGTATGCACACTCTGTAATATAGCATGTAATGAGAGTGTAGCCGCATACACACGATCGGATTTTCTGACAGGAAATGTGTAAAGACAGGCTGTTGGCGGAAAATCCGACCGTTTGTACGCTCCATTGGACAATTGTTGTTGGATTTTCCGCGGAAAAATGTTGGATGGCAGGTTTTAAAACTTTCCACGGACAAATGTCTGTTGTCGGATTTTCCGAGCGTGTGTACACAAGGCCGTCGAACAAAAGTCCAAAGTACAAACACGCATGTTTGGAAAGGAGGATGGGCCAGAAGCGGTCGGTCTTGTAAACTAGCGCTGGTAATGGAGAATTAACATCCGTGACGCGGCAAATTATGAAATCTCAAAATGCAGCGCATATTCTCTTCTTTATTGGGATAATAATGAAGCTGCTTTGCTGGGGATACTGATGGAGTTTTTGCAAACAAATTTTCAAATGCTTTTTATTTATAGCAATATCAAGAATAATATTATTATGCTTTTTTTGGCAAGTTACCACAACACCATTATCCCGTAGTTTTTAAGATCAAAGATACAACTACGTTGGTGTCCCTTGTCAATTTTACATTGTATTTTTTTAAATGTAACTGCCTACTCCCAAACTGTCATTTGAAGTATAACACATAGCCAAGTATTATTCTCCATATTTTTTTTTAATGTGCATTAAAAAAAAAATTAAAAAAAAATTAGACATGCTATCTGCCAATAGATCTTCACCAAAAAGTGCATTCTATGCATCCAAAAATGTAGAAAATATAACAAATCAAATCATTATTTTATTATTACCAAAAGATAAAATAAAAGCCTCATGCATGTGTCCTGCTTCTTAAATAGGGGGTCAACAATACCAAGAGGTGGTGAAAGCCGGGGTCTGTCATCCGGGGATAATTCCGAAAATCATCTGGATTATTCTCCTGGAGCTCCCACAGCAATGGCATATGACATAATTGGTCACGATTAATAAAGCAACCAATTTTTGGTCCAAGAACTCCTCCTCCTGTTCCTGGACTTGACTTGGGTTAAAGCAATAACTCAAAGGCCAATAATAAATAACACGTTATCTCCTCCGATTCTGCAACGTGTCTGGTTGACGAACGGCCATTCAGAAACGAACTGAAAAGCACGAACTGAAAAGCGCAAAATGAAAAAGTGCAAATCAACACTCACTGAACTTCTACTAACATGAAATTAGCAGAAGGAGCCCAAAGGGTGGCGCTAAAGAGCTGAAAAACCACGTAGTTAGTCTCTACATTTGTGTTTGTTGGCCGACAATTCCTTGCCGTTTGTATAAAAAGACAAAATCCAGGCACACGCCTTCGGACAAAAGTCAGAGGTTTCGTAGCTACGAGTAAGCGCTCTATGGGAGAGTGAAACGCGTTAGAGGTTATGCTGCATTATCCCAACAAAGCCATGTACGGATTTTAATCATGTTATTACTTTTTCAATAAAGAGGATTTTATTTTTCACTTTTCCAATCCGGAGTGCGGCTGTCCAGATTTTTCCATCACACACATACCAGTGTTGTTCTCAATGCTGAGAAATAAAGGCAGATACTTATGAATCATTTCAGACCATCACGGAGGCATGTGATTGGCCCTCAAACCTATTCTGCAGCAGGACAACAACCCCAAACATACAGTGATTGTCATTAAAAATTAGCTTCAGCTAAAAGAAGAAGAAAGTGTCCCGGAAGTGATGGTTTGTCCCCCACAGAGTCAAAAAACTCAAAATCAATAAGTCTGGGATAACATCAAGAGACAGAGGAATTTGAGACAGCCTACATCCACAGAAGCTCTGTGGATAATTCCCTAAGATGTGTGGAACAACCTACCTGTCAAATTCCTTCAAAAACTATGTGCAAATGTATCTAGAAGAGTTTATGCTAGTTTGAAGCCAAAGGGTAATCACAGCAATCAAATTATTCAAATATTTAAAGGTAATATTGATTTGATTTAGAAAATATATTTTTGAAAGCATTCTTACTTTACAGCATTTCTTCACACCTGCCTTAAACTTTTGCACAGTACTGTATCTCTGGCATTTTAAGGTGTTATTCAGAGTTAGTTCGCCTTAAAAATCCCAGAGATCTGTTGGCTGCCTTATGAAATAGATATGTTATTTTCTATATGCACAGGATGTGGTAATGGTCACAAATTAACCCTTGGCAATATACTTTTTGTCCAACTTTACAGTCAAACATTCACTGGGAAAGGAATGGTTTACTTACAGGGCTCTTCCCACTGCATTGATGGCTTGCACTGCTGCCAGAGGGTATGTGGCAAATGGGCCTCTGTGCTCAAACTTTGCTAGTTATTACTAAGATACTACAATTGGAATACTTATGAAATATAAAATATATATCTTTTACATGTGCTATGTAGGCTGACTAAAGATTACAAATTCAGTCATATGTACATTCTTCTTAAGTAGAAAAATGGAATTCATTTTGTAAGTCTACATCTCAAAACCTTCTCAAGTTTTGAAACCCCTGAAATTTAAAAGCAATATATTAAAAATGGCTTTGCCTTAAACAAACAACATATGCACAAACAGTTGCTGATATGTGGCTCACTGTTACAGAAGATTGTTTATCTGTGGGTGAAATGAATAATGCAGTCTTGTACTTTGCATATGATAAATAGTGACATTTTGTGATGCAGAATCTGGCCTTTGCAGGTGAGCATAATTTAGATATTGAATGAAGTTTCCCTTATGGTGAAAACATCACATGGTTTTTGAATGATGGATTATATTTCTGTAATACATTTCACAGCAGAAAGTGCAAAATAACTTCCTTCAGAAATGCAGAGAGAATGAAAGATTTGATTTGTGTGTTGGGGTTGTGCCTCATTTATTTATTCCTGTTGTGCTGACAAACGAGGGTAACAATAGAGTATATACCAAAGTAGGAACATCCACCTTCTGTTACTAGATGCATAGGGTTTCTAAGTGCTGTTACTTAAAGTATAGCTAAACCCAAACATTTAAACCAAATATGTTTATGCACGTTTATATTTACATCTTTCATTTATTTTACATCTAGTGATCTGATGGACTGATGAGACAAAATTTGAAATATTTGGCTGTAGCAGGAGGCAGTTTGTTCAAAGAAGGGCTGGAGAATGGGCCACTGCTGGCAACAGTGAAGCATGGTGGAAGTTCCTTGCAAGTTTGGGGCTACATTTCTGTAAATGGAGTAGGAGATTTGGTTACGATCAATGGTGTCCTCAATTTTGAGAAATACAAGCAGATACTTATCTACCATGTTATACCATCAGAGACACAAGTGATTGGCCCCAAATTTATTCTGCAGCAGGACAATGACCCTAAACATACAAATAATGTCATTAAGAATGATCTTCAGCGTAAAGAAGAACAAGGAATCCTGGAAGTAAATATTTGGCCCCATAGAGCCGTAATCTCAACATCATTGACTCTGTCTGGGATTACATGAAGAAATAAAATTTGAGACAGGTTAAATCTACAGAAGATCTGTGGTTAGTTCTCCAAGATGTTTGGAACAACCTACCTGCCGAGTTCCTTCAAAAACTGTGTGCAACTGTACCTAGAAGATTTACTTGCTGTTTTGAAAGCAAAGGGTGGTCACACCAAATATTGATTTGAATTTCTAAACCTCTCTATAATAAAATATGCTTTTTAAAAATGAGCAAGAACAAGAAGGATAACTTGCTGTATATAAAAGTTTTGCACAAAGAGTTATCCTAGTATGTAGTGGTTTTCCAAATGCTTAGCATACTGCTAGTATATTTACAATATGTCCACAGTATATTATTAGCACCATAGCAGTTTTATCTGTATCTGTTCAGACTGCTCCCTAGCAGACACACAGACCCTATTGGACAAGTCCTGTTGAAATAGTCAAAACTCCACTAATTGCAGGAACCTGATTAAAACAGCAAACAACATTTGGTAATTAATTTTGTTTATTCTGTTGAAGAGTATGCCAGTAATCTATGTCAACTATACTTATCCATAGTCTTGAGAAAATAAAAGTGCGGAGGGAGGTAGGAGGAGCCAGCTGAAGCAGATATGTCCCGCTGAAGCTCTGTATCTCCCGGGACTTTGCGGCCAGATTAAACACCCGCACGGCTTCGAGTGAAGTTTACAAAGAGCTGCATATCTTTACTGAGGTAAAGGGAACACATTATGGTGTTTGGCGGGGCTCGTCCCAAAAGTATAATAAAGAAGAATTCCAGAGAAACTCTTCCCAGGGCTATGTCTAAAATGGCACCTCCCCCCTCACCTCACACAAGCTCTTCTCGTGCTGCTAAGCAGAGGCAGAAACAGCAGCCACAGGATGACACAGCTGAATCTGATATTGAATATACTGCTTCTTCACAAACTGCAATAATGGACAGCTTACATCCCAATATTATAAAGCAGTTTGAAAAGATGCTACAAAAGGCACTAAAGCAGACATCAAAGCATATCACAGAAAGCCTGACTAAAGAAATCAGAGAATTAGGCCAGCGTACATCAGACCTTGAAAATAGAGTAGAAGATGTGGAAACAAATGTACAGTCCCAAGTTTGTGAATTGGAAAATCTTAAAGAGGAAAACCTCACTTTGCAAATGCGTCTGGAAGATTTTGAGAATAGAGCACGTCGTTCTAATCTGCGCATCCGTGGAATTCCTGAGGTAATTGTTGATCTTCAATCGACCATCACTGCTTTATTCCAAGAATTAATGCCGTCAATCCCAATTGATCGATTGGAATTTGATCTAATTCATAGGGCGTTAATGCCACGCAAAACTGAAGGTCCACCTCGTGATATAATTGCAAAGTTACATTTTTTTCGCACCAAAGAGAAAATTTTGGCTGCAGCAAGAGGAAAAGACTCCCTCACTTTTCAGGGTCACCCTTACCAGCTATTCGCCGATCTTTCCCCAATTACAGTCGCTAAACGGTGAGCCTTAAAACCTCTTCTTTAAATCCTTCAGCAAAATCAAACAGCTTATCAATAGGGATTCCCATTTTCTGTACGTTTTACTTATCAAGGTACCAAATATACCTGCAGATCTTATGATGAGTTGCAAAATACCTTGCAAAATCTACATCTCATAGACAGATCCTCTACTTCAAGTGGTCCTCGCCGACGTATTACACCTGATCCATCACGAGATTCTGCCAAAGATGACAGAAGTCGCCAAAATTCATCTAAGCACAGTCGCCATAATTCTCGTGATAAAGACCTTGCAGATACTATGGACTGATAGATTCATTTTTTTTTTTTTTTGGACTCCATTTTGCAAGCATATTCTGCTTTTTCCCCCCTTTTTTTTTTCATTATGCCATTAGATGTGTTGGCAAATGTTAACATCTTTACCCTCAACTCATCCTTAATTGATAACGTTATGAGTGCATAGAGCTCATTCTTACCCCTAACCTCAATTCTCCTAGATATTTCACTTTTTGTGTACCAAATTTAGTTTCCTTCCCTCTTTTTTTTTTTTTTTTTTTTTTTTTTTTCGCCCCTTGCCTCCTGCTCTTATTAATTATATGGTTAACAAACCTGGTATGCAAGTTTATACCCTACATAGATGTGAAATATGCTTCAACTCAATGTTTTCTTACTCCTTCTCACCCTCCATTACCATCCCTCCTTTTTTTTTTATTTATTTTCTCTCGCCCCCCTTTTTCCCCATCCCTTTTTTTTTTTTCTCTTTCCCTATCTCCTTACTTATCACTTACTTATTATAGCCACTTGTGGGTGTTAGTATACTTTATTTTATTCATGTATGTTTTGGCTGTCGTGGTCTCGGGAGAATGTCACTGCTCTCCCCATCTCTCTATCTTTGGGTATTCTTCCTTCCTGTTAATTTTGGGGAATTCCCTGGATAGCTATTAGGCCTCTGGGTTCATATTTTTGCGCACCCAGTATGCCACTTTCTTACTTATCTGCATAATTAAACTTAATGTTGATTGTCTATATAAACCTTACCCCCCTCCTTTATCTTACATACTTCTTCTTACTCTTCTACTTGTTCTTACTCTTCTCCGAGGTAAGTGTAGCAACAAAAATTGTAAAGACTAATTTTGACCATATGTCTTTTATACCCTTCTTATGGCTCCTTTAAATGTACTTACTTTAAATGTGCAGGGTTTAAATATACCACAGAAACAAACTAAAGTGTTTCGCTCATTGGCATCAACCAAGGCACATGTTGTGTGTCTCCAGGAGACGCACTTTACTACTACAGCACTTTTTACCCACAAGTTTTTACGGCTTCAGCTGAAACCAAACAAAGAGGAGTATTGGTAGCATTCCATCGCACAACACCTTTCTCTCTCCAAAAAGAAATTAAAGACCCTGAAGGAAGATACCTGATACTAATGGGGTTTTTATACGATTCCCCAATTACAGTGGTATCTTATTATGCCCCGAACAAAACTCCAACATCATTTCTTTCCCACTTGCTACATGTGATTGATACCCACAAAATGGGCACACTGTTAATCTGTGGTACTCAAACCTCAGTCCTATATCCGTTCTTAGACAAATCCCCAATACCTATTGCCTCTAATTCGCGAAAGCATACCTTCCAACACTTACTCCAACAGTACTCTTTATTAGACTCTTGGCGTGAAAATAATCCCACAAAACGACAATTCACTTTTTATTCCCATCCACACAAGTCATTCTCCCGAATAGATCACATATTGATCGCAATTGGCATGACCCCAGAACTCCTTTCCTCTTCACTTATACCATTTGCGTGGACAGACCATAGTGCTGTACTAACATTCACTTCTTTAATTCCTAAAGCACATGACCCCACATGGATTATCAATAATTCTATATTATCACATCCATCTCATTCCTTAGATTTGGAAAAGGCTTTAAAAGAATATCTGGTTAATAACGCGACTCCTGATATCTCCTCAATGACACTTTGGGAGGCACATAAACCGGTGATTAGAGGTGTTTGTATTTGCCAGGCCTCTTTTCTCAAAAAAGAAAAGCGCTTAAAGCAGCAAAAACTAGAAGCAGAATTTAATTCCACACATGTGCTCTTCCAATCTAACCCCTCTCCTACAACAAAATTAAAATTAGATAAAACACGCCTTGATCTTGACCTTTTCCTTTCGGACTCAGCGGATAAAACGATACATAAATCAAGACACTTATTTTATTTTAAAGCCAATAAGCCTAGTACACTTCTTCTAAACCAATGCGGTTGAAGTTATCCCAAGGTACATATACCAGTAACCCTATAAAAATCCTAAATGCCTTCCAAAAACATCTTGCCTCCCTATATAACAAGGAAGATCCTCTAGATCAAGCCTCAGAAGAATCCTTCTTTTCGCAGTTCACTCTTCCAACTATTCCCCCGGCTCATCGCGAGTGCCTTGAAAACCCAATATCCACTAATGAACTCCTGACGGCCATTAAATCCCTTAAGATGAATAAATGCCCAGGCCCAGATGGCCTTTCAGCCTTGTTCTACAAAAAATTTGCTTCTATCCTAGCTCCAGTATTGACTGAAGCCCTTAATTCCCTATTAAACGGACATAGCTTTAGAATACCATGCGACAACTGAAATACCACTGTGGGTAGCTCTGGAGTCTATAGATTGTGACCCATTATCAATATCCAATCTCCTGTGGATACAGCCCTCTTGCCGGAAAAAACTTACAAATCCGATAACTAAACAATCCCTTGCAATATGGGACAGATTTAAATTGTTATGTGGTTTACAATCTCCTCATAATATACTCTTATCGTTCCTTAAAAATCCTCTTTTTTATCATGCCAGGAAATTTCCTAAAACCTTTAAAACATGGACCACCTTTAAATTGACCAATTTACATGATCTTACTTCCTCTAATTCCTTTAAAACATTCACAGACTTAAGGAATAGTCACGAACTTCCAAACTCCGAAATTTTCCGATATCTTCAGATTAAAATTTTTATATGCCTAATATCCAAGGAAGACTTGCACTTGATAAATTATCATACTTTGAAAACATATGTAAACATGACCCCCATACAAAAGGAATTATTTCGAACATTTATGCCCAACTCATTTCTAAATCGGATTCTAGTCCGCCCACATATGTAGCCAAGTGGGAATCTGATCTTGGATTATCATTGGAAACAACAAAATGGGATAAGATTTGGACTACTACAAAATCCCCTCTCAAAATATAGCTGCTTTAGAAACCAACTACAAAGTACTTACACGTTGGTACTTAGTTCCTACTAGAATTGCGAAATTTGCCCCCAATTACTCCTCCTCTTGCTTTTGAGGCTGTACTGAACCTGGATCACATTTTCATATTTGGTGGACCTGTCCAATTGTCAAAAGATTTTGGGAAAACATATTCCGCATGATCTCGACATTATTTGCAGTGTCCATCCTTCCTGATCCCTTGATTGCGCTTTTGAATCTAAAACCGACAATTCTCTCTAATAATCAGTTCAAGCTAATGCTGCAGATTACTACAGCCGCGAAACAAACAATCGCTAAAGCCTGGAAAACGTGTACCCTGATATTAACTGAAACTAATTATAGAATTAATCAAGCCATGGTTCATGCCAAAACAGAGGCTAACACGCATGACAAAATTCCTAAATTCAAGAATATATGGCTTCCTTGGACGACACATTTCCTGCCTTCTAATTTCGATGCAACCTTATTGATGCCTGGGTAAATTTCTTTTGCATTTTCATTTTCTCATATTTAATATATGGTTGAAAACACGCCTTACCTCGGAGATCCCTTCCCTTTCATTTCCTTTCCTCTCTCCTTTCTTTTCTAACCCTTTCTCTATCCTACCTTTCTTTTTCCTTTCTTATACTCCTTGCTCTTCATCAGGTTCATATAGCGTCACTTTTAATTATATTTCATGTTTCTATGATGTTAACCATTGGAACTTCCTCCTACTTGAAATATGAGAGCGACAATTCCTTAACGCTTCTTTTATTTAAAGCTTTAGATATTCTCAAATTATAATTTTATTGAGATTCCATTATTCTATCATAGTCTATGTTTAGACATTTTTGCTTTCTTAACACCTTAGGAAATGTCTCTCTGAGTTGACAATTTTTTGTTTAAAGTAAGAGACAACTTTATCTTTTGTCATATTATAATGTTATACTGTACCTTAGTATTGTATATTCCTGTATTGCTTTTGAATCTGTTCCCTGACTTATAAAACTTCAATAAACAAATTTGACAGAGAAAATAAAAGTGCAGGACTGAAATGACTAGAAATTGCAATACACCAAGGTTACATGAGTTTTCAATCACTTTATTTCTATTACACATGTAGTCACTGGAAAGAAGAGGACTACAATTTCACAGGTTGATATTTTGGTGTTAAGCTGGGTATACATGGTTAGTTTTCTTTTTGTTCAGAAGCAGGCTGAATGAGTAATAAAATGGATTCCCCATCCACACAAGGTGGATGGAGGAATGACCTCCACTGCGACATTGTATTATGACAGCAGGGACTCTTCTCTGTCAGAATGTATTGATCAGCAGCTGCAGCCAATCAATGAAAGTAGATCGATAAACGTTTTCTTGTGTGGCCTTTCAACAGAAGTCAATCTAATGATCGCCTTTTGTCAAGCAGAGAGGGTTACGTACAGACCAAAACTTTCCCGGTCCCTGCTGAACCAGCCAAATTCTGATCCGTCTGTACATCTTTAGTCCCCGCCTGACAAAATCTATGTTTCCCAAATAGATATATTAAATAAAGAGACTGTTGCCTATACTTGAATTTAATATGCCTATCACACTTCTGTTGGCTTTAGCAGAAAATTATGTTGTTTGATGAAGTACATGTTAGCACTGTGACAATGTTTTTGCTGGATGGAAACTTTGTCTCTGGCAAACAGAATGTACTGATCACCCTATAGCCTTGTTCATGCTGGTTTCAGTGTGTACAAGAACAGTGTGTACAGCAAGCTTTTGTAAAGCATTAGCAAAGCTTTTTTCACGATTCAAGCATCTCTGGTCCTGTTAGGACACCATCTTACTTTTCCCAAACTATAGCTAAATATAGCTTTAAAGGCTTCAATTAAGCTGTTTGAAGCTTGGCAAACACTTTGCGAATGCTTTACAAAAGCTTGATGTATACACTATTTTTTTTACACAAACTAAAGCCTATGTGAACAAGGCTTTATCGAGTTTGGGAGTTTCATCCAGCCACTGCTCCAATTCAAAGTCTGAATGTGATTGGTGTTACAGGATGCAAAGAAAGTGGATATTATTCTGTAAAGGTTTCAGTAGATACACTCCTAGTAAAACTGTATAAGGATGAGCTTAGGTTTGGGCCTAGCTCAGTTTGGCCCAAACCCGCTGGAAACTAACAAGATAGCAGGTCACTGCCCCAATCAGGTACAATAAGATAAACTGACCAGACTTTCAGATCTTATCCCACCTCTAGTGTTTGTTAGGTTGCACTAGTAGCTAACAGATTGGTTCCCTGGGACTGATACTCAAATGAATTTTGCGTAGGATCAGCGTGCCATTAAATTTATATAATATCACATTACATTTGACATTTTTATAAACTCGAGTTTTAAAAAATGTTTCATCTTCAATGCATTTAAAGACCAGCACATCTTTTTCCTTAATTTCTGTTACTATTTTTTTTTATCTCTTTACTTAAGTATCTATCTAAGACTATCTAATGGTCTACATAGGAAACTACATTATTTTATTTTTTTCAAGGGCAAACTTTCTCTTGTGTCAATTAAAAATTAAATGCCTTTGTCTTCTCATTCTCATTTATTACTTACACAGCACGACAGATTCTAGATCAACCTAAATGACAAATTCACACAATTCAGCAGAGTGTTTATTTTTGACTGCTCCTGCTTTCCTTCAGAAGGCTTAAGGTCAGCTGGTATAGAATTACTTCATGTGACATAGTTAAAGAAGTTGTAAAGTCTCTAGGTTTTTCATCTTAATGCATTCTATGCATTAAGGTGAAAAACCTTCTGTGGTGCAGCTGCCCCCCTTTTTCTTACCTCAACCCGATCATTCCAGCAACAAGAATGAGCCCAGCAGCTCCAGCCGCTGTCTCGGGTCCTCATTGAATAGATTGATAGCAGTAGGAGCCATTGGCTCCGGCTGAGGTCAATCAAATCCAGAGACATGGGAGTCGGGGGTGGGGTCGAGCCTGCTGTCCGTGTCAATGAACGCAGCAGCAGGACTCAGGAGCACGCCCGCACAGGTGCCCCTATGGATGGCAGCTCTCTGTGGGGGCACTCGATGAGGAGGAGGAGCCAGGAGCGTCGCCAGGGGACCCCAGAAAAAGAGGAATCAGGGCCCCTCTGCGCAAAACCCTTGCACAGACCAGGTAAGTATAACATGTTTGTTATTTTAGGAAGAAAAAAAAAACTAACCTTTACAATCACTTTAACATTGTTGCTATTAGGTGATGTTATTTATCTTCAGATTGTTTTAAAAAAATTCCCAGGTAAACAAGAACTGTTATTATATTAACACAATGTGGTTAATTAACTAAAGACAAATAGGCTATTGACACTAGAGTTGCACAATTAATCGTTAAAAAAATTGTGATCTCGATTCAACCCCCATCAATCTCTATTGCAGAGTTTGTCGATTCTTTCATATAACAAGTGGAGAGACTTATCTGCTCACTCAGCTCCCCTTCGAGCGCTCCCCGCGTGCGGGTGATCACCGATTCAAGTAAGGGGCTGATCCGGCCCCTTACCACGTGATCAGCTATCAGCCAATGACAGACGATCACGTGTGTAAACAAAAGCTTGGTAATAGTTTTTTTTTCTCCTCACGCTGACAGCGTGAGAAAAAAAAAAGCTGATCACGGGCTTACGATCAAGGGACATCGGTCCCGAAGAGGAAGGAGGCACATCTGCCTCCTCCTCTGTGCCACCTGCCAGTGCCCACAGGTGCCACCTATCAATGCCCACAAGTGCCACCTATCAATGTCCACCAGTGGTGCCAATCAGTGCCACCTAGCAGTGCTGCCTTTCAGTGTAACCCATCAGTTCCCATCACTGCCACCCATCAGTGCCCATCACTACCACCCATCAGTGCCACCTATTAGTGCCCACCAATGCCACCTATCAATGCCCTTCAGTGCCACCCATCAGTGCCACCTCTCAGTGTCACCTCTCAGTGCACACCAGTGCCGCCTATCAGTGCCCACCAGTGCCGCCCTATCAGTGGCCATGAGTGCAGCCCATTGGTGCCCATCAGCGCAGCCTCATCAGCGTACATCAATGAAGGAGAAAAATTACCTGTTTGAAAAATTTTATAACAAAATATAAAAAACATTATATATATATATATATATATATATATATATATATATATTTAATTCGGTCTTTTTAAAATTTTTCAACAAAAAATAAAAACCGCAGGGGTCATCAAATACCACCAAAAGAAAGCTCTATTTGTGGGAAAAATTTGATAAAAACCTCATTTGGGTACAGTGTTGTAAGACCGCGCAATTGTCATTCAAAGTGCGACAGCAGTGAAAGCTGAAAATTGGTCTGGACAGGAGGGGGGTTTAAGTGCCCAGAAAGCAAGTGGTTTAACAACATGTAAATGCAGGAAGTTTAACCACTTAAAGTCTAAATCTTTTTCTGACACTTGTTTCTTAAGTTAAAATCAATATTTTTTGCTAGAAAATTACTTGGAACCCCCAAACATTATATATATATTTTAGCAGAGACCCTAGGGAATAAAATGTTAATTGCTGCAATATTTTAAGTCACACTGTATTTGCCCAGCGGTCTTTCAAACGCAATTGTTTGGGAAAAAATTAATTTCAATTAATACAAAAAAAAGAAACATTAAAGTTTGCCCACTTTTTTTTGTTTGTTTTAATGTGAAAGATGATGTGATAAAGCGAGAATCATGAGAGAATCGTGATCTATCTTCTAAGCAAAAAAATTGTGATTCTCATTTTAGCCAGAATTGTGCAGCTCTAATTGACACTGAAAGGGAATTTCACTTTGCAAGAGAAAATCCCTTTAGCTTAGTGAATGAGGTAAAGCTCTGTTGACTTCCATCATCCAATCATGTGCTAGCAAAGATGCTGGTTTTTTTGTTTGTTTTTGTTTTTTTGTTTTTTATATGCATGTGATTGGGTATTCTTTACAAAGTTAATTGATACCACATTCACTAAGCTAAAGTAAAATTTCCTTGAAGCCTTTTTGCTTTTGGGCTCTCTTGGCCTTATCAATAAAATCTGCAGAAAATATGTTTTTCTGGCAACCAATAAGACTACAGTTGTTATTTTGTTAGTTTCATTTAAGCAGTACCACACCCAAATGATCTCTATAGATGTTCATCATCTTTACCAGGGGGTTCAAAAATGCACACCAAAATTTTCAGTGCTGGGTCAAGGGAGTTAGATCCTTTTAAATTATACACTAACTACCTATTATAGTTAAGCCAAATATTGCTGCATGCATCTTGTTTGTGTTGTATTATGAATTTCTCTGATTTTATTGTGTGGCTATAAAGTTTTTTATTTACACTCAATGTCATTCCTGTTTTTCTTTTACTGGCTTCTGTCTCCCAATGCCCATCAAATTTATTGACCCCCAATGGTAGTAAATTCTGACATAGTTGCAAATTCAAAGCAATATCAAGACAAAATATGGGGAACACAGGATTGATGAATCAATGTTTTGCAAAAAGAGTACTGAGGATTTTGTATTAATACATCATCATAACTGTGATGTTACCTTTTAGATCTTGCAGGAGGGTAAAATAACTGAAGCATGCTGTTCTCTACTACTGGCTGCGTATATCACTTTCAGTTAATCTATACAGTGTCAAAGCAAGCCATATTAATAGGAGAATCGAGATGACCCTAAATTCTTCCAGATATGACACTAGGTAAAATACAGCGAGGGTTATGAGGCCCGCTGTGTTCATAAAGATAAAATATTGCTGCAATATACAGATTCCAGTTATAACTTCCATGATTAATTACTAGATTTATGTATTTGGGGAAAAATAATAAATAAACATTACCAATGATGTCACACAACTCAGACATCAGTCTTTTGGTCTGATTTGATGTGCTATTGCCTTTTGCCTGGAGGTACAACAGCCTCCTTGAATGAATACAGATACTGTATTTACCTTGAATGGAAGGAAGGATGATATTAAAATATGAATGATGCCTAAGTTTATTTGTATTTAAGATGTGGATTTCGTAATAATCGCAAGAGCTATTGCCTTTGGGCATGACATATAATTGTAATATCTGAAGAGCTGAATTTGACAAACACTGGCACATTGGCCTATAAAACAATGGAGGTATATTATTGAACAAAATACATGCAACTTGAAATGTGCACCACTTTGGCTGCCTATAAAAGGCAAGGGGTTTATATAAGCAAGACAAAGGAATTTTCCCTTAGCTTAATGTGGTGAAAATTCACTTTGCAAATAATAACTAATTATATACAAGAAAATAAACAGTATTTTTGCTTGCAGATAACTGGATGATGGACGCCAGCAGAGCTTCACCACATTCACCAAGTTAAAGCGGACCTTCAGTCATTTTTTTTCAACTTTCCATCTAGTAAATCTTCTGCCCTTCTTGTTTTAACTTTGGATATTAAAACTTTGTTTTTCTGCCAGTAAATACATTATACAGCCCACTTCCTGTTTTCTGTCTGGTAAAAAGCCTAGGCCTATGACATCATGCACAGCTCTTTCTCTCACTCTCGTGAGAGTTTGCCAGGAAGGTAGGGGGATGAGTCATAAGAGAGCTAATTAAAGCTGCAGGGCTGCAGAGCCAGAGGTGTGCCTCTGTGTGTCTGTGTAAATCCATGAAGGGAAGAGGCAGGAGCTTCAGCTGCCCACAGTTAAAATGGCTGCAGCCAGACTTAGCGAAGGGAGATTTCTACAGCATATTTGGCAAGTACAGAATCACAGTATATATAAAATAATATGCAAAGTGGTTGGAGGGAAGCTTCAGAATGGCAAAGATGTTTTTATTACAAATTATGTGAGCAAACCGCAGTTCCTCTTTAAGTGAGCAGCCTATTTGCCTTTAAAAAAATCAGCCCCAATGTTTCTTTAAACAGCCTGTTTATTGGCATAGAACATTATTAGTATGCTTCTAACCAAAATGATCAAAGTGTCTGAATAACCCAATGCTAGACAGTCTGCATTGCCTTATAAAAAGTAGTCAAATTACAGCTGGAAAATTAATAGTTGAATCTCTGTAAGTAATTTGAGGCATTACATACCGATTCGTTGTTGTGTTATGCACATTGTTGCTAAGCTCATTATGCACTAAAGACTTAATAGTCCAGGCCTAGACCTGCTGCCAGAATTTACCTGCCCCCACTTTCTTAAAGTTTATTAAAAAAATACTGTATATATATATATATATATATATACACACACACACACAAACTCAAATCTAATTTGCAGCATACAATGGATTATGGTAAGCTAATATTATATGATGTTAATGCAGTTAAATCACTAATGTTTAATAATAAGTCATGATATTTAAAAAATATATAATCACAAGAAACGGTGTACATGGTTCAGATTTAAGTTCCCTACTTGAAAAGTGTTTAAAAATCCCTAGGCCATTTAAATCCTTGAACCATGCCTTAGTGCCGGTTCACACAGGGGCGACTTGTCAGGCGACCTAGCCGCCTGACAGGTCGCCTCCCGTTCTGTACAATGGAACCGTTCTAATAGGAGCGACGCAAGTCGCTCCGACTTAGAAAAAGGTTCCTGTACTACTTTGGGGGCGACTTGCATAGACTTCTATACAGAAGTCTTTGCAAGTCACCGTGGCAGTCGTGTGCAGGTCGCCTCGGTGAGGCGACCTGCAAGTCATGCCGCCCCCGTGTGAACCGGGGCTTAGCAAAAACAAAACAAAAAAAGCAACATATTTGTTGCTTTGTAGTGCTACAAGTTTATTCGTATATCCCACCCTTTTTTTGACCTGAATATATAATTTTCATATGTAAATATTATATGGAGAAAAGTTAGTCACTAGGACATGGAATTATTTTTTCTTTATAAATTTCTAAAAAAAATGGTGTAGCAAAATTATCAGCATTTTTTACAATCTAACTACAAAGCTAAGCTACAGAATGTGGTACGTTTTGTAAATAAAGACAACCTAGAAGCCAGTGCTTTGAGATGCAATCCAGAATACAAAGAGGGCATATATAAAAAATAGAATGTCACACTGTACACTGTGATCTGTTTGCTAAATATTTTTATTTTTGCACATTGCTTAAGCTCTGATTGCCCACTAATTATTTATTGAAAATGGTCATCTACACAGCACAATACAGATGTCAAAAATATGGCAGTCTTAGCACACAGATCAGTCAAGAAAGCTATTTCTCTCCAAAATCTGACAAGTCTGATATTGCTTTTTGATCTTTTGGAAATGTAGCGCCAAATTTCTGCTGATGTCAATATGTTTTCTGCTACTAATGATATTGCAATACTGTCCTCAAATTTTTTATTGTGGAGTGAGATGGTGTTGAAGCTCCATTTTCTCAGTTTAGTGATATTTCTAATTAAATGTATTTGTTTATGTTGACAAATAGTTAAATAATTGAATTCCTTGTTTGGAGAAAAAAAAAATTGAGCAATGATATATGAGAAACATGGTACATATGCACACTTTAATGACCTTCTGGGCTATGGGTGAGTGGTCAAATATCCAGTGTCCACGTAAAGGACACCAGACTATAGCTTGGAACAAAAAGGAGCACTGTTCAACTGCGTACTGCTCTTGTCATGAAAAGATCTCCACACCACCGCTCATGCACGGAATGTACTCATTAACTAAGTTGATGGTATCATAAAAGGTCTATTATTGACTAGAAAAATACATGACCTTACATATGTTCCTTGCTTCCTGTAAACAATGAACCTGTGCTTCTTCCTTGCAAGTTAATGTTCCCTGAGGGATACTCAGTGAACAGATCACTGTAATCTTGTGAAAGGAAGATCCTGTGTCTTGGTGTCTAATTTGCTGTTATCTTTGTTAGTGCAAATCTCTTATCAGAAATAAATCCTTTTTGGTTTCAGTCAAACTCAAAGTAATCATTTAGTTCACAGGCCTATTTATACAAAGTCTAAATATTTATATGGAACATGAAAATAGAATATTAGAATATTTATTTGGCAATTATTTTAACAGTGAGCAGCACTTAAATCACAAAGATGAGAATAAGGCCATAGATGGACAAATGTCTCCTTTAACCACTTGACCTCCAGAAGATGTACCCCCTTTAATGACCAGGCCACTTTTTGTGATGCAGCACTGCATTACTTTAACTGACAATTGCATGGTCATGCAACGCTGTACCCATATAAAATTTATGTAATTTTTTTCCCACAAATACAGCATTCATTTGGTAGTATTTGATCACCGCATTTTTTTAAAAACTATAAATAAAAAAAAACACAAACAATTTTGAAAAAAACAATATCTCTTATCGTACATCATGGGACACAGAGCCATAGTAGTTACTATGTGGGTTATAGGCCACCTTCAGGTGATGGACACTGGCACGCCCTAAGACAAAAAGTGCACTCCCTATATAACCCCTCCCACTACTGGGAGTACCTCAGTTTTTTTGCCAGTGTCTAAGGTGTTGGTCACGAGTAAAGATGTGCTGTGCTGAGCTCCACTGGAGCAATCCTTGCTTGGGCTAGCCATGCAGCCGGATCCATTCAAAGTGTCTATTTTTGGCCGAATTGAATGGTACCCAGCCTCGTATCCGAAGAAACGAGGTCTTGCCTGTAATACTTCTCTTTTTAGAGAGTTGGACCCCGGGATCCAGTACTTTTTGGTATTAAGGCCATAAAGTTTTACTGGCGGTGGTGCTATTACAGGTCCAGGATTGTGGATTTCCTCAAGGATCCCCAGCTCCTGAAGGTTTAACGGAACCCACCGTGAAGGGTGATGATTGGGTCTGTTGGTTTACCACAGAAAATTCTGCGGCTATAAAACATATCCAATAAATAAAATTAAAAAAAATTGAATTTCATCATGAATTAGGCCAATATTTATTCTGCTACATGTTTTTAATAAAAAAAAAAAATCCCAATAAGCGTATATTGATTGGTTTATGCAAATGTTATAGCGTCCACAAACTATGGGATATATACTGGAATGTTTTTTTTTTTTTTATAATAGTAATGTTAGTATACTAGTATAAATTAGTATAACTATGTTTGTGGCAGACTGACACTTTTCGGGAACCAGTGACACAAATACAGTGATCAGTGGTAAAAATATGCACTGTCACTGTACCAATGACACTGGCTGGGAAGGGGTTAAACATCTAGGGTGATCAAAGGGGTTAACTGTGTACCTAGCTAGTGTTTGTGTTTACTATGTGTGCTGCTTTCACTAGGGGAAGAGATGACTTTGTCTGCTTTGCAGGAACACAGAATCCATCCCTTCCCCCCGTCAGAACAGGACTCTGCCTTGTTTACATAGGCAGAGCTCAATTGGGAGTATCTGCCCGACAATCCGTGGGTGCTGGCAGACATCGAGTGCCGGTACCCGCAGATCAGCTTATGCTGTGAGTAATCACAGAGGAAGCGGCGTGCCCCCCGCAGGAGCAAATACATGTATATATACACGATCTGGCACACAGCTGCTACAGTGCAGTCAAGCAAGTTGTTAAAGCCTGGTTGTGACTTTGCTAAAAATTAATCAGATAGATACATTGATGGTGCAGGAAAATGCAAGTTTTTCAAAAGTCTTACATTTATTGAGCTTTTAACTGCTCCCCAGAACCAGTATAAAATCCTATCCCTGAAGAGTTGAGCTTTGGAGACCACGATTATCTGTATGTTAGCAAACACACCTTCTGCCAAGTCAGAGCTAGAGTTGTACAATTAACAGGGAGCATGACAGTGATAGGTGCTGGACTAATGTAGAAAGACTGCTGCTTCCAAACTGATAGCTGCAGTCTTTTGTGCAACCTACTGCCTCAGGGAAAACATTTTTTTCCTGGTACTGGAGTTCAAATAAAAGCCCCAAAAATGCAATAGACTTTCACATGTATTTATCTGAACTATCAATTGATCTGATTAGTTTTCAATGAAAGTACAACTGAGCTATAAGACCAATGGATGGGGAAATAATAAAACTACTCTGAAAAGGCTTTCACCTGGTCTTTCCACATAAGAGGAGTGGTGTCTTCAGGTCAACGCCACTCTCCTGAAGGAACAACACGTTTCAAAAAAGGGGCACACCCAATAATTCTACAAACTTTGGGAGCCCTGGCTAGCAGTACCATATTTAGTCCCTTTCTCTATGATTTCCCATAGGATGCTACAGAGCTGTTGACACATTTATTGTGAATAATGTATCATTTGTACTTGGACACCGATATTTTCTTATCTTACATTTGATCAGCTTAGATGAGAGTTTGGTATATGTTGCTATTGCATGCTACAATAATACTGTATACAGGCAAATTGCACACTATGGATATCCCATTGTTGGAAGCCTCCATGTATCCTGAGACCATATGTGGGAAATTTTGTTTGTTTTGTATTACGACTTAAAATTTTCAATAAAAACTATATTGAAAAAAAAAAGAAAAAACAGTCTGTAGCAATGGGACCCAATGTGGTTTCTACCTTAAGAGATTGAATTGTTACAGGTGTAGTTAACACATTGTTTCCTCCTCTTATTCAGGAGAAGGAAGGATGGACTGGATCACGCAGATTTTCCAACTAGTACTTTTCAACTTGGTTGTGTCCCTAGAAAACAGTAGTCATCACCTGAAAAAAAAAAACTTGCCCCTTCTGTTTCCACAATTTTTGACTCAATTTAGTTGGTCATTAAATTGGTTCTCCAACAAAACAGCATCTCCATAAATATTGTTTGATCTGTAGATATACACCAAACTGGAATCCTCACTCCCAACATATTTCCATGTCTCATTTACCAATCCTCCAAGCCTATGAACATTCTATCACGCAAATATTCTCAAAAGGCCTGCATTTGATTTTCTTGTTTAGAAGGAACTGAACTTTTTTGGAGCAGCAATGAAAGGTGTTTACATTTTTCCCAGATTTCTCCTGTATGTGTGTTAAAACTCCAGGACAAGGTGTTATATGCACTACTTTGCATGCTTTGTGTGAAATTGGGATTTGGACCCCCAGAGTGAAAGAAAGAGCACAGGTGAGACTTTCCTTGCTAAAGCTAGTTCAGGCCTTGGATTTATTTGTTGCATTAATACATACTGTACAAGAGAACACAAAGCATTCTGGATTGTAGCAAATTAAAAATAAAAAATGCTGGTGGCTGGGGGGAAATGTTCCTCTCTCTCAGCTTCTGAATGCATTTGAGATATTTTACATATATATATATATATATATATATATATATATATATATATATATACACACACACACACACTCTACATATACACACATATTTATTCTTGATTATGTAAACAGTTTTCTGAAAAGTGACTATAGTTTTACTTTATAAGAAAGTGAAACCTCTATTTATTTCCTAAAATATGTATAGAGCAAGTAATTCAGAATTTTGACAGGAAAAAAAATAAGCTAAAGAGTTTCCTATATTTCTTCTTTTTTGCTTTTACAGCTTATTTGTATTGACAGAATTTTTACATGGGGCACTTTATCAGATCCTAGAGATAATACACATAAATAATCTTAAAGTGGTATTAGATCCAAAAGCAAACATTATTTTGCAGTTCACCAATTCTTAGATGTAATTGCTGCATTTGTTTTCTTTTCTAGGCTCTCTTTCCTTTATTTTCACCTGCTGCTCTGGACATTAAGTCTGTTGTTTTTCAAGAGAACACGCTCTCCTTCAAATATATCAGTTAAGGGTGTTGAGAAAAAACATTTACAACTGACAGGGGTGCTTACAATGATTAGCTTTTATTTATTCCTGTCAAACCTTCCCAAAAGAAAAAAAAAACTGTTGCGGTAACTGCCTGTGTAACTGCAGCGTGAGCTGGAGTTTGGCTTCAATTGGTTAGTGCATCTAAAACTGACCAATAAAGATAATCTCTGGCGCGTTCGCAAGCTGCACATGCCGAACCCGCCAGGAAGTCGGCACTGCACAGCGATAATCACAAGCAGTGAGACATTTCCCGATGTGCGGCTGCAGAGATCGGGAAATGTCTCACTGCCTGTGATTAGCGCAGCACAGTGCCGACTTCCTGGCGGGCTCGGCACGTGCAGCTTGCGAACACGCCTGAGCCCATCCTTACTGGCCATACATTATACATTTTTCTTATTCAATTTCCTTTAGATTTACCTTCAACTATGTAGTGCAAGGGCCTACTTGATTGCATACAAATTGAAAATGTTTAGGTTTGACCTAAGACCTTTTGGTCTTGCAATTGAGCACAAATGTGCAGAAAAATATAGTTGCATGTTAAGTTACCTATGCTTATATATTTTTTTTTAATCAATGCATTTAGAAATGTTAATCTAATCAGCAAATTAACATGTATGTACTTCTTTTAAAAGATAGTGCTTTACTAAATGTTTGAGGTTGGAGCATATTTTCATTCAACATTTATAAATGAATATATTTGTTATAGAATATGCGTATGTTAATGTAACTAAGCAAAAGTCAAATCATGCATATTTGACAGTTTAAGGAAATGTGCCATTTCCCTTGTCCTTTAAAACAAAATGAGCAATTCATAGTTACAGTAAACAAAGTATCTTAATATACACAATTAATTTTACACTGATATGAGAAAATTATCTGGCATTTCTAACAAATTATCCAAAAATACTTGTTTCAGATTACATGGGATTCTATTTGGGAAAAAAATAAGGATTACACAGCAGAACTATCTGTATTTAACTTGTATTTTGCGTGCTTTTGTGAATTTTCCCTGTGCACTCCCGTTTTCTCCCACAGTCCAAAAACTTACTTGTACATGGATTTTTCCATAACATTGGCAGATAATAGACTAAACCAGAGGATATCTCAAATGTTACAACGTGCACTTACTTGTGGCCCATGAGTGACAGTTGACAGTCCAAGGTTAAGCCAAGGCAAGGTGCAGAGTTGACAGACATCACTTAAAGTGTTTGTAACTCCAACATTTCATATTCCTGATATGTGCCTGCTGTACCATGAACTTGTATGAGAAAGTATTTGTATTGCATCCTTTGTGTGAAATCCCTGCTGTTCCTGACAGTCTGCTTTTCTATTAAAAACCGACCAAACTAAGCAGGAGAGCACACTGTGGTCAGTTCTCTAGCCAGGGTGAATAAAAATTGATGATTAAAAAAAAAAAAAAAAAAATCTGATTTTGTTTTATTTAAATCTGATTTTTTTTTTCTGTACCAGGCTCTAAGTGTGGGGGGCAAGGGCAAGCAGTAAAAACGAAAGTAAAACCTTCTAAGCAGCTTATAAACCTTGTGATCTTTCTGCACATAGCTTGAACTGCTTTATTCCTCCCTTAACCACCTCAATACTGGGCATTTTCGCCCCCTTCCTGCCCAAGCCATTTTTCAGCTTTCAGCGCTGTCGCACTTTGAATGACAATTGCGCGGTCATACAACACTGTACTCAAATGAAATTGTTATCATTTTTTCCCCACAAATAGAGCTTTCTTTTGGTGGTATTTGATCACCTCTGCGGTTTTTATTTTTTGCGCTATAAACAAAAGAAGAGTGACAAGTTTTAAAAAAAAACACAATCATTTTTACCTTTTGCGATAATAAATATCCAATTTTTTTTTCTTTAAAACAAATTTTTTCTCAGTTTAGGCCGATATGTATTCTTGTACATATTTTTGGTAAAAAAAAATCGCAATAAGCGTATATAGATTGGTTTGCGCAAAAGTTATAGCGTCTACAAAATAGGGGATAGTTTTATAACATTTTTATTTTTTTTTATTTTTTTACTAGTAATGGCGGCGATCTGCAATTTTTATCGTGACTGCGATATTGCGGCGGACACATCGGACACTTTTGACACATATTTGGGACCATTCACATTTATACAGCAATCCGTGCTATAAAAATGCATTGATTACTGTATAAATGTGACAGGCAGTGAAGGGGTTAACACTAGGTGGTGATCGAGGGGTTAACTGTGTTGCTAGGTAGTGATTCTAACTGTAGGGGGCGGGGACTCACTAGGGGAGGAGACCGATCGGTGTTCCGCTGTACTGGGAACATACCATCGGTCTCCTCTCCTCTGACAGGACCGTGGATCTGTGTGTTTACACACACAGATCCACGGTCCTGCTGTGTTACCGGTAATCGCGGGTGCCCGGCGGACATCGTGGCCGCCGGGCATGCGCACCGGGTGCCTAATGACACGCACGCGCCCCCTGGTGGCCTAGGAAAGCGAGGACGTCATATGACGCCCACCCGCAACGAGAGCTGCGCCGCCTGGCCGCCAACTGACGGCCGGCGGTCGGCAGGCGGTTAAAGTGGATGTAAACGCTAATTTTTTTTTTTTATCATACTGTAGAGTATAAGATTTCCTATCTTTAAGCCCAGTCTTGCCACACAGAGTTAATCCATCTCTGAGCAATCCTCTTTTATTGTTCAGTGAGATAAATCTTGACAAACTGAGAAAAACTTTGTCAAATCCTCCCCCTTGCTGTGAGTGACAGATTATTTACATATCTCGTGCACTAGCCTAAGAGACATGTAGTATTTTTTCATTCCCACCCACTCTTTTCTTCAGCAGCTCTACAAGGATTGGCTATATCACACCTCAGCATCAGTGTTGCCAACCTACCAGACTGAAATTTACTGGCACGACACCCAAAATTTACTGGCACATCCACGTTTTTACTGCCATCTCCAAAAGCTACAAAATTACAATTTTAAATGCAAATTTCAGCATTTAAGCTACAAACAAGTACAATATATAATTAGCAATGTGATTTAAGGTAGATATTAAGGTAAAAAAAAAAATTCTCATGTTTTTTGATATAGTAAGGGTGGGTTATTATAACCCATCAGTTTTTGTCCCATATGCCCACAGAGAGAGACCGCGTTGCATTTGCCCCCACAGTAAGGACCAAGAGAGCCCCTCAGCCAGTCTGCAGTGGAAAAATTACCATTATAAGTATACACACATAGATACAAGTGCATGCACGCATGTACACCCAGACACACACCCACAGAGGTATATGCACGCGCTTGCGTGTGCGCGCACACAATGATGCAAACCTATGCACAAAACGTGAATACACACTAAACAGCAATAAGACAAATGGTGCGTAATCACATCAAAAATATATAAATATACCATAATGCTTGATGGAAAGTCATTGATACACATAAATCCATAGGATAAATACATAGTAGGCCACCCACAGTCCTAGCCTATAAAAAAGGGCAACATCCTACCACAATGGTGCACATCCACATGGGAGCTTTAAAATATATACAGTAAAGTTCAGTGTACAAAGTGTAATGGTTAGCAGTAAATGAGGTACAGCACAATGTACAGGATGAGGAGTATATAATGCACAATATGCAGAATAGAGCAAAGTGAAGTGCAAAATATGTATACTGAGTGGAGTGGCTGTGCAGTATAAAAAATACAGCACCAGAAATTGAGTGCAGTGGTGGTGTTCTGTATAAAAAGTACAGTATAAAAGAGTGGTGTGGCATATCCAAAGTGCATTGTATAATTGTAGTGGAGGTGTCAGAGAACAGACCATACAGCACAGTGCAGAGTGGAGCCATTCTGAGTATTGAATGCATGGAACACTGTACAGTAGCCAAGTCATGTGGGGTACAGAACAGACAGGTCATTATCTAGAGCAGAGTGAGTAGTGGAGAATATATCATTCCTTTTAGTGTGGTATTCATCAGGGTTATGGGACAAGATTTCCAGGAACAAATCTCCACAACATGGGTTTATTGCCAATTATGTACATTTCAGCACTTACTATTTGCACAAAGGTATAATGGCTCGAAGAATGAAAGATATCTAAATGTGAAAGCATATTCCACAATAACTTTCTGCCATCTCCAGAAGTCTTAATGCCACACCTTGCTTTTATTATCCCTGAGTATATACAGTCCAGTCTCCCATGCCAGCCAGGACAGGCGGCCACTGCTCCCTTCAGAGTCCAGTCCAGAAAAGCACTGCCAGTCTGCCACTGAGTCACTGACGGTCTGACTGACTCACTCGTCTGTCTTGGCTTGCCTTGCTCAGCTCCCGAGTCACATCTGGTCCTCCTGTCCATTCCGCACACATGAGGCCACACTCCGCTTGGCTTTCGAGTCCGGGGGGATTTTTTAGCGGCTGGATAGCAGTGGTGGCAGGAAATGCACCATAATGAGGACATCACGCTTGCTCAGGCACCCTCTCCGACCACCTCTATCAGACCCGCCTGTGCCGAACACACCACGCTTTTGTCTGCCCGAATCTTCTAGTCAAATGTGGCGGGCTGCAGGAGGAGGGCAGGTTACAGTCATGCTGATTGGCTGAGAGGTGGTGGTAGGTGGAGCAATTATCAGAGGTGCAGATCGGATCGTCTCGGCATCTGGCTCTCGGGCATCTCCGGGAATTGCGCATGCGCAGTTCCAAGCTGAGCTGGTCACAGCCATTTTACTGGCACTTTTCCCGTGCTACGGACATTTAGGGGCGGGGGAAAAGTGCCCTGTTTTTACGGGCTGCCCGTAAAAATACGGGCGGTTGGCAACACTGCTCAGCATGATTTGGCATGCTGAAGTCATGTGGTTACTTTCCAGTCTTTTCACTGGATGTTAGAGATCATAGCAGAAGCTCAGTGTTAGAAATACACAGGAGAAAATGCATATTGACAAGGGGAGTGTAGAGGTGGGCGGGGAGTCTACTGACATCACGACTCCACCCACCGAGCTCTGGACAACAGACCAGCCCACAGAATCTGCAGTTTTTCAGCTCTCATAACAAAGGGGAGACATTTGACAGGTAAAGGTACATGCAGGAGGCATTTATATCCTTATAGATAACCCCTATGGCAGTAGTTTAGAAAGGATGACATTGGGTTTACATCCACTTTAAGGAGCAAAATGGCAGCAGGCCATAAAAGAGACCCAGTTTGGGAATATTTTAATGAAGTTCCTCTACCTATGGGTAAAGGAGGCAAAATGCAAGCAATGCAACAAAGAGATGCAAGGCCTGGTGGCCTGAATGGAACAACATCCTGAGAAGCTGTGCTGTGATGAAAGAACCGTGTTTGAATTTTTTTTTTTATGTGGACCCAGCTGATATATTCAGTTTAAGTTATTTTGTTTATTTTTCCAAAGATTTTTTTTTTTATGCACTTCAGTTGCAAAAAATTTATGTTTAATCAAATAAAAGAATATGTAATATAATGTTATTGTTTTAATTAAATAAAATAATTTGAGTAGTTCTCCAACTATGTGTGATTAACCTATTAACCTAAAGTTCTGATATCAATGTTTTACTGACCTGAAAGCTTATTATTCTAAATAGGAAAGCTTCATTTTGTTTGCAAATATTAACCGCTTGGTGACCGCCTCACGCCAATATACGTCGACAGAAGGGCACGTACAGGCAGATTAACGTACCTGTATGTTGCCCTTTAAGAATCGGTTTGCGGGTGCGCGCGACCTTCGTGAGCTTGATCGCGGGACCCACGGACCCGATGTCCGCAGGGATACCCGCGATCGTCTCACAGAGAGGAAGAACAGGGAAATGAGTAAACAAGCATTTTCCCCATTCTGCCTAGTGAGAGGACACTGATTACAGCTCCCTGTAATCTGGAGCGGTGTTCAGTGTTGTGTCACACATAGCCCTTCCCCCCAGTTAGAATCACTCCCTAGGACACACTTAACCCCTTCACTGCCCATAGTGGTTAACCCCTTCCCTGCCAGTCACATTTACACAGTAATCAATGCATTTTTAATTGCACTGATCGCTGTATAAATGTGAATGGTCTCAAAATCGTGCCAAAAGTGTCCGATGTGTCCGCCATAATGTCACAGTCACGATAAAATACACTGACTGCTGCTATTACTAGTAAAAAATATTAATAAAATGCCATAAAACTATCCCCTATTTTGTAGACGCTATAACTTTTGCGCAAACCAATCAATAAACACTTATTGCAATTTTTTTTACCAAAAATATGTAGAGGAATACGTATCGGCCTAAACTGAGGAAAAAAATGTTTTTTATATATTTTTGGGGGGATATTTATTATAGTAAAAAATAATGTTTTTTTTTTCAAAATTGTTGCTATTTTTTTGTTTATAGAGCAAAAAAAATAGAAACCACAGAGGTGACCAAATACAACCAAAAGAAAGCTCTATTTGTGGTGAAAAAGGACGTCAATTTTGTTTGGGAGCCACGTCGCACGACAGTGCAATTGTCAGTTAAAGCGACGCAGTGCCGAATCGCAAAAAGTGATCCGGTCTTTGGGCAGCCAAATGGTCTGGGGCTTAAGTGGTTAAAGATTCTAATGACCAGCAAGAACGAGTCCTTACATTTAAAGAGCACCTGTCATTTCAGATCTATTATGGCAGCATGTGTTAGTGGGCATCCACTCCCCTGCTGCCGCCATGTCCCTCACCTGGTTGTGTCACTGCTACATCACCAGCTGCCCCATTAAAGTGAATGGGACCGTTGGTGAGTCAATAGCGGGTCAGAGGAGGAGCCGCTGCGGAACAGAGATGACAGTTGCTCTTTAAAAATTATAATTTAAATCAAGCCTTGTTACTAGTGATTTAAATCGACTTGATTTAAATCAAATCCACCCTGTCTCTAGCTATGCTAGAAACTCAGTGTGCTCTCCTCCAGTGATCAGACTTGTCCTTTAGCAGAATTAAATGGTGATTGTTGCAATTTTTTATGCCACACAGTATTTGCGCAGCCCATGTTTTTTTGTAGAGTATAAAAGATGATGTTATGCAGAGTACATAGATACCTTAACATGTGCAATCAATGTGAAGAATGCCAACCTCAAACTCTTATATTACACACTTAGTGATATAAGGCTGCTGCCCCTTTTATAGTGCAAAAAATACTACACAATAAATCAATACAAAAAGGGAGGTGCTGTCCTATTTACCCAAACATGAATATATGAAAACGCCTCCTCTACCCTTAAAAGCATGAGATAAAAAAAAAAAAAACTGATCTCATGCTTTCAAGAAAAAAAATAAAAATGGTTTACATCTGCGCTAACTGTAAGTGACGAAAATGCTCATGGTTTCCTGTCTCTTAGGTGATCGGAGACGGTCTCAGAATGTCTCTATTGTAAGCCGGCACAACTACAAGTCTACAAGTCCCATGAGGCATTGCAAGGCTGACAGTTACAAGCATGACTCCCACAGGCAGAGGCATGATGGGATTTGTAGTTTTGCAACATCTGGAGGGCTGCCAGTTTGGGACCTCTGATCTAAACCATTCCATTGTAGCTCTGGCTGTATGTTTAGGGTTGTTGTCCTGCTGGAAGGTGAACCTTCGCCCCAATCTCAAGCCTTTTGCAGACTTTAACAGGTTTTCTTCTAAAATTGCCCTGTATTTGGCTCCATCCATCTTCCCGTCAACTTTAACCAGCTCAGGGGGGGGGGGGGGGCTAAATACAAATACAGGCCACACTTTTCAGATATTTTGTAAAAACATTTGAAAACTATTTATAATTTTTCCTTTAACTTTACAATTATATGCCACTTTGTGTTGGTGTATTACATAAAATCCCAATAAAATACATTTATGCTTTTGGCTGTAACATGACAAAATGTGGAAAATTTCAAGGCATATGAATATTTTTCAAGGCACTGTATATGCTATATATTTTTTTTTTTTAATTTGCTATTTTTTTCCCACGAAAGAGGTTACCCTTTACGTACGACACCTACTAAAATAAAGTCCACTCAGACTTATAGAGACACTGGGGTAGATTTACTAAAATTGGGACACTCAGAATCTGATGCAGCTATGCATGGTAGCCAATCAGCTTCTTTTTGTTTTTTGTTTTTTATTGGTTTTAAAGAATTAAGTTGTACAAAACAGAGCCTCTGGGCATTCCCCGACTCGAGGTAAACAAAACAAAACAAACATCTCTAATTATACCACTCAGCTCAGTTAGAAGTAGTACACCATTAAGAAATATGTTTGGAAATAAAAAAAAAACATGGAAGGGCCTCTGCATTATCCCCAATACCCACGGTGCAGCACCTTACAAACAATAATGAATATATCACATTTATTTCCCCAGATAACCACTGAGATTTCTAAGATCACCTTTGTCTAGAAATCAGAGGATGCAATCACCCAATAACTATATCATCAGATACTATGTGGCCGTGTATGGAAAATCTAGCCATAAGTCCCACATCTTATTGAACTTTCGAGAACACCCATGAGAGTTATTTTATAAAGAGGAGTTACCTTATTTTCCTGGGTTTTCCAAAATTGTAAGCTAGGGGCCTCCCTTAGGCCCCTTTCACACTGGGGCAGTTTTCAGGCGCTATTGCGCTAAAAATAGTGCCTGCAAATCGACCTGAAAGTGCCGCTGCTTTGTCTCCAGTGTGAAAGCCCTGAGGGCTTTCACACTGGAGCGCTGCGAGGACTGGAAAGTCCTGCCAGCAGCATCTTTGGAGCGGGGAAGGAGCGGTGTATACATCGCTCCTTCCCCGATCCTACCCATTGAAATGAGTGGTACAGCGCTGCCAGCAGCATCTTTGGAGCAGGGAAGGAGCGGTGTATACTGGGGTATACACCGCTCTTGCCCATTGAAATCAATGGGCAGTGCGGCTATACCGCTGGCAAAGCGCCTCTGCAGAGGCGCTTTGCAGTGGTTTTTAACCCTTTCTCGGCCGCTAGCAGGGGGGTAAAACCACCCCGCTAGTGGCCGAATACCGACAGTAAAGCTTTACCGCCAACGCCGCCCCCGCCCCAGTGTGAAAGGGGCCTTAGACTGCCACTTCAAGGTAATGGTTTGCACATAAAAACGCAGCAGACTGAGAAGGGTCCTAAGAGCCCACCGGGGGATCAATGCGCCCACCAGCCCGAGCAAACATACACCGATACTCAGGGGGATATCAACTGTGGTGAGCTGCGTGATAAAACCAGCAACCTCAGACCAAAAAGTTTTATTATTTGGGCAGGTCCAGAAAATGTGGTGAAAATCTGCATGGTAGCCATTGCCAATCTGCTTTTAACTTCAGCCTGTTCAATTAAGCTTTGTCAAAAGACCCAGAGGCTGATTGGTTTCTATGCAGAGCTGCACCACTCTCTCCAGCTTTAGTAAATCAATCCCACTGTTCTTTTGTTTCGTGTATGTAAATTCTGCTTAGCAGCAAAATGGAACCAGACCTCTACTAGAGGAGGGTTAGAAGTTCTTTTAAAATGTAATTTTTGCATCACCTGAATAAGCCCCATTTTTTTCTATTCTGCTAGTGGTTCAGTTTAAAAAAAAATAATGCTAAGACTCGGTTCACACTGCCACGACGGCAAAATCCCATGACTTTGCCTGTGACTTCCTTTCAACTTGATCTGACTTGGAGGGCTGAAATTGCACACAAGTCGAACCAAAGTAGTGCATGAACGTTTTCTAAAGTCGGAGCGACTTGTTTGACATGTCATGTGACTTGGGCATCTCACAAGTCGGGTCCCATGTCCCAGCAGCGTGAACTGAGCCTAAATCAGAATATGAAAACTTGCACTTAAAACGTTTGTTACACCAACACTTCATATTCCTGATATATGCCTGCTGTACCATGTGCTTGTTTGAGAAAGTATCCTGTTCCCTTTGTATTACTTCCTTTGTGTGAAATCTCTGGTGTTCCTGCTAGCCCCTCTGCTTTCTATTAAAAACTGACCACACTAAGCAGGAGATCACACCGTGGTCAGTTCTCTAGCTCTGCTAGGAACTCAGGCTGCTCTCCTCCTGCAGCAAGCTACAGTTCATGTCAGGTGGCTAAGTTGTTAACACTTTTACCTAGCATATCTTATATCCTGGGTTTGAATTCCACTAGAGACACAATGTCCACATGAAGTTTGTATATTCTTCCTTGTTCCTTGTTCATGTAGGTTTCCCCAAGATGTTTGAGAGGCTTATAGGCTGCCACCAGATGTGGCTCTGCAATATGGGTACAACAGTTGTAGAAGTGCAAGCTTTTTGAGAACATGCAGTGATATGAATGGTTATATGTGCTCTGCAAAGCACTGTGTAATATGCTGGTGAGATATAAATACTAGAAGTAAAAAATTGTGAAACAATGCAATTGCGGAGTTTGCAATCTGCTGAAAAAAAGGCACGGTTCACCAAGAGGTAGGTGAATGGAATGTAGGGTGAAGACAGATTACTATCTAATAGTCAATGTACCATAAGCTTATAAATACTGCATGTAAGTATCATATGATGAAGATGGCAAGACAGATGCTTTTCAGTTGAAATAAAGCAATGTGTCCCTCTAATTCTGTTTCTTATCCAGAGGTATATATATATAAAATAAAAATGAAATCTAATGCAGTTTGGAAACTTGTTTATCCAGCACTGCTCAAAGCTAATATAGAAAAAAGAAAGACTTGGTGCAGATAAACTAATTTCCACCTGTTTCTGCCTACTGCATACATGCTAACTCAATTTAGATTGATCGGATTATGTGTGCAGACTTACTTCACTGGCACATGCTACTCTATCCATTTGGGTAATTTCACAAGCTCTCTTTGTAAGATGAAATAATTACACAATGGGCTTTTAATTTTATTCTAGATGTTCAATTGTCTTTTAGTTTTAAAAATCATATAGTTTGGCACACAAAACTGTGCAAAAAGGAAACATGTGGAAAGAACTAACGAACAAACATTGTTTTAAATAAACAAACAGCTGTCAATTTCTCACAGTTTGTAGCTAGAATTGAGTGACTTGCTTCACAAATCTAGCTGGGAGTTGGCAAATTTTACATTTTGTGATTCACAAGAAAATTTGAGTTTGCCTGATTTGCAGTGATTCACACAATTCAGGAATACAGCCAATCTCCAGCCCAGCATCAATGCTGGAAAGTACCTTGCCAGGAATAGATATGAGGTGTCCACCTTTAAATGTTGGTAGTTTAGAGTGAAAAGGGGCAAAAAGGGTACAAATCATTACTGTGCATCTACTAATCAGAAAAAGTGACTCAAAGGGAAAAATTCTACTTTTTTTTTACATCAAAGCAGAATATATGGGACTATATGGAAGTGTATTGTTAAACATAAATGGAAGTACATATTGCCCAAGTAGATTTGTGTTGTGGTTTGTTCTTTGTATTAATAAGAAATCCTGTGTGCGTGTGTTGCGGTTCGCAATTGTCAATTCCGGTTTCTGTTATTTTGTCATTTAGATCTTGTCTTATCATTTAGACCTAGTCTTGTATAAGCCTACACTATTGAGGGTCATGTGTGCTGTATCTGCACAGGCTATACCTGCAGAAAACCCGGGGAAAGGTCCCTGACCTTTTTCTTTAAATGTGGCCACATTGTTTTTTTCATGTGTTGGGGTGCCATTGACAATTAATGGCACCCCTGAGCACCTGCTAAGGAGTAGCGCAGTTTGTCTGCCAGCCTGGAAATGCATGTGATTGTGCACGGTTTCCTGACCCACACAGATGTAAACGTAGGCTAAAGGCATTTTTACTATATACTGTATATATTAGTTGTCTCTTGTTAACCAATAAAGAACAAATCTTACAAATTCTATATAAAATGTTTTAAAAAGGGTTTGCATTTTCTTCTTGTTCTACTGATCATACTGATGTCATTTTTTAAGTGTAAACAAATTGTTACATTTTGATCAACTTCAAGTTAAAGTGCAAGCTGCACAGACCTTTTTAGCTTTGCTAGGACCTTGTCAAGGCAGAAAATGATGAATACAAAGAACTGTAAGGCTAACTTGTGAACTGATAAGCAGGAGCAAAAGGGATATCAAAAAACAGTCACTCATAAAGAGCAATAGATCAGTCCGAGGAGCAAGAAACATCTTGATCAGGACTGGAAGCACATAAGGTAGAGTGATGACGGTCATCTTAGGAAGAACCAGCCTCAGAATAGGAAAGACAAAAAGCAGGGTGGCTGTGTGCATAACAATTTATTTTATTACAAACAAGAACAGCATTCTATTGGGGCTTGAGAAAGGGGCTATTTTGCCCCAAAACATTCTGCCTTTTTTCCCCAGGCGGCTGTGTCTATCTGCATGCAGAGTGCTCTTTCTGTGACCTTCCTGTCATTTACCATTCTCAACTGTATTTACACCACAGAGCTGTGTGTAGATCCTGGTTCTCCCCTTCACCTACACCTGCCTGAGACTTTCTGTGTGCTTATAAACATCTCCTTTACCATGCTGGATGCTGCTGTTTTTAACCGGTAAGTGGAAGCTGTTCTTGGTTTCAGTAAAGTGGATTGTTATGCTCACATCGCCCTGCACTCTGCTTTTTGTCTTTCTTTGACAAGGTAGGTCTGTATTTGTGCTAGAGGCATAGTAAGTGTTGTGCAAGGTCATATACATATTCCTACATGGCAGGATGACTTATTGGGGTTGATTTACTAAAGGGAAATAGACTGGGTATTTTGCAAATGTGGTTGCACTCATTTTCCCCGAAGCTTAAGCGAATATGGTTTGTAAAGAATACTCAATCAGGAGAAAGAAAAATAAAATAAAAACATTTTTGCACATGACTGGATGATGAAAATAGGCAAAGTTTCAATTCAGTCATTAAGGCAGGTCATGCATTATATATCCAAAATCAAAACATATAATCAGCGCAGCCAAAACTGACAATTATTAAAACAGATTGCTGCTCACACCACAAAAGTGATTTTACCACACTTAAAGAGGAAGTAAACCCTGATGGGTTTTACTTCCTCTTTATACTGCTGCAAAGTAAAAGCATAATGGGCTAGTAAGCATCGCATACTAGCCCATTATGTGGCACTTACCTGAAAATGATGTCCGCGATGTCCCTGCTGATGGAAGCATCCATCTTCGCCCCTCTTCCTACCGGGGCCGCGGACTCTGGCTCTGTGACTGGCCGGAGCCGCGTGATGCCCCTCCCGCACATGCACGTGGGAGCCGCCAGGCACGGCATACGCTGGGGAAGAAATGGCACGGAGGTCTTTTTCTTCACTGCGCATGCACAGATTACCTCGCACTACGAGGTAAATTTCCCCTAAACGACACACGTTTAGGAGGTATTTTCAGTACATATAGGTAAGCCTTATTATAGGCCTACCTATATGTAAAAATGTCTCAGAGGGGTTTACAACCACTTTAAATACAAACTCATATAACTTCATATACTGTATAGTGTAGCGCAAATTTTCTATATTGTAAAGCACTGTGCAAACTGTTGGCGCTTTATAAATCCTGTATAATAATACATTCCCATATGTGATCCAATTTCTTATCGTTTAATACCATAAAAAAACTAATTCCACCACCACGTGAAACTTCCAACAAAGTGTAGTGCCATAAATTGTAGAACTCACTGTGGTTCACTTTAGGGGAGATAGGGATGAAGGTCTGATGTCCCAACTTCGTTGAATCCTATAGCACAATACCAGCCTCCGATCTCGCAGTAAAATGTAATGTAGTATGCGCTATAGGACACACCGAAGCTGAGACATCAGACCTTCATCCCTATCGCCCCTAAAAGGGAAACACAGCGAGTTATGTCCTACTGGTAATGCAGGGGTCATAGCATTAGGGTGAGAGGCTAGATTGCACTGGTTGGCACTACAATTTGTTAGAAGTTTCACATGGTGGTGGAATATGTACTATTGTCTGGATTTTTTATAATAAATGATAAGATGGTGGATCACATATGGACAATTTATTGATTGAGTTTTTGTATCCATTTATTTTCATTTCTTTGTTTCTGTGCACATATTTATATTTGGTTGGGTGATAATATATTGCTCTTTTATTTATGATCATATTGAGAATTTGCACTAAATTATATATTGGAGTTACATTATATATACATTTCATGCAGCACTATTGTGTTCTGCCGGAAGGGGAGCATTCCCTGCCGGCAGAATACTATGATCAGTGTTGCCAACTATAGTGGTTCGGGAAAAACCTGACAGGCTGGTTATACACAAGTTCATAGATTTGTGTACAACTAGCTAGCCCATACATGGATACTGCTGACCTGAAGAAATTTCAATCAATGTATGGCTGGCACAGTGCACAGTCTATTTACCTTAAGTACTGTAAATCAACTCCATTGTGTGGCTACTGTGCAGCAGTAAAAGGCTTCTGCTAACAAATGACAATGTTGTAATAAACTGTGTGATTATTGATTTCAGTTATCCAATCATGTGAAGAACACATTTGTGTTTACCTATTTCAGCTGCACATGAATGAATGAATAATCCAAGTAAATATTCACACTTATTTAGTAAATCAGCCTCTACAGACATCTTTCAAGGGAACCCCTGATACAATTTAATGTGCATTTTTGTCATGTACTTTTTAATGTGTGTTAATGCATTTAATCGGTCATGATAGGCTTTTTTTTTTTTTGTTTCTGTTGTGATACCATAGTCATCCAGGAAAAGGTTCATTGCTAGTCTATATCATTCAAAATCACAAGGAGCATACAGCTGGGCATTACCTCATCCTCTTAGCCAACATAACTTCCTTTTCCCTACCCACCTCTCACTCCTTTCAAAATATCTGACAATCAACAGTCATAATAGCAACATTTGTATATGTGTTTTTTGGAAAAATTTTGGGCAAATTAGACCAACAGAAGAATGTTTTCTGCCTACTGATGGGCTCATAGCTATATGCTTCCCATGGACCTCCATGGCTTTGAGTCCCACAAAGCTTAACTTTTCAACCTAATGCAAGATGACCCCGCTCTATGCCTCATCTCCTGCTTACTTTTTTTCTTATGTTGACACATGGAACACTGCTCCACCCGTGTTGATCATTTATACTATACCTACTGTAATGTTTGTGTTGACCTTTCTATTTCTATTGAAAAGAAAAAAAAAATCTTAAAAATAGTTATATCATAAAGTGCAAGAAGTCACATATTAACTTGCATTGTTGTGCTATTAATAAAACCGGCATAAAAAGTTGGCTTAAAACAAGTGTACATTTGTGAACAAGTTTAAAGACAACGTGAGTATGTAAACAAACATAAAAGTCAGAGACAAACTGATGTACATGGAGCGTAATGGTTCCATTTTTGACAGACAACAGTGAAGCAATATGGATGTGTCACAGAAGAGCTCTAAACAATTAAAACCACTTTAAACTCATCCCAATTTAATATTTTCCAATTGGCTCAGAATAGTCAACAGCAAGGATGAATAAGAATGCTAGGATGAGGGCAGTAAGCAAATCACAAGGGAGAGTTTCGATACAGCAGTAGATATAAACAGCAATATATTTGCTGATAAACTAGAATAAAGTTTATAATCTGTGGCTCAAACTACAAATGTTTGCATAAAATAGAAGGGAGGTTTAAATTAAGCATTAGGGCACAGAAATGAGGCTGGTGACTGTGATGTTTCATCCAAACTCAAATCTTCAAATGGCAAACGGGATAGAGTGTGTGTTCCAGAATATAAGAAAATCAAAGCACAATATACGGTATATATGTATGCTAACACATCCATTATTGGCAGCACCAATACACCAAATGTGAAAACCATTTTATTGGACCGGTCTCCTTTGGATCATATCATTTGTATATTTTCAAATGAAATACTTTACAAAATAATTTCAATGCCTTTTTTATGCAGCCCAAGATAATACTATGAAGTTAATTGATCTCCTACACAGTAAAATGTACACAATGGATCCTGCCCTATAGTTTAGACTACTGTAATTTGGTCAATGCAGAAAATATGTTATATAATCAAATAATGTTTATACAGTAAACACTACATAATACAGTATATCACAGCATGTCACTACATAATAAGTAACTCCACCTTAAAAGGACTGTCCAGTAGGAAAAGGTGCATAGTCAGCTCAGTACACATTGTGCTGTTCTGAGTTTTGCCTGCAGCATTGTTAGGCATTCATTTCAGTAGCTGGGGCCCCCTAGGAGAGTGTTAACAGCATGGCCCAAAGGTCATCAAAATGGTCAAGTGAATGTACTGTAGATTAACCACTTCCAGCCCAAGGTTGTCATATGACATCCTGGACTTTGAGTGGGGATATCTGAATGATGCCTACAGCTATCAGATATCCTCTTTTACAGCAATTCTATGAACTGTAAGAACAACCGCTTGATTGTTCTTACAGGCAGCGGGAGGGAACATCCCCCCTCCCGCTGCCCTCCGGTGCTTCTACCAGCTCACCTGTGCCATTGGTGAGCCGGAGAAGGAATCCCCCACCGCCAGACGTTGATCATAGAGACTTCCGGTTACCAGATGGCCCCAGTCATCTCTATGACCCTCGGAGGCCCTGGTGCAACGTTATGACATCACATCCGGCCCGGGGAAGTAAACAAAGCTGAGGACACGGCTGGAAAGAAAGATTTTTTTTTTTTTTATCTTGGTCTTTCTAGCCTGGAGGAGAGATCTGGGGTCTTATAGACAAACACAAAGAGGACCTGTCATGCACTATTCCTATTACAAGAAATGTTAACATTCCTTGCAATAGGAATAAAATGATCATTTTTTTTTTAAAGAGAAAGTGTAAAAAAAATTGTCAATCTGCAGCCTTGCCCATCATTGCAGCATGATCAGTGCCCATCTGCAGCCTTGCCCATCATTGCAGCCTGATCAGTGCCCATCTGCAGCCTTGCCCATCATTGCAGTCTGATCAGTGCCCATCTGCAGCCTTGCCCATCATTGCAGCATAATCAGTGCACATCATCAGCCTTGTTATTGTCCAAATATACAGAGCAGGATCTCCTGTGTACTTGGCTTAGCTCCTATGATGGAAGTAACACCGGTTCAATGGCAGGATGTCAATGCTAGGAGGCGGGACTGGGCGTAACTGCGAGCCGAGCACAAAGGAGATTGCAGCTCTTGCTATTTCGGTGGTGCTCGTTCCCTCCTTCCCCTCTGAGGCAGCCCAATATCGGCGTATAACACGCACACACAATTTTCCCCTGATTTTAAGGGGGAAAAAAGTGTGTGTTATACGCCGATAAATACGGTATTTAATTCATAGTAGCAGTGCATATAGAATTGAATATGTGCAATGTAAGACACAGCAACCAATAAGAAGTCAACTTTAAATGGTATGCTTCTGAAAAATGATTGTAATACATTACTTCATTTTGCACTTTATCATTTCTTGTTTGCACACAGCATAGGCTTACTGATTAACCTTACATGTTTGTTTAATTAGTTATGCTTATTTATACTTAGACATTTTATACAGAAAACCTGTCAGGATTTTGCCTGTTACAGACGTACAAGTCATGCACTCATTTAGAAATGGCAGCTAACATTTCACTTTGCTTTATACAAAAGTCCCTAGCTAGTTACATTGGTATTTTGAGACTGACAGACAGAAAACATGCACCTCTGCAATTTGACAGTCTTCATTCAGCTACATTCTTTTAGAAGAAAAAGAACCATAACTTAATTCTTAGCAACTTGCTGCATTTCTGTTTTGCCAACCTGCCAAAAGACTAGAGGTTCAACAGGGCAGCACACCATTGACTTGAAATCTAACCAGCTCCAGATGCCTGTGTGATCATCTAATCAGACATCAAAAGCCCTGTGCTGACAACCTACAAAACTGATTAGAAGAATTTAAAATGTTTTCACTAGGAAAGCAAATGTGTATGTGGTTTGTGACAAACCGATGCATGAAAATCAGATATCTCCCTTGTTCCCAATACAGTCATGTTCTTACCCTCTGTACAGTATCATACTCAAGAATCTTTAAAAACTCTCAAGGTGAAACCTAAGATGAAGGTCATTTTGTGTCAAGACACTTTCAATAATGATAAATGTTGTGTTAAACTGCACATGGTAATGAAGGAAGACATGCCTGGAAATGTTCATATTACAGAAGTTTAAAGTAGAGAAATAAAAAAAAAATAATCATTTATATTGATTGTCAAATCAATGTAACCAAACATTTAGCAACTAGTATAGTTTAGTATAGATTTGTAAAGCATAAGGCATTGTGAAGGGTTTGGTCATAGCGTTACTTATAAAGAGTATGTAAACCCAACATTTCATATTCCTGATACGTGCCTGCTGTACCATGTACTTGTATGAGAAAGTATCATGTTCTCTTTGTATTGCTTCCTT
Organism: Aquarana catesbeiana; assembly: GCF_042186555.1. NCBI lineage: Eukaryota > Metazoa > Chordata > Amphibia > Anura > Ranidae > Aquarana > Aquarana catesbeiana. The sequence continues at coordinate 271,505,953 of NC_133329.1, read as the reverse complement.
TGTGTGAAATCCCTGGTGTTCCTGCCAGTCCCTCTAATATCCTATTAAAAACTGGCTACGCTGAGCAGGAGAACATACCATGGTCAGTTCTTTAGCTATGCTGGGAACTCAGCCTACTCTCTTCCAGTGATCAGACTTGTCCTGACCACCCCCCTCCCCTGCATAGCATTTTACTGTTAAGATCAGTGTGCTGTTGCTTCTCCTCCCCATCTCTTATGCAGCCGAGAACAGAGAGCATGTGATTACTTATAAAAAAAGGGGAAAAAGTATTTTTTTTATATCTATACACAAATGTGTATTTTAAACTGAATGGGTTGTTTTACAAGGTGATCATTTACAATCACTTTAATCTCTGGTGAACTGTTGTCATGAATGGGTGTGAATCCTTAGTGTCAACAATGTGGGCACAAATCCAGTCCTCCACAAGGATCATCCATGGGGAATTTAAGCTACAATATGTGACTCTCCCAGGTTCGGGCTCAGATTTACCACAATGATAACACTTGCACACAAGTAACCAGGCAAACTACAGTATCATCCAGCAAAGGTGTGAAGTGTAGTTCATAGGACAGGAGAAAATCCTGGCTTGAGAAAAAAGGTCTATTATCGCTGTGTTATAGGGTCACGGTTTTCATGAGATTTAACAGCTAAGCTTTTATGTTTGAACTGTTTCCAAATGGGAATGTAAATAAAAAGCTATTATGTTGTTTAGAAAGAGTCCTCTATGCTAGTTAGTTGGGACACAACCACATAATCAACCTGAGTTGCATTTAAAAATTCAGGCAGCCAACCTGTACCGGAGGTATTTAGGCAACCAGTTCACGCAATTCCCTCCGCTGATACTCTGTGCACCTGCATTTAGGGCTCCAGTTAGTTGGCCCTCATGCTCAGATATTTGAACGGACCCTTGGGTTATCCCATGCGGTCGCCCCGGTGGATAGTTAATACCTATAATTGTTACTTGATTGTTATACTCACTGCACTATACCCCTGCGTGGGTGAACATTTGTCAAGATGTTATTTTTTTTACAATAAAAATTATTGTACCAGAAAACTATGGGCAGATGCTGTGATTGGCATGCTGGAGTGTGACTGTACTGTGATACACTATTTCAAACTGCAGATGGCATAGGTGTACACTTCCTAACAGCAACATTCAAGACCAGGTAACATTAAGACCAGGTAAGAGTGTGAGCCACTGAGCAGGTGGTCACTACCCACATATACTGTAGCTCATCACACCTGCTGGGTTGAGAAAACAAAAACAGTAAGGCTAGCTTAACATATATGCGAATCGGATGCGCATCCGATTTGCATAACATGTGAACCGGACCAGCTTTCAGCGGAGTTGGTTCACACATGTCCGGGGCGGCCACAGTCTGTTTTTGAAAAGAGTCCTGTGCAATTTTGGGTCCAGTTCAGATGCAAATTTAAGAAACATTTGCACCTGAATTGCATCTGGACCGGTGAACAAATTGCACCAGACTCTGGACTGTAAGCCACAGCCAGACATGTGTGAACCCAGCCTAAAAGCCATTATTTTATTTATTATAGTGATGTTAACATTTCTTCAAAGATCTCTTTTTCATTTCAACATTCTGGGAGGACTGTAAGAATACTTACATTCCAGGTAAAAAATGTCAGTCTGGCTGTTAAAATGTTTTAAGCAGTTTAGGCCCCTTTCACACTGGGGCGGTTTGCAGGCTCTATTGCGCTAAAAATATCGCCTGCAAACTGACCTGAAACTGCCGCTGCTGTGTCTCCAGTGTGAAAGCCCGGAGGGCTTTCACACTGGAGCGGTGCGCTGGCAGGAGGGAAAAAAAAACTCCTGCAAACAGCATCTTTGGAATCAATGGGGCAGCACGGCTATACCGCCGACATAGTGCCGCTGTAGCAGAAAAACGCTGCTACTTTTAGCGGCACTTTACCTTCGTTTTAGCGGTGGTATTCAGCCACTAGCGGGGCGGTTTTAAAAAGGGTTAAAACCGCCCCGCTAGTGGCTGAATACCACCGCTAAAACGAAGGTAAAGTGCCGCTAAAAGTAGCAGCGTTTTTCTGCCGAAGCCCCCACCGCCCCAGTGTGAAAGGGGTCTTAGTGTATTTAAGAAGAATGGATTAAATAGGACACGCCCACCAGCAACAGGAAAATGTGGGGAAGGAATGACACATCACACAATCGTATTGCTATGCATCCTTTTGGGAACTTTCCCTTGAATTTGATAGGAGCTGTGTACAATTTTACTGTAGCATTCATGGATTGGAGGGACAGTGCACTGCCAAAGTGTAGGCAAGCGGAGGATTAGGAAAAAAATAGTGCTTCTTCCATGTCCCCTTGGAATCTTCCCTCGCAGGGGGTTCCACCATCACTTCAGCCTCCTGGCTTACTTACTGTCAGCTTCATGCTGTTCGGTCGCGGGCCACATCTGCCTTCTACAGAGGTGCACACACACAGGTTGCCACCTGCAGCCTTAGACTCTGAGACCTCCTGTCTCTTGCTCCTGGAGCCGCCTCCTACTGGAACCATTCCGACCTCCTAGGCCAGACTTCCTGTCTGCAGGGTGTAGCTGTCTCTAAGTCTGAGCCCTGGGAGGATTATGAAGCCAGCCCACAGGTGTGCAATTAGCAAGCCTACCAAAACCAGGTGTAACCCACCAATATACACCGTGACACGGGGTCGCATCTCCACAATATATATAAATATTATAAATATATATATATTATACATACATTCACACACAGAGTTGGGCTTTAATGTAAGCCATTGCAATTTACAAAAAAAGTCTTGTTTTTACCAGCTGTGGCCATGTTTGAGAACAAGCCCAACAAAAACTTTAAATAAAGTGAAATAACAAAGCCGTCTTTGTGAAGCCTTACTGAGAGTTACTTAAACAGCAATTAGTAAATTATTAAAGACAACTTTATGTAGTTTATACACCAAAGTATCTGACCCCAAGTGACCAGATGCCTTTTTTCATTACATTTAACAGTAAGAATCCTTCAATGAAGTTTTTTAATTGAAATGTGAAAACAGACAAGCTTATTTTGTTTATGTACAACCCCAATTCCAAAAAAGTTGGGGCGCTGTGTAAATCTATATAAAAACATAATGCATGTAATGAATTGCAAACCCATATTTTATTCACAATAGAAAATAAAAAATGTCAAATGTTTAAACGGAGAAAATGTACCATTGAAAAAATGAAATAAGGTCAATTTGAAATTGAAGGCAACAATATATCGCAAAAAAGTAGGGACAGGGACATGTTTACCATGGCGTAGCATCCCCTCTTCTTTTAATAACACTCTGTAAACATCTAGGAACTGAGGAGTTTTGGAAGAGGAAAGTTGTCCCATTATTGCCTGATCTAAAATTCTAACTACTCAACAATGCTGGGTCTTCTTTGTCATCTTTGCCAAATATTTGCAGTTGGTGAAAGGCCTGGACTGCAAGCAGGCCAGTTAAATACCTGGACTCTACTACAAATCCATGCTGTTGTCATGAATGCCATATGTATAGGGAGAAAGTTTGGGGCTTTATATGAAGTATGCTGAATATATTAGAAATATATAGGCTAATAGTCAAGATCATGTGGCGCCCAAGCTTGCCCAAAAAAAAAAAAAAAATCACATTTTGATTGGTCTGACCACAGAAGTATTCCACTTTGCAACAGACCATATTATTTTTTTTTTTGTACAGGTAATTATACAGTGCTGACAATTTTACACAGCATTTTACCCTTTTAAATGAGCTTTGGCCCCGGAGAAGATGGTTGCGTTTCTGGATCATGTTTTTTTTTTTGCATTACTGAGTTTTAATTGCATGTCTGGATGGTACGGCGATCTGTGTTCACAGACAGGGATTTTTGAACATATTCCTGATGTAGTCATGTCCATCACAGAATCATACATGTTTTTAATGCAGTGCCATTGAGATGTGTGCTGTCATTAATTTCAAAATTACCTTGTTTTCTTCTTAAAATGGTACATTTTCTCAGTTTAAACATTTGATATGTTTTCTAGTTTCTATTGTGAATGAGATTTACCAATCATTGCATTCTGTTCTTATGCAGATTTTACACAGCATCCCAGCTCTTTTGGAATAAGGGATGTAGATGGACAGCCAATATCTATCCATAAATAAGATGAAATAAGTCCAAGAGAGGATGGTGTAAACATAAAAAAAAGCATTATATTGTAGGGAATCTGTATTCATCTCCATCTGGTAACACTTCCAACATTTTTGCAAAGAAAACTTTTGACAGGACAAGCATAGAAAGCTGTAACGGTCATGTGATCTACATCTGTTAGCCTGTCACTGCTACAGACAATGTAGTTAAATAATCAAAGATGGCTTTTTGTTTTTCTATCAAAAGGCACTTATGGCTCAGTAACCTCCACCTAAACATATGTTACTAAGCGCCATAAATAAATGGACCGTTAACAACCCGCTGAATTGAAACAATAAGAAAATGAAACACTTGCCAACAAAGACTTTTTAACTAGTCTGACGTTAGATAGGGTCTTTGCATTGTATAACAAATACACTGCATTTATTATCCAAAAAACATCCCTAACATTTTCTCTTTGCTGAAAGAAACATCTTACATTCTTGGAGAAGGCCCCAGTCTAATTGCAAACCCGGTCTTTTCATCCAATAAATCTTATTCCAATTATTTGGTAAAAATGAATCCAGAAACATGGAGAATGTAGGAAGAATATTATACCCTCGGCTATGTTATACCTCATGGTAAAACATTACACCCGCTGGACTGGCACTAGCCTCTGGATAGAAAGAAGGCATGATATGCCATCACAGCCTATTACTACCACAATATGTCACATTGGCTCTGCTGCAGCAAAAAGGAAATGTCAGACAAAGACAACATTCGGCTTTAATTATTATGCTTGTCCGAGCCCTTCAGACAGCACCAATCTGTCTTCATAAAACAGTTTACAGAATTGTGCCCCAGGTGTCCATGTTTTCAGCCAAATACCCTCTTTTTAGATTATTTACATGAGAACTGTGCTCATTAAGAGAATAATAAATGAAATGGCCTTCAACTTCCTATGACTGCAAAAGCACTTGGCCTTGTCAGTGCCGATGGGCACAGAGTTTTATCTCTAGAAAGAAAGGCCTATAGGCAATGTCATACCTTTTTCCTACCTTGCAAATGGCTAGCTAGTGAAGCTATTTGTTAAAAATGATTAATATATTGTACAATTGCACTTTTTTTTTTATATATATATTTTACTCCAACTTTTGTCATCAAAATAAATCACACAAAATCATTAACAAGTAGATACTAAAGCGTCTGTAAACCCTGTTACACCACTTGTACTTACAGGTAAGCCTATAATATGGCTTACCTGTAGGTAGTATAAATATTAAGGAGATATTTACCATATACGCTTGCACCAACATCGTCGGCGCATGCACACTGAAGAAACGGCTCGCTTGTGCCATTTCTTCAGCAGCTGCCGTGACCGGCAGCTCCGTGCGCATGCGCGGGAGTGACGTCATGGCGGCTCCGGCCAATTAGAGCGCCAGAGACCACAAACCCAGAACTAACTCCGGGAGACAAAACATGTCGCCGTTTACAGCGGTGTGCGAGACCGCTGCAACAGCTTCGATCTAAGGTGAGTATTCCATAATGAGCTAGTATGCGATGCATACTAGGTCAATATGCCTTTGTCTTACAGGGTTTTGTTTTTTTTTTTTGGGTTTACAACCACTTTAAAGCAAAACATTTCTATATCTTTCCTTCTAAGGTATCTCATGCTTCATTTACTATGTCTCAGTGTATGCTGTATTACAATAAATGCATACATGTTATGTGTTCTGTAACAAATATCCTCTGGGAAAAAAAAAAATTGTTTACACTCCACCTGTACCCATCCAACAAATGTTCAAATTCTCTAAACAGAGATAAGAGGCATTTATAACTTTAGCAGAAGTGTATTATGTTATGCAAGGATTCTGTCTCTTTTATGTCTTTGGAGATAAAAACCTGGTTATCTTGCATGGACAGCACCCTGGCTAACGCATTCCAACCAGTAACAAAAGACATCGATAACTCTCAGCATTCATCTTGCAGTAGATTGTGCAAGCTAAAGAAAGGAATTGCTCAGTCACGACACAATGCAAGGCTATCAAGTTCTTTAATGGGAATTTTAGACATCTATATGTTGGTACGATTTTGTCACCTGGCACAATGTAAAACAAATGTCTCTGCATTTTTTTTCAATTGAAATATACCCTATGATGACATTTATATTCATTGTGAAAGAATATGATGTTATAGCAGAAAGTTCATACACAACGGCTAATTTTACCTACTGAACAATACTAATCCTATGCATGGGTTGGTAGTATATATCAGTATGATTGTAGCTACTACAAACTCATATTTGTACCTTTAAAGTATTTGCTCTGCATAATTACATTATTCTTTCTCATGCATTTTTACTTACCTATATATCATAGATCTCTTAGTTGCCATGGGTAATGTGTGTGTGTGTGTGTGTGTGTGTGTGTGTGTGTGTGTGTGTGTGTGTGTGTGTGTATATATATATATATATATATATATATATATATATATATAGCCTTTGTTGTACATTAGAAAAAGAACCCATAATATATTAATAAAGAAATGATAAACTAAACTAACTAAACAAAAAACTCCCCTTGACCTCACCTGCAATGCTAGATCTTTAATTTCTTGCCAATCTGGACCAGGAGCTGTGGCTCATGCCAAATTGGACCCACTACCATCGACAGTCTATTACCTTTTTTTTTTTTGAGCTGCAAAAATGCAAAGTTGTCCAATCTCACCAAAATTAAAAGTCGGACTGACCGAAAAATGTCTGACTGACCAAGAACAGTACCATACGGCTGGTAATATACTACTATAAAGCTGGTTAAATATATCAGTGAATGGTTGGATGTGTGGATGATTATGGCCTTTGCTCAATAGGGGGGATTTACTAAAACTGGGACACACAGAATCTGGTGAAATTTGCATAGTAACCAATCACCTTCTGGTTTTATTGTCAAAGCTTAATTGAACAAGCTAAAGATAGAATCTGATTGGTTACTATGTACAGCTGCACCTGATTCTCTGTGCACCAGTTTTAGTAAATCTCTCCCAATGTATTTTGGCTCAGTTTCTTCACCTAACAGGGTAGTTTTTAATCACACAGGGGCTTCTGTTTAGGCAACAGAAGAGAGGTTATGAGGTTCAACGAGGATCTGTGTGGACAGTCAAAGTGCTGCCTTGTCTCAGGGGAATTAATTGTAATGGGGCTAGTGTGTCTAACTGCTTAATCATTTTGTCTCCCTAGAACGTTTTGATTGCGAGTGAACGAGTGATTGCCCCATAGACATAATAACATCACTCAAGCCAGCTGCAAACAGCTGTCTTTGGGATGCTTTCGCTAAAGCATTTCAGAAAACACAATAGTTGTGGTATATGCTTGCAGAAGTAGCAAACACAACTAGAAATGGAAAGCTAAATTAATGTAGATCCTCGTGGAATTGTAATGGGATGAGGATGACAAAAATCTCAGAGTACTGCAAATAGCCAAAAGAAAAGGGTGTATTGCTCAGCCCCTCTTCTCCCTGCCAGTAAACCACACTGCTTGCAATGTCTGTTAAGGTTCAGAATGTCAATGCTATTTTTTCTGCAAGCTGCATTTCACCTAAAATATTTCTCAGCAGTGAGAAGGTTAAGTCTAATATCTGAAATCTGGCTGACTTTTATGTAAAATTCCAGATTTCTGCTCTTACTGGACAAACAATCGTGCTTGGAAACACTACAGAATGCTGCTGGGGTAGTGTTTACAGCCCTGGGGATGCAGATGAATTCAAATGCATTGCAAACAGCTGGTTTGAGAGACCAACTGTCTCAGAGGTGCAAGGATGGGGAAGGAGGTGATGGAGCTATAAACACAGCCAGCATGAAGGTCAGTGTGAAAGCCGAGGCCATCTGTCGTCTGGGGGGCACTGAATTCTGGTGGCCTGGCTCAGTTATTTCCCAGTGAGTGACAGGCTCCCTCCCAAGAGAAAATACAGAAAAGGAACCACATGTTGGTTCAGGCTGAGAAATATGGGATGTGCACAGTGGAGAGCAAAATGCTAACAAATTAATGATTAAAACGCTACATTCTCCTTCACTTGGTCTTTGTGGACTGGAAAAATTTAGGCAGCTACATGCTTATTTATTAAGGCTGTACAATCTGCAGAGACTGAGCCATTTCAAATTATTATTTTATTAGTTAGACTGCAGTAAACTAATATTTGATTGGTTGGTTTGATTGGTTGCTACCGAACTGATTATATAACTTTGGATTTATTTTATGTAACAAGAGAGTTTTTTTTTCATATTAATGCGGTTGTATACTTCACTTGGACATTTTTACCTAGAGGTAAGCCTATATTAAGGCTTACTTGTAGGTAAAATGAATATCTCCTAAACCTACATGGTTTAGGAGATATTTACCCTACATGCAGCCGTTGAGGTCAGCGGCGCACGAGCAGTGAAGGTTCAGCGAAGGTCCGGCATATCGTGCCGGACCTTCGCAGGACGGAGGACTCCTGCGCGCATGACGTCATTGCGGCTCTGGCCACTCACAGCGCCAAAGCCAGTGACCGTTGAAGAAGGGGCGAGGCAACATGTCTGCCCCCTCAGTGCTGATCGGGTCAGGCTGTGAGAGCTTCATTCTAAGGTATTTCATAATGTGCTAGTATACGATGCATACTAGCACATTATGCCATTGTCTTGCAGGTTTTTTTTGTTTGTTTTTTTTTCCTTCAGTGGGTTACTACCACTTTAACCACTTAACAACCGGCCCATAGCCGTATGACAGCTACTGGGCGGTTTCTTGACTCTGGGAGGGCGTACAGTGACGTCCTTCCAGAATTCCACTCTTGCGCGCCCCGTGGGGCACGCACCCCAGAACATCCGTGATCCGTGACCTCTGAGACAGAACACCCGTGTGAAATGAACAAGAAGTAATACTTCTTGTTCATTTCACATTAGAATTGAACTCAGGTAGACAAAGGAAAAAAAGAATAATTAAAAAAAAAAAAAACACATTTTATGACTAATAACTACAGCATTGTCCAAGGAAAGGCAAAGAACAGTCTACTTAAAAACTGAAAAGTACAGCAACTTGACGCACATTTTACAGCTGAAGAAAAGTCAGTTCAAGCACCATCATCAATAAGTAAAAATAAGTGCGCTTACAATCAAAAGTCCATATGTTACTTAAAAGTGAATATGAATAATAAATACTTAATAAGGTTAAATATCCTTAAATAGAATTGAATAAATATAATCAAATAAAAAACTAAATAAATCAATGGTGAATAAATCAAGTGCTCAATGTGTAATCAAACATGTGAAAAGTACAAGCATGATCAGGAGTCAGACCATATTATAATTATGAGTGAAGTCTATTTCCATAGAAAAAAAGTTCAGTAAAAGTGCATCAGATCCATGAAGGTAGGACTCCACAATTCACCAAAAACAGCCCATATGAGTGGAAGGAGGAGAGGAAGATGTAAGGATGTATCCCATAGAAGAAGTGAATCCGAAGAACATTAAGGATGGACCCTTACCCGAAGTGATGGACCTCCCTGTTAGCGAGGTCTTGTGCACGTGCAGATATAGCCCTTTGCGGGGACAGTTGAATGGTGGCGTCCAACTCGGCTGGTGAGTGGAGCGTTTCCAAACGAGACTAGTCCAATCCGTCTGTCTGAAGGGGGACACCCACTCTCGCCACACAGCTCCGCTCTCGGATTGGACTAGTCTCGTTTGGAAAACGCTCCACTCACCAGCCGAGTCGGACGCCACCATTCAACTGTCCCCGCAGAGGGCTATATCTGCACACGCACAAGACCTCGCTAACAGGGAGGTCCATCACTTCGGGTAAGGGTCCATCCTTAATGTTCTTCGGATTCACTGCTTCTATGGGATACATACTTACATCTTCCTCTCCTCCTTCCACTCATATGGGCTGTTTTTGGTGAATTGTGGAGTTGTATTCCTACCTTCGTGGATCTGATGCACTTTTACTGAACTTTTTTTCTATGGAAATGGACTTCACTCATAATTATAATATGGTCTGACTCCTGATCATGTTTGTTCTTTTCACATGTTTGATTACACATTGAGCACTTGATTTATTCACCATTGATTTATTTAGTTTTTTATTTGATTGTATTTATTCAATTCTATTTAAGGATATTTAACCTTATTAAGTATTTATTATTCATATTCACTTTTAAGTAACATATGGACTTTTGATTGTAAGCGCACTTATTTTTACTTATTGCAGTTTATTACACAGATATTGGTGTTTTTTGGTGCAGCTGCAGTCTTGTAATCCTTCTTGCTCTGTGGCGCAGGTTTCTTTTTTCTTTTTAATTTGGTTTACTGATAAGCGCCATCATCAGCTCTAGCATGGCAAAAATGTTATGAGAACTATAAATCAACCACTTTTTTGCAAGTACAACAATTTAACCACTTGCTTACTGGGCACTTAAACCCCCCCTCCTGCCCAGACCAATTTTCAGCGCTGTCACACTTTGAATGAAAATTGCGCGGTCATACAACACTGTACCCAAATGGAATTTTTATAATTTTTTCCCACACAAATAGAGCTTTCTTTTGGTGGTATTTAATCATCATTTGGGTTTTTATTTTTTGCTAAACAAACAAAAAAAAAAATTTGCAAACGGGTAATTTTTCTCCTTCATTGATATTCGCTGGTGAGGCTGCACTGATGGGCACTGAGGGGCTGCTCTGATGGGCACTTATGGGCTGCACTGATGGGCACAGATAAGATGGCACTGATGGGTGGCACTGACAGATGGCACTGATGGGCAATGATAGGTGGCACTGATGGGCAATGATAGGTGGTATTGATAGGCAGCACTGGTAATGACGCACTGTGGTGGCACAATAGATGGCACTGTGGGCACTGAAAGGAGGCACTGATAGGTGGCACTGATGGGTGGCGCTGGTGGGCACTGGTGGTACCTTCACGATCGAGACCGATGTCCCTCTCGCAACTGCTATCAGCGCGAGGAGGAAAAATAGCTGATTACCGGCTTTGTTTACATCACATGATCAGCTGTCATTGGCTGACAGCTGATCACGCGGTAAGGGGTCGGGATCATAGACTCGCTGATCACAGAGCGTGCTGGGGGTGCGCAGGCCGCTCAAGCACAGGAGGACGTCCATGGATGCCCTCCCAGAAAATGAAGTCTGTGCTGTAGCCATCTTTTGGCTATTGCGCGGATGGCAGGTGGTTAAAGTAACTCTGTTGCCATCTCAATAAAAGTTTACAGTATGTTATAGGATAAAGACACTGATCATTGTGGTCGTTAAGAAATAAATACTACTGCCAAAGAACCCTACTGAATCACCTAAACTACCAGGAAGGTTGGATCCTGATTGGCCGATGTAGGGGATTTGCTGGCTGGAAACTTAGAGCAATCAGTCCATAACAGATTAAGGGGGGGGGGGGGGGAGATATGCCTGCCTCAAAGACCACATGATAAAATCACAAATGTTACCATCTCTAAAAAATGATTGGGAATTGTTTTAAACATGCATAAAAAACAAATTGTTCATGACCTTGGAAAAAATATCCAAAATATGGCAAGGGACATATGAAACTACTTCATTCTTTTGTGCTTTTAAACTAAGCGTTCATTATATCAACACTTCATATTCGTGATATGTGCCTGCTGTACCATGTACTTGTATGAGAAAGTATCCTGTTCTCTTTGTATTGCTTCCTTTATGTGAAATTCCTGGTGTTCCTGCTGGTCCCCTTGCTTTCCTATTAAAAACTGACCACACTAAGGAGGAGAGAACACTGTGGTCAGTTATCAAGCTATGCTGGGAACTCGGTGTACTCTCCTCCATTGATCAGACTTCCTGACACGCCCCCGCTGCACAGCCATTCACTGCCAAGTGTGCTGCTGCTTCTCCTTTTCCCTGCTCTTATGCAGCTGAGAACAGAGGGAATGTGATATATCTATACAAAAATGTTTTGCCTTTCATTTCTATTTTAAACTGAATGAGTTGTTTTACGTGATCATTTACAATCACTTTAAAGTAGTATTAAATCCACAGCACCTTCCTTTTAGTTTAACACATTAAACACAATAAATACACATTCCCCAGTAAACTATTTGTTAGAGTTCTTACCCCAGCACCTGCAGTTTACAACTTTTCAGTGCTGCCTGGCTTCTACCCTTAGGGCTGCTTGCCTAAAACTTCCAGTCCTCACAGGAAAGAATTAACAGTGGGCAATGCATTTTCCAGCCAGTCTACCAGCTTGGAGAAGAGAAGAGAGTGAAGAAACAAGGCCTTGCCTTACCATTCTAGACTATGGGGTTGTGTGTTTCTATTGCTGAAAACAGCGTAGGCAGAAACTTCTCTAATCACTGCATACAATGGTCACTCCATAGGACACTGCAAGAGAAAGGAGCCACCCTGAATCAGGAAATTTTAGGTAGTGGTCATGGCACCAGCTTAAAGGAGAAGTCCAGCCATAGCTTGTTTGGCTGGGCTTCTCCTATGGATCACATTTGTTTTGCACTCTCTGCTGATGTCACGGATATCGGTCCCGACAATAGAAGTCTGGATCTGCCAGGTGCCTGGATTGACACCTGGCTCAGCCTCTCAGCGAGCCGCTGAGAGTCTAAAACGGCTTCTCCAACCCCTCCACAGCTCTACACTCCAATGAGCGCGGAGGGACTGACAGTCTACAGCTCTCTGCTCACGGAGCTGTGAAAACTAAGCGATCAGTGATGTTCAATCGCCCGGTTTTCAGTGCAGAGGTGTCTGGGGACAGATGCAACATCCACCTAGGTAAGTATAAAATCTAAAAAAAAAAAGAAACCCTATTTCTCTTTTAAACTAGAAAATGAGCAAGTATTACAATATAGAGAAGCTGCATACTCAGTAAGTAATTTAAACAGCTGCTGAAAGTGCTTAATATCACTTTAAGGCTGGGTTCACACCGCAGCATGGAGCGGCTCACAGCAGGGGTCCGGTGCATCCCCATTCACCGTTTCAGGTCTGATTTCAGCCCGAATTTTTGTGCGATTTGCACTGGAGCTGCTCCGGAGATGTGTGAACTGGCTCTATGGAAGAAACCCGCATCCAATTTGCAATAGTGTGAACCCAGCCTAAAGCTAAACTCTGGTAATTAAAACATATTAAATCTATACATTAAACCTAATCTTTCTATATGTTAAAAAAATATAAATCTTGCGGTGAGCATTTTGTTTTGTTTTTCCTTTTGTTTCACCTGGATGATCCAGCCAATAAAGTCTGTTCTTTATCAAATTCCTTTAACAGACCAAGTTGTCCAGCAAAAGTGTCTATTAGAGGGTTGAGGCAAACATTTTGTCACGAACATGAGTACTAACAATGGTCAGCTTTTATTAATTCAGGTAAAATTATTTATCCCAAAGTAATAATACAAAACTGTTGCTGTGATTGGTCAAAAAGTGTTAGCTGGGGTTCAGCTTTAATTTGTTAGCCAAGCCCTTCAAAACTTTCTAGTCCATCTAACACTACCTGCTCCCCAGGATGACTGCTGGTGGCCAAAGGTATCTTTGTTGCTGTTCCATTCAGAGTGCCCCCCCCCCCCCCCCCCAAGAGAGCAAGTGTGTTACTGGCAGTGTAACCAGGTGAAAATAAAGTAAAAACAAGCCTAAGAAAAGAAAACGAATGCAGCCACCACATTTAGGGAATAGTAAGTATTATTATTTTTTTTTTTTTGAATTTAGCAATGCTTTAACTGTGGTGTTGTCATCAAAAATCCATAAACATAAGCACTAAATAACTAAGTAACTATAGCAACTAGTAATAAACTCTTATTCAATTAAAGCTGAACTGCAGGTATGATCTCCATTGCATACTTACATTAGTCCAGCTTGGACCATTGTAAGTGTGCATCTTTCATACCCGAGGTGCTGTTGGGGAAGCTGACAACCACTGTAGTAGTTGGCACTCTTACAGTGATAGTAGCTCCTAGTAGTTCTGTGTGAGCAGCTTGCCCTTTGCATGCTGACCACAGGCAGTTGCTCACTGGGCACCGCTGCCATTTGCAGGACACCTTGTATTCTTTTCCATGAAGACGAGTCCTTCTCCAATCAGATAAGGTGGAAAGGAGCAAGATGATGTCATGATCTCCACCTCATCCATTCAGAGACTGTTTTGCATTAAATGAAAAAGACGAAACAAAAACAAGGCATTGTGTTAATCCATTAGTCTATTATGAATGCTGCTGCCAGACTCATCCATCTAACCAACCATTGAGTGTCTGCCACCCCTCTCTGCAAATCTCTCCATTGGCTGCCACTCTCCCAAGGAATTAAACTCAAAATACTAGCATCAACTTACAAAGCCATCCAGAACTCGGCCCCCAGCTACATCGCCAACCTCATCTCAAAATACGAACCAAACCTTTTTCTTTGTTCCTCCCAAGACCTCCTGATCTCTAGTTGCCTTGTTACCTCCTTCCATGCTCACCCCCAAGACTTCTCCTGAGCCTCTCCCATTCTCTGTAATTCCCTACCCTAATCTGTCTGACTATCTCCTGCTCTGTCAACTTTTAGGCTATCCCTGAAAATTTTTCATGCAGAAAAGCCTATCCTGCCTCCACCTAACAACTGAACTTTTATGTTCTCCATCAGCTCATCCACCACAGTTATTACCTTTTGTATCAATTAACTCTCCCTTTTAGATTGTAAGCTCTAACGAGCAGGGCCCTCTGTTTCACCCTGTATTGAATTGCATTGTAACTATAATGTCTGCCCTCTAATTGTAAAGTGATGCGCAAACTGTTGGTGCTTTATATATCCTGTGTATTAATAATAATTAATAGCAGCAGTGCCAAAAGAGTAACCCCCTGTGGCCAGTGTGTAGAGGGAAAGTGTCTTACAAGAATTAGGTATGTAATATGCATACTTACTGGTACATTGTAAATATGTAAATATGCAATTAACCCTATAGCGCCAGCTCCTGCCAGCCCAAATCTTTAGAATGCTGAGAGGCGGAGCGGGGCATATGGCAATGTGACTGCCGCGATTGACTGTCATGGTGGTCGCATGGTCAAGGTTTCCGTTACCTGCCAGCCACTGTGCATTCTCTCGGCACAGCTCTATTGGCGCTATTGCACGCAAATATGCGGCCGCTCAGCGACAAGGCCCGGTCGCCGAGAGGCTGCATATTTGCGTGCTCTCTGCGCCAACAAGTTAAGATCATTCCGGGAGTTCGGCTTTCAGTTCAGCACTGATTTGGCCAGTTATTTCAATCAAATTGCTTGTCTTCATACTAACCTGGATAGTAACTTTCATACTCTGATCAGCAGTGTGAGAAGATCCAGGATGAAAATCAGGCACTGGTCCCATGGTTGGGTCACTGCTCCGTCTCACCAGCAGAGGGGTTCCTACAACAAAGCATAAAACAGTCAGAGGAAGGGACAGAGAACGCAGCAGCTGCTTTGATATCTGTACAGCAGCCTCCTAAAATAATATTTTTCTCTATCTGTGTCTCATGTGCTCACTGCACGACAAAAAGTATGTTCCTCTAGAAAAAATAAACAAAAAACACGAGGCACAGCAAGAAATAGCTTTTGAGCAGTCTGGTAAATGTTAATGCTTCTCATTTGGACCTGTCATCTGCAGAAAGAAAATAAATGGATTAAGCCACAGCATTTCAGTGGTTAGAAGGTCAATAGCCATTTAAAATTTCCAATGCCATCCAAAGCCTACCTGTGCTAGTCATAAGAATATATTAAATACCAATAAAACAAATTGAGTTAATTTAATGTGAAAGCTGGGATGGAAACCAATAAAGCTGATCCATTATGAGTTGAAAAAGGTTTTCCACTGTGAGCTTTAGAACAGCTACAGTGTCTAACTGTGCCATAAAGAGGATTACATGGGGGAGCACCTTGTTTCTATGTATTTTGTTTTATTGATCACTCTTCCTTACAAAACATATTCAATTGACAGCTGAAAAAAAATGAAATCAACTCTTGGAGGCTAACATGCTAGAAATAAACTTTTGTGTTTAAAAGGCTGTGGTGTCCGGGAATCACACATGATGGAAATTAGCATTCAATGACTATAACTTCCGTAACCACACCATGTATGTGAATTCATTAAAGAAATCACAATTTCCCATTTAGGCTCAAGAGCTTCATTATCCTAACTGGTAGCTTTGCAGGATATATGACAGCTTGTTTGCATAATGACACTGAACATTTTTTTTTTTTTAAAGAGATGAAAAAAGAACGACCAGTGAATAACAGAAATTAACATATTTTAAGTGTAATGTGTAACCACTATTTATGTTGTTTTGAACAAAGAAATGTCCTGATCACTAGATGAACACTCCAGACGCTCTTCATACTACAACATCTACTTTATTTTATTACATGTTTTACCATATAAAGCCTCAGATCTCTAAACTAAAGGTACATACAAAAGTGATCCGATTATTGTGCAGTCCTGCTGAATTTCAGAAGAATTAAAGCTGCACTCTTGGTACATATACTGTAAAAGACACACATTAATACGCTCTGTATTCATATATTTATCTCTTGAATTGCAAGCAGTATAAGTACCTGAATTTGTCTTATCAACCTCTTGCAGTCACTTGTGCAGTACTATGAACTCAGTCAATTGTGCTGCAGTGCTCAAGGGCTAACAAGGGGCCTGCTTATAGGAGTAGAGAGCAGAGTTACAGAAAGAGATCAGTCTGCTGCTTTTCTTTTCCCTGTCCAATTACAGGCTGGGGAAAGGACAAGACCTGTACGGTTCTGTACTGTAAGGTTATGACCAGAGAAAAAACAGGTCTTCTGCTCTATCAGACAGAGCTGTGCTGTAGAAGGGAGCTCTGTAAATATCAGAATTACCGACAAATATAAATCTTTTGGCAGGCAAAACAGCTCCTGCATGTATATTATATTTGTCTAATTAGCCACTTGCCTCAAGTTCAGCTTTAACCGAGGACAAGGAGTGCCCCGAGCAGATGGGCCTTGGGGGGAAATGCCTACACCAGATTTAGAACCACGACACCATCTGCCTGGAGTTTGCATGTTCTTCCTGTTCCTGCGTGGGTTTCCTCCGGGTACTCCGGTTTCCTCCCACACTCTAAAAGACATGCTGGTAGGTTAATCGGATCCTGTCTGAATTGGCCCTATTATGTATGAATGTGAGTTAGGGACCTTAGATTGTAAGCTCCTTGAGGGTAGGGACTGATGTGAATGTACAATGTATATGTAAAGTGCTGCGTAAATTGACAGCGCTATATAAGTACCTGAACTAAATAAATAAATAAAATAAGCTTTAGAATCCATCAATTAATTTGACATTAATTCTGTGCCTAATTTACCTACCTAAACAATTTCACACTTTAAAAAAATTGGCTTATATTTAGAAAATTGTTTTAATAAATCCCCTGCTCATGTAATTTACTATAGACATAGGGGCAAACTGCATTTTTGGAGATTTTACACATTACACAAGTATTTAATCAGACTTTTAACCCCTTTACTGCTGCCCAACATATATCTGATCTGTGATCAGCTGTGTCTGAAGAACAAGAGAGCCGTGCTGTAGCCATCTTTCGGCTATAGCACGGTACTGAGGTGGTTAAAGTGGAACTGAACCATCCTTTTCTTTAAAGTCAAGGAAGGTGTAATGTTAGCCTCTGTTTGATCTGCAGTTGCCACACTGTTGCACATGTGATCAGCTATGACGCCAACCATTTGAGGGCTTGAAAGTGTGGTTAAGAGCAGACATAACTGTAACAGTTATTACCATAAGGATGCCTTGAATTTGGGTTTGGGTAAACAGGTAAATCAGTGGGTTTATTTATTTATTTACCAAGCTTTGCAGCAGAAGTGGGAGACAGAGGGCTGAGACAAGCCATTTAAAATGGACAGGGGTGCTTACGATTGGCTTTTTATTTTTTAGTTACAACCTTCAACTCAAAAGGAAATGTTTCTGCAACTGCTCAAAATGTGTTAGCTGGAGCTAGGCTTTAGTTTTTTAGTCTCTCCTGTAAAGTTAATCTCTCTTCTAGTCCAGCTAACTCTAACCTCTCCAGACAGTGCTGTCCAAGGTTGTCTCCTCTACTGCTCCCATATAGATAGAGAGACCACTCTGGGACAAGGGGTGTGTTACTGGCTGAATCACAGAGAAAAAAAAAGAGAAAAAACAAATCTTCATAAAAGGGTGCATGCTAAAATTTTAATAATTTCCAAAACCCTATGGAGCCTTTGGACTTCATTGGGTCTATGGTTCCCCATTCTACAGCCATAATCCAGTTTAGTGTGGGCTGTCCCCTGATACTATAGTATATGAAAAATCCAGCAAGCTAGGACTAGGTGACACCTCTGCTCAGCATTGCACAAGACGACACAGCAGCACATTGCACAAAACAGCAGCAAGGAACTGTGATAACCATGGTCATTGGGGTCACCAAACTAAAGTCTAGACAACTTTAAGAGCTTGCAAGTAATACAACTTTTTACATTTTGCCCAGTGACTGATAATGTACTCGCTCTTAGGATTTAGATTCGTGATGGTATGTCCTAATACGACCTGTTACTAATGAACTGAGAAACAAATCAGAATAGAGTAGCTAAATGAGAAAATATTATTAGCTTAGTCTGCTATTTATATTTTATAATTTTGCGTCAACTAATTAATATTAATTTCATACATTTTATATTTATACAAGCTGAAAAATTTGACAGAGCATGATAACATTCTTCCTAACCTTATGACATGGAATAGTGGGTCATATATTAGCATCAATATTGTTTACCATTAAAACAAACTGTTTATTGATAAAAAAAATGAGAAAAGGGAGATGGGGATATGGGAGGATATAAAATATAAAAACAAAAGAAGCAGGGGGAAATGTTTAGCCAAATTAGTAGACAAATAATGTAATACAATGCAATGTTCATACAACATTGATTTGAGTGTACAAGATATTAAAGAGTGGTAAAGTAAAATGGTGATTACAGGGAACCCCCAAGATTTGTACATACAGTGTAGCCTATCCTTTCTACAATGTCATATTAGGATCTCCTGAAGAAGCATGCACATAAGGCATCCTGATACGCGATATACAGAAGCTTGTTGCAGGATTAGGT
Organism: Aquarana catesbeiana; assembly: GCF_042186555.1. Lineage (NCBI taxonomy): Eukaryota > Metazoa > Chordata > Amphibia > Anura > Ranidae > Aquarana > Aquarana catesbeiana. The sequence continues at coordinate 271,486,750 of NC_133329.1, read as the reverse complement.
ACCCTTATAGGGATGGGCGCAATGCAAGTCCTTAAAGGAAGCTGTTACTTAAAGGGACCGAGGGACCACCATTTGCTATACGCATGACACACCGAAGGAAAAGCGCTATCTGGCTTCTTTTAAGAGGTCAACAACATCTGGTGAGTGTGCGTTTATGTCTTAAAGGCACAGAGAAAAGCAACACATTGGTATTGGGTACAATGCATTATTTGTTTCAATTTGCTCGTTTACACGTCAACACCTTCTTTGGAATTGTAAGCGTCATCCTGTTATTTTATTGAATTTCTAATAAAATTACTACACGTGGTTCTCTTTTCTATTACCCCTTGATGATTGTAATGCGGGTCAACACTGAGCATCCTTATAGGGACGGTGGCAAAGTGGCAAAGACCGTAAAAAGGAGAGGGATCCAGTGGCTGATGTTTAAAGGGAGTGCATATCACACCAATAAAAAAGTGCTCTTTGACTTATTTTTAATATAGAAGTCAACCACATCTGGTGAGTGTGGTGTGAGTGTACTATTTTAAAGACACAGATAAAAAATGCACTTTGAGAAAACACAACATGTTTTATTATTTGGACTATTGCTTCATGCACAATAACATATAGACACATGTTAATACCGTCGTCACCTTAAAGGAACTTTGTTTACAGTAATGGACATTAGATGTCCTATTGACAGCAGCTCCAGTTCACCTTGTTTTGTGGTTTATTTGTCATGTTTATTAAGTGCAGGTGTTTTCAATATACAAATTAAAATGCGTACATGAAAGAAAACAGTAACAAGTACAACATCCCTACAGAGACCTTGCCCTTGGGGGGGGGTTAAGACAAGGTGACAGAGGGTGATAAAAGTTTACATTGATGTTTAGGGTCATTGTCCTGATGCATCACCCAACTTCTGCTAAGCATCAGCTGGCAGACAAACACCCTGACATTATTCTGTAGGATATTTTGGTAAACTTGAGAATACATTTCCCCCTTGATGATGAAAAGTGGTCCAGGCCCTGAGACAGCAAAACAAATCATGATGTTCCTTCCCCTTTAGGATGATGTTTTGATAATGGTAAGATGTGCCCTTTTTTGTGCCATACATCCAGTAGTGCTGAATATTCTTTCCACATAATTAAACTTTTGTTTTATCAGTCCACAAAACATTTTCAAAGTAGCAATGTGGTTTGCCAAAGTGATGCTTGGCAAACTTCAGTCGTGCAGTGGCTTCCTCTGTGGCGTTCTGCCATGGACACCCTGACTGTTCAAAGACTTACAGATGGTGAACTCATGAACAGGGATGTTTGCCAGTTCCAGTGATATATTCAAACCTTTAGTCTTACTCGCGGATTCTTCTTTACCTCATTGAGGATTACGTGTTGTGCCTTGGTAGTCATCTTGGCTGGGAGCCCACTTCTAGGAAGAGTAGCCACAGTACTAAACTTGCTCCATATATAGACAATGTGTCAACTGATGGATGCCAAAAAACTTAGAGATTGCTTTGTTTCCCTTTCCCGCCTTATGCGGATAAACTACTCTTGATCAATTGTCTTCAGAGAGTTCCTTTTTGAGAGGCATGGTTCACATCAGCTGATGCTTCTTATGAACAGTAATCTTAAAATGTTTCACACCTATGCGAATTGGATGCGGGTTTCCCCAGGAGAATTTGACCGGCTCTCTATGGAGCTGGTACACATATTTCCGGGGCGGCTGTGGAGCGCACTGCACAGAAATGCTGTGTGTCTTTGGCTCTGTTACAGGGCCAAATTCAGGCAAAGATTTGGCCCTGATTCGTCCCTAAAACTTAGAACAGGGACGCACAGCGTTCCTGTGCGATCCGCGGCCAATCTAGAAGTGAACCGAGCCTGAGTGTTTTTTATCAATCAAAGTAGCTGTAAACCACACCTCCAAAACGCATTTCATTAATGGGACCCCAGGTTTGCAAACTACTGATTCCAATTAACTTAAAGTGAAGTAATTAGACTATGGATTCACTTACTTTTTCCTCCAGCACTGTGAATGTTTAATGAGTGTGATCAATGAAGACACGAGAAAATTAGAATTGTGCGTGTGTTATCAGCCTAAGCACATTGTGTTTGTCTATTGTTGTGACTTCAATGAAGATCAGATCCCATTGTATGGCAAATTACTGCAGAAAACCAGGTGACACCATCAAATATAACATATTTTTTTCCTGCCATTGTAGTTCTACCATTACATGAAATCATGCTGCTACTTTTTATTGAGAAGAAAACATCCTATATGATTTATTTAGTACCTGTTATAAACAAAGAATACATAAAAAGGCAAAAATATTTTTGAATAGATAAAAAAAAACATCAAAGGAAACAAATCAAAAAATAATGTAAGTAGTTGCTGCAAGCAGTTTTTAATGGAATTTTTGTACTTTGTTCCTTTGTAGGGTTCAGCTGGTTTGGCCTGTTGAGATTCACAAAAAAAAGATACATTTGGAACCTACCCTGACAACAAGTCTCAAGACTTTTTTCATTCTAATTTACAGGAATAAACGAAGGAGTACAATATTTTAACCGCTTCAATACAGAGCATTTTCACCCCCTTCCTACCCAGACCAATTTTTAGTTTTCAGCACTGTCACACTTTGAATGACAATTGCACAGTCATGCAACACTGTACCCAAATTACATTTTTATGTTTTTTTTTCCAAACAAATAGAGCTTTCTTTTGGTGGTATTTGATCACCTCTGCAAATTTTATTTTTTGCGCTATAAACAAAAGAAGAGCTATAATAAATATCCCAATTTAAAAAAAAAAATGTCCTCAGTGTAAGCCAATATGTATTCTTCTACATATTTTTGGTAAAAAAAAAAATGCAATAAGCATATATGGATTGGTTTGCGCAAAAGTTCTAGAGTCTACAAAATACGGAATAGATTTAAGGCATTTTTATTTATTTTTTTATTTTTTTTACGAGTAATAAAGGCGATCTGCGATTTCGTGACTGTGACATTGCGACAGACATATCGGACACTTTTGACACATTTTTGGTACCATTCACATTTATACAGCGATCAGTGCTATATAATTGCACTGATTACTGTGTAAATGTGACTGGCAGGGAAGGGGTTAACACTAAGGGGTGATCGAGGGGTTAAATATGTTTCCTAGGGAGTAATTCTAACTGTAGGGGGCGGGGACTCACAAGGGGAGGAGACCGATCGGTGTTCCTCTGTACTGGGAACACACCATCAGTCTCCTCTCACCTGACAGGACATGGATCTGTGTGTCTACACACACAGATCCACGGTCCTGCTGTGTTCACAGGCAATCATGGGTGCCCAGCGGACATCGCGGCCGCTGGGCATGCGCACCGGGTCCCAAGCAACGCGGCGCGCGCGCTCAATAGACGGCCGGGAAGCCCAGGACGTCATATGACGCCGCCCAGGATGGGAGATCCCTCCTGCAGACGTCATATTACTATAGCCGGGTAATGAAGTGGTTAAACAAAAATAAAACTCAACTTTAGAGGACATCAGTTGATGATTCATAGAGGCCCCCAAATCACAAAGTATTGAGGGCACATTACAATTGGCAGCTGTAGAAATGCAAAGTTCATAACTGACAGTTAAGATTATACATTTCTTAAATTGCTCAAAAATAGTTCAGAGATAATACCTACATGGCTAAATATGATGGTTGGTGACTAAACTGAACATCTAGATTGTGCAGAAAACAATAAAAGTAGCTGTGCAATGACTGCATACAGTTTATTAGATAGATGTTATCATAAGAAATAATATCACACAGCCAAAATAAATTATATTTTTCTCCCAAGCAAGAGAGAGTTAAAGACAGGTTTGGAAAAAAAACTGCTTAATCTGCACCGATGGACCAGTACACTGGCATCTGTGCAGCGATACTTACTGTGCATACTATAATCTTTTTTTTTTTTTTTTTTTTTTTTTCATAAAGACATCCAATAAATTATTATTCGATCTATCACTAGATAAAATGAAGATATCTTAATCATTTAAATTCAGGTAAAACTAGTTAAATCAGGTGAATAAGGTGATCTGACATTAAGATTTAAGGGGTATTGGGCCTCATTCCCACTGCTGCAAAGTGCCATATAGCGTCAAGAGGAGCCTATTTCTATACAAAAGAGTCATAGGTGTGTGATTGTACAGCTATGGTCAGCAGTCTGAACAAATCAATGACAGGCTGACGTAGGCCATGCCCATACGCATATAACCACACATTCTGGAGCCACAGGACATCTGTGAATGGGATGCTAATTATATTAATACTTTGTTTTTTCACTTATTTTTCAACAATCCTGTTGTGGGAAGGGCTTTGGTAAAATATCAGGGAGGACCCCTTATGTCTCACTTTTATGATAGGGAAACGGACTAAGGACACAGAGTCCTTCTCTGCAGCTGCATTGAATGATTGAACTAGAAGCGTTCTGTACAGAGGCTTCCTGTTAATTTGCAAATTAAGACATATTGCTATGTTTCAGGTATGAATGAACACAGGAGAGACTGGTACTGATCACATGATGTTTACCGCCCCCATCCCCGACACCTGCATCCTGAAAAAGGATGCCCTATGTGCATGCATCCCTGCTGACAGCTGGTGGGGGGGGGGGAGCAGGTGAAGCCAGGAGTGCTGGAGAAATAAACACGGGGGATCGGAATGGCGGGGAACGCCTGGGGGGATATTGGCACACATAAGGAGGTGGAGGAGTGAAAGGATCACACCTATGAAGGGGTCAGCAGCAGCGGGAACACAAGGCACATTATGGGCAGGAGCAGTGGTGGGGGGCATTTTCGATGAATGGCTGCAATCAGGGCTTGCTACCTACTGATCACAGCTATTCTTTTATTCAGCACTGTATGGGGGACAGTTCTGCTATCAGTCTATGGTCCTGAAGCTACCATGAGCTTATAGCAGAAGGGGGAATGCAACCAACACAAGGTATAGTGACCACGTAGGCTGAGAGGGATTCTATGCCTTAGGTTGGCGGAAGCAAGAGGGTTAAAAGGGTTAAAAAGGCTTTAACCCTGCACTTTAGAAAAAAATTTGAAAAAAACACGCTGTCTTATACAAATAGTGGTAGCTGCCAGCACATCAGATAATCTGTGAATAAGTGAACAAATAAAATAGTTTAGTGCAGCGCTGATGAAGATAAAATAAGCAAAATAAAGTGAATATGATAAATGAATATTCAAAACAAAAATACACAGCAATAAAATATCACAACGATAATGATAAAATAGTATAAACCAACAGTGTCAGTGCATATAAAGTGCATAAAGTCTATATATGACATCAAATATAGTGACTGTGAATCTGTGTGAACTGGTTGTCTGTAGATAATCCACCACTGTAAGGAAAGGGGCTTCCCAGACAGGTTGAACCCAACTAGGCATATGCCTGATGAGTCAACCAAGCTTTTAGTGTAACACACCCAAGGAGGTACAGCAATCACGACTTCCAAAATAGACCAAATCAGATAGGGATCCATGACTGTTTTGACATCAGTAGCTGTCTACCATAGGAATAGTGACCGGAATTTGTGAGTGATTCCTCTCAATATGACATATGGCAAAAGGAGAAAAAAATAGGATTTTTTAAAACAGCTTACCTGTAAAATCCTTTTCTTTCGAAGGACATCACGGGACACAGAGCCACAGTAATTACTGATGGGTTATATAGGTATCACTGGTGATTGGACACTGGCACACCCTATCAGGAAGTTCAACCCCCTATATAATCCCTCCCCCTTGCAGGGATACCTCAGTTTTGTAGCCAAGCAATATAGTGTATTAGAAGAGGGGCGGGACCTCTGTGTCCCGTGATGTCCTTCGAAAGAAAAGGATTTTACAGGTAAGCTGTTTTAAAAAATTCTATTTTCTTTCTCGAACATCACGGGACACAGAGCCACAGTAATTACTGATGGGATGTCCCATAGCAATGCTACCTGAGGGGGGGGAACCACGACCAAGTAGGGTGCAATCAGACCTGAGGACCCTGTACCGCTGCCTGCAGCACACTACGCCCAAAGGCGATATCCTCATGCCTTCTCACATCCACCTGATAGAATCTGGTGAATGTATGAACTGAAGACCAGGTTGCGGCCTTGCAGATTTGAGCCATAGAGGCCCGGTGATGCACTGCCCAAGAAGCACCAATAGCCCTTGTGGAATGTGCCCTGATCTGAAACGGAGGAATCTTCTGTTTCAAACCGTAAGCTTGAATGATCAACTGTCGAATCCATTTAGAAATGGTAGCTTTTGACGCTGCCTGTCCTCTATTGGGACCCTCTGGCAGCACAAACAAAACATCCGTCTTGCGGATCTGAGTAGTTGCCCCTAGATAGGCCTTAACTGCTCGTACTACATCCAACGAATGTAGAGATCTCTCTTCCGGAGAACAGGGATCTGGAAAAAAGGAAGGTAGAACAATGTCTTGGTTTAAATGAAAATCAGAAACCACCTTCGGTAAAAAACTAGGATGAGGGCGTAGTACCACTCTATCCTTGTGTATAATCAAATAAGGCTCCTTACAGGAAAGAGCTGCTAATTCTGATACTCTTCTAGCAGAAGAGATGGCCACCAGAAAAATTAATTTCCTTGTCAACAAGACCAAAGGAATCTGACTTTTTGGTTCAAAAGGCTGTTTCTGTAACACAGCCAGGACCAAATTCAAGTCCCAGGGGTTTAGGGGCGCTTTAACCGGAGGATTAAGACGCATCACCCCCTGCATAAAGTTTCGGACCAAAGAATGCGACGCAAGTGGCCGCTGAAATAATACTGATAAAGCAGAAACCTGGCCCTTGATGGTACTCAAGGCCAGCTTCATCTCTAATCCCATCTGTAGAAAATCAAGGATTCTACCTATGACATATTTCCTGGGATGCCAACCTCTGGATTCACACCAGGTTATATAAGCCTTCCAGACTCTATGATAAATCATCCTGGAAGCTGGCTTCCTTGCATTAATCAAGGTAGATATGACAGGACCTGAGAGCCCACGACTCTTCAGAACGTGGGTCTCAATAGCCAAACCGTCAAATTTAGCGTTTGTAAGGCAGGATGGAACACTGGACCTTGAGATAACAGGTCTGGGCGTACCGGTAGGGTCCACGGGGAACCCACCGTCATCCTTACTATTTCTGCATACCAAGTCCTTCTGGGCCAAGCGGGGGCCACCAGAAGTACCGACTTCCTTTCCTGCCTGATCCTGCGAAGGAGTCGTGGTAGTAGCAGAATAGGCGGGAATGCGTAAATCAGTGAGAACCGATGCCACGGAATCACCAACGCATCCGTCCCGCATGCAAGAGGATCTTTTGTCCTTGCCACAAATCTGTCTATCTTTTTGTTGAATCGGGATGCAAAGAGATCTACATCTGGAACCCCCCATCTTTGGCATACGGCCCAAAAGACGTCGGGATGCAGAGACCATTCCCCTGGAAGTAACTGCTGGCGACTTAGATAGTCCGCCTGCCAATTTTCTATTCCCGGGATGAAAACTGCCGATATGCATGGCACATGCATCTCTGCCCAGACTAAGATCTGGTTCACCTCTTTTTGAGCAGCTCGGCTCCGGGTGCCTCCCTGATGATTGACATAAGCCACTGCTGTGGCATTGTCGGACTGGATCCTGACCGGACAACCCTGTAGCCTGATAGTCCAGGCTTTAAAAGCTAGATGTATCGCCCGGATCTCCAGAATGTTGATGGGTAAGGTCCTCTCTGTCTTGGACCATACCCCTTGGACCGCAGCCTGTTCCAGAACTGCTCCCCAACCTGACAGACTGGCATCTGTTGTTACCACCGTCCAGGTAACCGGTAGAAAGGATTTCCCCTTCTGCAGGTTTTCGGGTATGAGCCACCAATTGAGGCTCTGATGCACCGCATGCGACAGGTGCATCGGAAAGTCTAATGCCTGAACCTTCTTGTTCCAGGTCGACAGAATACTGTGTTGCAGCATTCTTGAGTGAAACTGAGCATAGGGAACTGCTTCGAATGAAGACACCATCTTCCCTAGTAGCCTCATACAAAGGCGGACTGAGGGACCCTTCTTGGTCCTTACTGTCAGAATCAGCTCTCTCAAAGCAGTGATCTTTGCCTGGGGTAGAAATATTTTCTCCTGGCTTGTATCTATAATCAGACCTAAATACTCCAGTTTTCTTACTGGTTTTAGGAAAGACTTTTCCAAGTTGAGGATCCAACCCAGGTGTTCTAGATACCCGACTGTGGTCCTCAAGTTTCCATTCAAAGAGGCTATCGACCGGTCTATCAAGAGCAGGTCGTCTAGGTATGCTATGACAGCTATACCCTGAGCCCTTAATCTGGCCAGAGGAGGAGCCAAGATCTTTGTGAACACTCGAGGTGCAGTGGCTATCCCGAAAAGCAGAGCCACAAACTGGAAATGGCGCCCTCCTACCTCGAAGCGCAGAAACTTCTGATGAGCAGGAAAAATGGGCACATGCAGATATGCATCTCTGATGTCTATTGATGCCAGAAATTCTCCTCCCTGCAGGGTGGGAACTACTGTTCGAATTGATTCCATGCGGAAGGATTGAATCCTTAGGAATCGGTTCAGATCCCTTAAGTCCAGAATGGGCCTGACATCCCCATTTGGCTTTTGGACCGTAAAAAGGTTGGAATAGAAGCCCAATCCCTGGTCCTTTGCGGGAACTATCATAATGACCTCCTGCGACAAAAGTCGCTCTAACGCTAGCAGGAGCGACTGCTTCTTCTCTGGGTCTCTGGGGACATTTGATCTGAGGAACCGAGGAGAGGGGAATTCCTGAAACTCCAGCTTGTACCCTAAGGTTACCGTGGAGATTACCCATCTGTCCTGGAAGTCCTCCTGCCAGAGCTCTGAGAACTGTCGCAGTCTTCCCCCCACTCGAGTGAGCGGGGGCGCCCCCTCATGCAGAGGTCTTAGTGTTTTGCCTAGTAGGCTTCTTTCCCCAGGACTTCTTTTGTCCCTGGGGTTGACTCTTGTCTCTGGACCCCGATGGAGGCGGCCGTCGAGACTGCCTGGAGGCTGAAGCCCCCGGCGCTGGGGAAAGAGTCAGTTTGAAAGAGGGACGCTTACTCTTCTTCTTGACAGGTAAGAGAGTGCTTTTCCCACAAGAGATTCTCTTGATATAGTTACCCAAGTCCTCTCCAAACAACCTTGCACCACGAAATGGAAACCCAGCCAGTAGCTTCTTACATGGTGCTTCGGCTGACCAATTTTTCAACCATAGGATTCTACGTATATGCACCAACCCCAGTGAAAGACGGGAGGTTTGCACGATAGAATCTCTAATGGCATCAACCACAAAGCATAAGGCCGCTGGAAGGTTAGCAAACCCCTGGGCCTGCTGTTCAGGTAATACTTTGATGACCTGCTTAACATGGTCTCTTAAGTACTGACAGACTCCAATCGCTGCTACTGCAGGTTGGGCCACTGATCCTGCTAAGGAGAAAACATCCTTCAATAGGGATTCCATCCTTTTATCTACAGGATGCCTGAGCATCTGAGCATTGTCTACAGGACAAGTCAGGCTATTATTTACGGAGGAAATGGCGGCATCAATAGCCGGTATTCCCCACGTTTTAATAAACTTTTCTTCCATCGGATAAAGTGTTGAAAACTTTCTCAGCGGAAAAAACGTTTGTCTGGGTGATCCCACTCAGAATAAATAAGCTTTTCAAGTAAAGTATGAACAGGAAAAGCATGTGCTGCTTGGAAAGGTTTCAGTGTCCCCAAAGCAGTTTCAGGTATGGGCAACTTAAATGTGGAGCGGACCAATCCAGTGAGGATCTGCACTAAGACTTTCTCCTCTTGGGAAGTCGCAGAGGGTCCCTCTCCACCTGAATCCTCCGAAGAGGAATCATCCATCCCATCCCGATCCTCTGAAAGGGATTCATCTCCTTTATCCCAGAGCTCCTCTGTCTGAGGGTCTTGGGGAACAGAGGAAAGCCTAGTGCGTTTTCTTCCACAGAGTGAAGACGTAATCACGGCCATTAATCTTTCCTCTAGACCATTAATGGTTGAGGAAAAAACCTCTTGTGTAATATATACAGGGGCTAAAGTGCCAGAAGCAGGTGTAGCCCCTGACCCCGATGGCTCTCCCTGGCTAGCCGTCCCTGGCCCATCTTTAGGGGGGGAGGATGCTGCCGACAGGGGGCCCTCAGAACCTGAACGAGATCCCCTAGTGTCTCTGGTTCCTGGAGTGCTTGAACCTCTTCTACCCATAGTGCAAAGCAACAAGGTGTGAGGTATACAAATGAACACAGCCCGCTGAGCGATGTAGTCTGGCTAAAAGCCTTGCTACCCAATGCTCAGTCTGGTGTTACAGTAAATGCTGCCTAGGAGAATGCCTGTGTCCCACCTTACATGCGACCGTCAGCTCTGTGTCTCTCAGAAGGCTGAGTGCACCTGTACAGAGTGCCTTTAATAGCCTGCAGCTGGCCTGAGTGGGAGTCTAAGCACTCTGTGCTGACATCCCGCCCCCTCCTCTACCGCCCCCCCCCTCGAGTTTTGAAAAAAACTAGCGCTTCCCGGGCTGCCGACTCTCCTGTCATGCTTCCGGAGAAAGGCTGGGGATGGGGGGGGGGGGGGGAGGCTGGTAACAAGATCTGCCTGAACGGCTATCTTGAAAGATGGTGGCCATTAGGCCGCAGAGCCCGGGTGGTATAACCACTTTCTAGACCCCTGTGGCCCCTCTCTAGCCTGGGGGGGAACATTCAAACATGAGAAATCCCCCTTTCCACCTTACCTGTTTGCAGCCTGCTTGAGACGCTGGGACATAAACAGCGATTACAACACCTGAGACAGAGTCAGCATGTGTAGGTTTGTGCTCTTGGCAGCCCCCGGTGGTCACAATAGGCATAGCATGCATTTACCTTAAAGGAGAAAAGCCACTAGAACTCAAAAATTCTGTGGAATCTCCTCTTACCTTATCCAGCTGCAGGGTGCTGTTTACACAGACCCAATCTTCACCTCTCACGGTGGGCTCCGTTTGAAAAAACCGTCAGAGACTGGGGCCCCCATCAGTAGGGGGATCCAACAGTTCTGGGACCGTAAAGCACCTCGCCAGAAATTAGGAAGTTTAAAGCCATTTTCTGATCTGCGGGGTCCAGCTCTCTAAAAAGAGAAGCATTACGGGTAAAACCTCGTTTCTTCGGACACGAGGCCCGGGTACCATTCAATTCGGCCATGAAAAGACACTTTGAATGGATCCGGTTCGCCTGGCTTGCCCCAATATAGGATCTTAGGATATTCCCTTTGGAGCTCAGCACAGGACATCTTTACACGTCCATCACCTAAGACACTGGCGTAAAAACTGAGGTATCCCTGCAAGGGGGAGGGATTATATAGGGGGTTGAACTTCCTGATAGGGTGTGCCAGTGTCCAATCACCAGTGATACCTATATAACCCATCAGTAATTACTGTGGCTCTGTGTCCCGTGATGTTCGAGAAAGAAATAGGGCCACATAGTGTAATACCGTAAAATATAAAGCATTTATTGAAAAATGATAAAATGGTCACTCACATTTAAGAAGCCATTAAAAGCATTGGATAAAATCAAAGCAACGCAGTGACATCAGCAGAGCCGTCCCGACGTTCCGTCCTAATAAGGCATTCTCTGGGGTGCTCCACTACAGCCACTGCTTATTTATAGGGTAAATGATCACCTCAAATGAGGGCCAGCTCCATGTCCACCAAAAAGATCACTACCGGTTAGTACAGATGGCGCCCATGGCTTGCAATTCAAGCCTCACCATGATTTGTGACTCAAGCCTTGATATGGGTGTAATTTGAACTATATGCTCCGGTGAGAAAAGATGGCGCCCATGGCTTGCAATTCAAGCCTCACTTTGGTTAGTGACTCAAGCCTCGATGTGGGTGTAATTTAAACTATAGGCTCTCGGCCATATTCCGTTATGCTGAACAAGCAGAGAACGTCCAGAAGCGTAATTGGAATGAACAGAAGTTAAATTAACCGAGTTCCATGATAATGTTAAATCATGTTGTTGTAATTATCGTATGAAAACACTGCAGCAGGGGAACAGAATTGAGCGCTTGCATCATAGGACCCCAACAAAACTAGACTTCAACCCTGCACTTACCACCACAGATAGCATACATGCTAGCAGGATTAACGGGACCAGATTCCATCCTAGCTTTGCCCTTCACAATGAGAATACCACAGATGGGACAGGACTTTACAGAACAAGGCCCTGTACTTATATAGGCTGAGGCTAACACAGTGTGATACACCATAAGCTAAGGTGAGCACCCTCACATGATCCAGTGCACAAAGCAGCATTACCAGCTGGTCCCTCTTCTTCCATCTGGTATACACACAAAGACAACATTTTTGTATGACCATCTATCTCATCTACTTACTGTACAGATGTGTCACATTTGGCCATCATTGCATATGCCAAAACTTTCAAGTTGAAAAAAGTGACCAAACTGCTAACTTAAAAAAAACAAAAAAAACTTAAATACAAGCAAAAGAAAATATAAAATGTGATGTCTTCAAAGTGTAAAAAATAAAAAAAGTTTGTGGCATGGATACATTTAATTGAAATACATTACTTTTATTGAAAAAAAGAAGGGTGATAATTGTTCAAGCTCATGCTTCTAATGCACAAAACGTACCAGCAGCTACATAACAGGGGCATTTATTTTTCTGTACCAGTAGCAATTTTTTACCTCGTCTAGATGATGTTTTGTTCTTCCAAGAAAAAGCAAAGTAACCACTTTGATCTGACCCTTAATTTCAAGGGGGAGGGAATGCTGCAACCCATCTTTAAAAAAAAACAACCCAGTTTTCAGGTATTGAACAAGAAGGAAGTAGAAACAGCTGCAAAAAGATGATTACTTACTTTCCTATTGTCACAATGAATCAATAAAAAGTCGAAAATAAGCAGCATTTTTCCAAACAGGTGGCAGCGATGATACAGATATTAGTTTAATTTGGACAAAAAGTGGCATATTAGGAGATTTGCGTTATTTTGTTTTCATAGTCATTGGCAATACCAGAGTCACGAGAGAATGGCTTGCAGTGTTATTAAGTACAAGAAAAATAAGCACAGCATGAGTGGGTGGGTGTAATTTACCAGCGTGGGAAGATAATCACAAGTCTTAACAATATTCTCTCCTTTCAAAGTTCTTTTTTTTTGTCTTTGCATTATTTTCTTGCAATACATTGCTTTGCTCCTCCTTATGACATCTGTGTTTGTTATAAAAGGAACTTATTATATTTTAACTTCTTTAGACTCGTATATAAAACATTTTTAACACGGCCTAGTACGATTCATGATTCTGCAATTTTACCATTAACTATATGGGAAATGCTAAAAAATGAATACACGCTAGATGTATTATTAAGTACACATAACTTAAAAGAGGTACAAAAACAAAATTGTGGGCATGTCCTTTATGACTTGCATTCTTTCACATAATAATCTATGCTGTCGGTAGTTTATCTTCGGTGCCCACGATTATATGTCACATCCATGGTCATTGTGTAAGTATGGGGAGAGGTTTTTCCTCTCCCTACATAATATATATCATTTTTATTTCTTTATTTTTATACATTGTTCATTTATCCACATTTTTTAGACACACTGCTTGCATCTGCTCCTGATGAATAGATATAATTCCATGAAACGCGTCGAGCTATTAGATGCTACATTCAGATGTTTACAATGAATTTTCAGATGATACATTCAGATGTGTAGAACATGGATTCCTAATCTACTCTTACCAATGTTCTGATGGTTTCTGCCCACATTAATCAACTTGGGTTCTATTTTATATGAGAATATGGATTGATGAATTTTGCAAATAGCAAGTCCTGTACTATTACTAGGTTTGTTTATCTGTAAATATATGAAAACATTTTTTTATACTATTTGTTTTATACTTGCATGTGTGCCATGAGTATATGCATTGTTACATGGAATAAATAAACTGTTATCAGTACATAGTGTTCTTTTTGCTTTCCTGCTGCATGCTGCATGCTTCATTTAAAGTCTCAACTTTTCTCTTTTTGACATAATAATCTAATGGAATATAGTTTATATGCAGCTATGGGAACACATGAAAACTCTTGACCATTATTAGATCACCTAGGAGTTGAAGTGTGCTCAAAGCACTATCTGAAATAGTTTTACATGTCTTTACTTCAACTTGTATAAGAACAGTGTGAACAGCAAGCTTTGATAAGGCATAAGGCTTTCAGCAAGCTTTGTTGAAGCTTTTAAAGTGCTGGTTGCCACTTAAACCCCCTTCCTGCCCAGGCCAATTTTCAGCTTTCAGCGCTCGCACTCTTTGAATGACAATTGCGCAGTCATGCTACACTGTACCTATATGAAATTTTTATAATTTTTTTCACACAAATAGAGCTGTCTTTTGGTGGTATTTAATCACTACTGGGGTTTTTATTTTTTGCTAAACAAAAAAAGACCAAAAATTAAAAAAAAAAAACAAATCAAACAAACAAAAAAAAACAGTTTTCATAGTTTGTTATAAAATTTTGCAAACAATAGGATTTTTATAACAGCTTACCTGTAAAATCCTTTTCTTGTAGTACATCACGGGACACAGAGCCACAGTAATTACTGTATGGGTTATATAGGCACCTTTAGGTGATGGACACTGGCACACCTTAGACAGGAAGTTTAGCTCCATATATAACCCCTCCCCTTACTGGGAGTACCTCAGTTTTGTAGCAAAGCAATACACGTGTAATCAGAAAGAGGGGAGGGACCTCTGTGTCCCGTGACGTACTCCAAGAAAAGGATTTTACATGTAAGCTGTTATAAAAATCCTATTTTCTTTATCGTACATCACGGGACACAGAGCCACAGTAATTACTGTATGGGATGTCCCAGGGCAATTCTATCTAAGGGGAGGGGACACCAACAAAAGTAGGGTGCAATCAGACCTGAGGACCTATACTGCTGCCTGCAGCACACTGCGCCCAAAGGCGATATCCTCATGCCTTCTTACATCCACCTGATAGAATCTGGTGAATGTATGGACTGAAGACCAAGTTACGGCCTTGCAGATTTGAGCCATGGAGGCTTGGTGATGCACTGCCCACGAAGCACTAACAGCCCTAGTAGAGTGTGCTTTGATTTGAAAAGGTGGAACTTTCCTCTTCAAACCATAAGCTTGAATAATTACTTGCCGAATCCATTTGGCAATAGTGGATTTTGACGCTGCCTGTCCTTTCCTAGGACCTTCAGGCAACACAAACAAACATCTGTTTTCCGAAACTGAGCAGTTGCCTTCAAATAGACTTTGACTGCTCTCACTACATCCAAAGAATGTAGGGACTCTTCTTCCGTAGAACAGGGTTCTGGAAAAAATTAAGGTAGAACAATATACTGGTTTAAATGAAAAACCTGAAACCACCTTCGGCAGAAAGCTGAATAGAGGACGCATTATCACCTTATCCTTATGAATAATTAAATATGGCTCTTTACAAGAAAGAGCAGCCAATTCTGATACCCTTCTTGCAGAAGATATGGCAACCAGAAACCAACTTCTTTGTCAAAAGGATCAAGGGAGTATGTCGTATCGGCTCAAAAAGGCTGTTCTTGTAAAACTGACAAAACCAAATTCAAGTACCAAGGTTGTAAGGGTGACCTAACCGGCGGATCAGTGGCGGAATTAGCAGGGTAGCAGGGTCCCAACAGTCACACTTGCGACGGGGCCCGGCATTCCACCACTGTGTGTGGGGGGGGGGCAGCGGGGTTGCTCTTCACAGGGCCCTGAGCGGAGAGCGTGTCTCTCATCTAACAGCAGCGCAGAGACACCGGCATTGACAGTATTATTTCCCTCTCTGTGCGTCCTCTCTCGCACGGGATGATACAGGACACACAGCTGATCTCTCCCCCTCTTCTGTGCAAGAATCACTATGTACTGTAGGTGCACACAGCAGGAGGAAACAACCTCCGTCTAGAGTGGCTAGTCCTCCCAGGTCCCTCCCCCCAACTCTGTCTCCTGCTTCCTGTCTCTCTCCATGCAGCTTCTAATCTACACTGCAAGGTAAGAAAGAATGATTGTCAGTATAGTCTGATTAGTGTCAGGAGGGGAGTGACAGTCTGCCACTGGTGCAGAGGAGAGGAACACAGAGTCAGCCCCCCCCAAGTCCCAGCATTCCATATATCTGTCTTGTATAGAGGAACTACAAGTTCCAGCATTCTGTATATCTGTCTTGTATAGAGGAACTACAAGTTCCAGCATTCTGTATATCTGTCTTGTATAGAGGAACTACAAGTCCCAGCATTCTGTATATCTGTCTTGTATACAGGAACTACAAGTTCCATTATCTGTATATCTGTCTTCTATAGAGGAACTACAAATCCCAGCATTCTGTATATCGGTCTTGTATAGAGGAACTACAAGTCCCAGCATTCTGTATAACTGTCTTGTATAGAGGAACTACAAATCCCATTATTGTGTATATCTGTCTTGTATAGAGGAACTACAAGTTCCAGCATTCTGTATATCTGTCTTGTATAGAAGAACTACAAGTCCCAGCATTCTGTATATCTGTCTTGTATAGAGTTACTACAAGTTCCAGCATTCTGTATATTTGTCTTGTATAGAGGAACTACACGTTCCAGCAGTCTGTATATCTGTCTTGTATACAGGAACTACAAGTCCCAGCATTCCGTATATCTGTCTTGTATACAGGAACTACAAGTCCCAGCATTCTGTATATCTGTCTTGTATAGAGGAACTACAAGTCCCAGCATTCTGTATATCTGTCTTGTATAGAGGAACTACAAGTCCCATTATTCTGTATATCTGTCTTGTATACAGGAACTACAAGTCCCAGCATTCTGTATATCTGTCTTGTATAGAGGAACTACAAGTCCCATTATTCTGTATATCTGTCTTGTATAGAGGAACTACAAGTTCCAGCTTTTTGTATATCTGTCTTGTATAGAGGAACTACAAGTCCCAGCATTCTGTATATCTGTCTTTTATAGAGGAACTACAAGTTCCAGCATTCTGTATATCTGTCTTGTATAGAGGAACTACAAGTTCCAGCATTCTGTATATCTGTCTTGTATAGAGGAACTACAAGTCCCAGCATTCTGTGTATCTCTTGCATAAAAAAAAAAAAAAAATACTAGGAATATAGGGGGGTCTGGTGTCATCTAGGATTATAGGGGGACTGGTGTTATCTAGGAGTACAGGGGGTAACATGGCACTATTACCTAACCTGGCAGTACCACCCTAACCTGGCACTATTACCTAACCTGGCACTATTACCTAACCTGGCACTACCACCCTAACCTGGCACTATTACCCTACCTGACACTATTACCTAACCTGGCACTACCACCCTACCTGGCACTATCACTTAACATGGCGCTACCACCTAACCTGGCACTGCCACCTAGCCTGCCACTACCACCTAACCTGGCACTATATCACCCCAATCTGCCAGCATACTACCCTAACATCACTTGAAGTCAACGTACGGTGCGCTGCCTGTCTGCCTGGGGGGAGGGATGCCAGATATAGGATCCACCCCAGGTGCCAATTTTAAAAACCATTTATCATTTTCCTTCTACTTCACAATTATGTGCCACTTTGTGTTGGTCTATCACATAAAATCCCAATAACATACATTTACATTTTTGGCTGTAACATGACAAAATGTGGAGAATTTCAAGGGGGTGTGAATACTTTTTCAAGGCACTGTATGTGTGGGTGGGTATGTGTTGGGTGGGTGGGGGTGTGTGTGTGTATGTATATATATATATACTGTATATATACATATATATATATATTTTTATAGTTGGCCCCCCTACTTTTGTCCCTGTCCCCCCATGTGCCCCCCCCCCCCCAAATATGAAAGCTGGAGACGCCACTGGACGCACGGAGAGGGAAATAAAACAAACTATCGATGCCAGTGTCTCTGTGCTGCTGTTACATGAGACATGCTCTCCGCTCAGAGCCGTGCTGTCCTGAGGAGACAGAGGACTCTGATGGGCACTGATAGACACCGATGGACACTGATAGAGGACACCGATGGGCACTAATAGACACCGATGGACACTGATGGGCACTAATAGACACGGATGGACACTGATAGAGGACACTGATGGGCACTGATAGACACTGATAGAGGACTCTGATGGGCACTGATAGACACCCATGGACACTGATAGAGGACTCTGATGGCACTGATAGAGGACACTGATGGGCACTGATAGAGGACTCTGATGGGCACTGATAGAGGACTCTGATGGGCACTGATGGACACTGATAGAGGACACTGATAGACACCACTGATGGGCACTGAATAGACACCGATGGACACTGATAGAGACCGATGGACACCGATAGAGGACACTGATAGAGGACTCTGATGGACACTGATAGGGGGCACTGATAGAGGACTCTGATGGACACTGATAGGATTTACTGATGAGCTCTGAAGGGGAGGCACTGATAGGGGACACCGATGGGAGGCACTGATAGGATTTACTGATGGGCACTGAAGGGGGCACTAAGAAGGCACTGATAAGGGGCACTGATGGGAGGCACTGATGGGATTTACTGATAGGGGGCACCGATGGGATTTACTGATGAGCACTGAAGGGAGGCTCTGATAGGGGGCACTGAGGAGGCACTGATAGGGGGCACTAAGAAGGCACTGATAGGGGCACTGATAGGAGGCACTGATGAGCACTGATAGGAGGCACTGATGAGCACTGAAGGGGGGCACTGATAGGCTGCACTGATAGGAGGCATTGATGGGCATTGATGAGCACTGATAGGCAGAACTCATAGGCTGCATGGATGGGCACTGAGGAACACTGATAGACAGAACTAAGGCAGTATTGATGGACACTGATGGGCAGCATTGAAGAGTACTGATAGGTGGTACGGATGGACACTGCAATAATGAGCACTGATAGGTGGTGCTGATAGGCAGATTTGATGGGCACTAATAGGCTGCATTAATGAGCATTGATAGGTAACAATTGTAGGCGGCATTGATGGGCACTGATAGGCGGCATTGATGGGCACTGATACATGGCACTGATGATTGGGGCACTGATTATCAGTGTAAACAATTTACTGACATTCTTGACAGTTAATGGCAGTCCTTTCCTAACACAGACACAGCGTGGAGGGCTACGGATAACCGGCAAGTCTGTTTACATGTGATCAGCTGACATCACTTGGTAAAGGGCCACTGTGATTGCGCTGGGTGCACGTCCCAGGGGGCATGCGGGAAGCACAGTTTTGGGAGGATATCCATGGACACCCTCCCAAAATTGGAAGCCCGGAGCTCAGATGGAAGGGGTGGCCCATCATGGTTTCTTGCACCGGGGCCCTGAAAGTTCTAGTTACGCCTCTGCGGCGGATTAAGCCGTGTCACCCCCTGTATAAAACTATGGACCAGTAAATGTGAAGCAAGTGGTCAATGGAACAATACTGATAAGGCAGAGACCTGGCCTTTGATAGTTCTCAAGGCCAGCTTCACTTCTAATCCTTTTTGCAGAAAAGCAAGGCTTCTACCTATAACATACTTTCTAGGATGCCAACCCCTGGACTAACACCAGAAAACATATGCCTTCCAGACTCTATAATACATTACTCTGGAAACTGACTTCCTTGCATTAATCAAGATGGATATCACTGAGCCTGAAAGCCCACAATTCTTCAGAATGTGGGTTTCAATAGCAAAACCATTAAATTCAGCGTTTGTAAGGTTGGATGGAACACCGGTCCCTGTGACAACAGGTCTGGATGTGGTGGTAGGGTGCATGGGGCCCCTACCGCAATCTTTACAATTTCTGCATACCAAAATCTTCTGGGCCACAAAAACCGACTTCCCTGCCTGCTTGATCCTGCGAAGAAGTCGTGGTAGCAGAATAGGAGGGAATGCATAAATCAGTGAAAAAAATGATTCCACGGGGTCACTAACGCATCTGTTCCGTATGCGAGTGGATCCCCTGTTCTTGACACAAAGTTGTCAATTTTGCTGTTGAACCTGAACGCAAACAGATCTAAATCCGGGATCCCCCATCTTTGGCATCTGGCCAGTAAGATGTCGGGGTGAAGGGACATTCCTTCAGAAACAACTGCTGGTGACTCAAGTAGTCCGCCTGCCAATTCTCTACCCCTGGAACGAAGATTGACGATATACACGGCACATGCTTTTCTGCCCAGGTTAGGATATTGTTTACCTCTCCCTGGGCTGCTTGACTTCTGGTGCCCCCTTGGTGATTGATATAAGCCACTGCTGTGGCATAGTCGGATTGAATCCTGACAGGACAATTCTACAACCTGAATGTCCAGGCCCTTAGGGCTAGGCGTGCTGCCCGAAACTCTAGAATGTTGATGGGCAAGGTCCTTTCAGTTCTCGACCATTTCCCTTGGACAGTCGCCTCTTCCAGGACTGCTCCTCAACCCGAAAGGCTGGCAGCTGTTGTTACCACCTTTCAGGTAACTGGTACGAAGGGTTTCCCCTGATGCAGATTTTTGGATATCCTCCAACAACTGAGGCTCTAGCGCACCTTTGACGACAGACGCAATGGAAAATCTAGCGCTTGGACCCTCTTGCTCCAGGTATACAGGATACTGTTTTGCAGCAGCCTTGAATGAGACTGAGCATAGGGAACAGCTTTGAATGAAGCCACCATCTTTCCCAACAACCTCATGCAAAAGCCCTGACCACCTGAACCAGCTCCTTTATGGAACTGATCTTGCCTGGGGTAAAAAACACCCTCTTCTGGGCTGTATCTATAACCAGACCCATGTATTCTTATGCCGCGTACACACGGTCGGACTTTACAGGAGACTTTACCCGGCGGACTTTTCAACGTACTTTACGACGGACTTTCTGAATGAACGGACTTGCCTACACACAATCCACCAAAGTTTGTGGAATTCGTACGTGATGATGTATGACCGGACTAAAACAAGGAAGTTCATAGCTAGTAGCCAATAGCTGCCCTAGCGTGGCTTTTTGTCCGTCGAACTAGCATACAGACGAGTGGACTTTTCGAGCGGACTCGATTTTGACGGATTAATTTAAAACATGTTTCAAATCTAAGTCCGTCCAACTTTTGAGAAAACAAAGTCCGCTGGAGCCCACACACGATCAAATTGTCTGACGAAATCCAGTCCGCCGGGCAAAGTCTGCCGTAAAGTCTGCTCGTGTGTACGCGGCATTAGTCTTCCTAATGGTTTTAAAGAAGATCCAGGTAGCCGATTGTGGTGACCATGCTTTGGTCTAAGCGGGCTACCGACCTGTCTATCAAGAGCAGGTCGTCTAGGTATGCTACAATTGTCATACCTTGGGTCCTTAAACTGGCAAGCGGAAGGGCCAGAAGTTTTGTAAACACCCGAGGTGCAGTAGCTAGATCAAAAGGCAAGGCTATAAACTGAAAGTGAAGTTGTTCTACTTCAAAATGCAGATATTTTTAAAAAGCGGGGAAAATAGGCACATGCAGGTATGCATCCCTGATGTCGACTGATGCCAGAAGTTCTCCTCCTTGGAGGATAGAGACAACAGATTGGATTAGTTCCATGCAAAAGAGCGGATATTCAGCAATCGGTTTAGATCCTTAAGATCTAGAATGGGTCTAACATCCCCATTTGGTTTTGGCACCCTGAAAAGGTTTGAAAAAAAATCTCAACCCCTGCTCAACCGCGGGGACCGCCATGATCCCTTTTTGAGACAAAAGTCAGTCTAATGCTTGAAAAAGAGACTTCTTTTTCTCTGGATCTTTGGACATTTGCCCTGAGTAAAACGAGGAGACGGGAAATCTCGGAACTCTAGTTTGTAACCTAGAGCTATTATGGAGACCATCCATCTGTCCTGAAACTCATTCTGCCAGACCCATGAGAACTGCAGAAGTCTTACCCCCACTCGAGCAAGCAGGGGCGCCACTTCATAAGAGGCTTTAGCGTTCTGTCTTGTAAGTTCCTTCCCCCAGGACTTCTTTTGTCACTGGGGTTGACCCTGAGGTCCTCTTGAACCTGACGGTGGAGTCCGTCGCGACTGCCTAGAGGCTGACGCCCATGGAACTAGAGAAAGAGCCTGTTCAAATGAGGGACTTTTACTCCTTTTCTTAACTGGCAAAAGGTTATCTTTTCCCATCCCCAAACACCGCGGAAAGGAAAAAACAACCAGGAGCTTTCTGTATGGCGCTTCGCCTGACCACTTTTCAACCATAAGATTCTACGGATATGCCTCAACCCAAGCATAAAGCGAGAGGTTTGCAGAATAGAATCTCTGATTTGTGCAAAACACAAAGCCCCTGGCAGCTTGGCTAAATCCTGGGCCTGCTGTTCAGGGAAAACCTTGAGCACCTTTCTCAAATGGTTTCTCAGGAATTGACATACCCCAATTGCTACTGAACCTGCCAAAGAAAAAATGTTTTTTAACTGGAATTCCAATTTTTTATCAGATGGATTCCTAAGCATTTGAGCATTTTCAACTGGACAAGTCAAACTTTTATTCACAGAGGATATAGCAGCGTCAATTGCTGGTATACTCCACCTCTTAGTAAATTTCTTTCTCCATAGGATAAAGTGTTGAAAACTTTTTAGGAGGGAAAAAATGCTCATATGGGTGATCCCACTCAGAACACATAAGCTTTTGCAGCAATGAATGGACAGGAATGGCACACAAGCTTGAGGAGGCTTTAGTGAACCTAAACTTTTAAATGTGGAGCGGACCATTTCAGCAAGAGATTGCACCAGCAATTTCTCAGCTTGTCAGGCTGAAGAAGGTCCTTCCCCACCTTGATCCCTCGGAAGAGGAGTCACCAGCCTTTTCACGGTCCCCTGAGGGGGATTCCTCTTCCCCCTCCCACTGATGCTCTGTTTGAGTGTCCTGGTGCTAGAAGGGGACCTAATGCGTTTTCTTCCACTCTGTGAAGATGCGATTAAAAACGCTAACCTTTCCTCTAATCTAATCATGGCTGAGGAGAAAACCTCTTCAGTAATTTAGACAGGGGCTGAAATGTCGGAAGCAATTGCAACCCCTGACGACCCCGACGGCTCACTCTGACCAACTTTCTTAGGCCCTTCGGGGCGATGGTGTTGCAGAGGGAGGGTCTTTAGAGCCTGAGGGCGAACCCTTGGAGCCCTTGTTTTTTGGGGTACTTGTACCTCCCCTTCTGACCATAGTGCTAACCACAAATGCAGAGGCACTACCAAAAATGCACCGACAGCTGAGCAAATAGTCCAGCAACTGCCGCTGCTATTAATGCTCAGCCTGATGCTAAGTAAACGTGCCCTGGGAATGCCTGTGTCACAACACTCACAACACTCGTCTGCTCTGTGTTCCTCCGTTAGCTGAATCCACCTGCAAAAGATGCACTTTACACAGCTTTACACAGCCCCATGTTTGTGAACGTCTGAGGCACGTCGACACCCAGCTAAGCCCCGTCCCCCCTCCCTCTGACTTCCCACTGCGCCCCCCCTCACTTTTCAAAAAGGACTGCTTTCCCGCGCGAGCTGGGCTACGATCCGACCGGATCAGCATGCGGGGGGGCTGGGGTGGAGGAGAGCTGCTGGAGAAAACCTCTGTATTATGGCGGCAGGAGCAGCGCAGCATACCGCCGACTGACTCCTGCTCCCTTGGCCTCCTGGAGAGAAAAAATACCAGTCCAGGTGGGGGATTCGACAAGAAAAATCCCCCTTTTCCAACATCTTACCTGGGCTTGGGCTGGAGGAAGCGTGCTGCTTGTAATGACACAGAGCGAGACTGACAAGCATGGAATCAGGTACGTGCTCTTGACAGCCCCCGGTGGCAACTTTAGGCATGACAACATTTTACTTAAAGGAGTAACCCATAAGAATTAGAAAATTCCTTAGGAATCTCCACTTACCTTATCTAGCTGCAGGGTTCTGTGGTAAACCCGACAGACCCAATCTTCACCACTCACGTTGGGCTCCGTTTAAAAAACCTTCAGGGACTGGGGCCCCTTTTTAATGGGGGGTTTCACACCCCTGGACCCGTAAAGCACCCTGCCAGGAATATTTGGCTGGAAAAACCAAGCACTGGATCCCGGGGTCCAGCTCTCTAAAAAGAGAAGTGTTACAGGCAAAACCTAGTTTCTTTCAACACGAGGCCCAGGTACCATTCAATTCTGCCTGAAAAGACACTTTGAATGGATCCGGTTGCATAGCTGGCCCCAGCAAAGGAATATTCCAGTGGAGCTCAACTTAGCACATCTTTACTCATGCCCAACACCTAAGACACTGGCGAAAAAACTGAGGTACTCCCA
Source organism: Aquarana catesbeiana (assembly GCF_042186555.1). Classification (NCBI taxonomy): domain Eukaryota; kingdom Metazoa; phylum Chordata; class Amphibia; order Anura; family Ranidae; genus Aquarana; species Aquarana catesbeiana. The sequence continues at coordinate 271,462,475 of NC_133329.1, read as the reverse complement.
GTAAGGGGAGGGGTTATATAGGGAGCTAAACTTCCTGTCTAGGGTGTGCCAGTGTCCATCACCTAAAGGTGCCTATACAACCCATACAGTAATTACTGTGGCTCTGTTTCCCGTGATGTACGATAAAGAAAGGTAATTTTTTTCCTTCACTGATTTGCACTGATGAAGCTGCACTGATGGGCACTGATTGGCTACATTGATAGGCGGCACTGATAGGCAGCACTGATGATGATGCACTGATGTGTACTGATTGGCAGTACTGGTGGGCCCCTTACTCCGATCTCTCATGGACTCTCTGAACACAGAGGACCCTGCCCGCACCCCGCAAGGGGCACGCAGGCAGCACATGCACAGGAGGACGTACCATGGACACCCTAGTGGCAATTTAGGCCCACGCTGTAGCCATCTTTTGGCTATAGCGTGGATGCGAAGAGGTTAAGCAAGCTGCTAGCAAGCATCAACAGGCTTTCAACAAGTTTCAAGAAGTGCTGAAGCCTGTTAGCAGCTTGTTTATAGTGGCAATCAACACTAGGATTTGTGTTCAACATTTACACACTGGTGCTAAAGGGTACTTCAAAAGCTTCAAAAAATCTTGCTGAAAGCTTTGCAAATGCTTAATCAAAGCTTGCTTTTCAAACAGTTCTTATACAAGCTAAAGCCCATGTGAAACAGGCCCAACAGCCTTTTTAAAATTGTACAACTAAAAGTAATTTCTGTGTCTTAGCTGAGCTCTGTCACTGGGGGCTAAATTTCTACTTTAGAGACAAACCATCCAATATCAACAACCTCCAAATTACTCAGGCAGTCCTTTCACTTATCTCAAAGGAAACATGCCCTTGCTAGCAGGGAATAATGCCAAAGGTAGCAACATCTCACTCTCCAGGTGAAGGAACAACTAAATAGAAACATGTAAGAGGTCATAGATGGCTTGTGTGGCATGGCCCCTAATGATACTTGGAGATGTCATCCATAAAAGCTTTTCAATGGCTACAATGGAATTGTGTTCTTGGTATCCTGGAATGCTGTGACAATTCCCTCACTATCAAGGGGGGTTGATGCAGAGTTCTCGCCCTCTCCGAGCTAGTGAGGGAGTAGCACCATAGAAACATGTTACTTATCACTTATTGATCCTGTCCCAGGTGAGTTGTTGCCAGTGACATGTTTTGCACTTGGGACATTTCTGCTACTCCCCTAAAATCTGGAGTGAAAGTTAATGATGTCACTACTGTGCTCTTTTTGTACCCGATGACCTGCAGTAAAATTATCTCTCCTCTTCTGCTTTATTCATTTTGTGGATCTGTCCTTTCTGAACCTTTCTTGCTCCCTCTTGATTTTTTTTTCAGCCATCACACAGCAAGTCATCACTGGAGTAGCTCTGACATGAACAAAGCAAGCTCCTTTACCAAGCTGGTCACCTCAACACTTAGATGCAGTGCAGAACAAGCCATGCTAAGTCAGTAACAGACAAATGATTATCTGCAGGGAGTCCACAGGCAATACTGGGGGTTGGTCCTTTCTACCCTACTTTCCTTTTTTGGGCACAAATTCCAAAAGTTAAAGTTTTTATGTACATGCAACCTAATGTGAAGAGCCAACTGAACTCAATTAAATTCCCCTCTATTTGCTTTACTTCACATGTGTGTATAAGCCCTACATGCATACACCATTTTAAAAACACTTATCTTTTTTTTACACTTAAAATATGCAAAGCTACAGATACACAGGGATTTTGCCTGGAGTTTGCATGTTCTCCCTGTGCCTGTGTGGGTCTAACCACTTCAGCCCCGGACCATTTGGCTGCCCAAAGACCAGAGCGTTTTTTGCGATTCGGCACTGCGTTGCTTTAACTGATAATTGCGCGGTCATGCGACGTGGTTCCCAAACAAAATTGATGTCCTTTTTTCCCCACAAATAGAGCTTTCTTTTGGTGGTATTTGATCACCTTTGCGGTTTTTACTTTTTGCGCTATAAACAAAAAAAGCGACAATTTTGAAAAAAACTCGATATTTTTTACTTTTTTGCTATAATAAATATCCCCAAAAAGTATATTAATTTTTTTTTCCCTCAGTTTAGGCCGATTCGTATTCTTCTACATATTTTTGGTAAAAAAAAAATCACAATAAGCGTTTATTGATTGGTTTGCGCAAAAGTTATAGTGTCTACAAAAATGGGGGTGTATTTTTAGGGCATTTTTATTTATTTTTTTACTAGTAATGGCGGCAATCTGCGATTTTTATCGTGACTGCGACATTATGGCGGACAGATCGGATACTTTTGGTGGGAGAGAGGCACCCGCCGCAGCTGGGGCGATCGCTATTTTGGGACCATTCACAATTATACAGCGATCAGTGCGATTAAAAATGCACTGATTACTGTGTAAATGTGACTGGCAGTGAAGGGGTTAACCACTAGGGAGCGCTGCAGGAGTTAAGTGTGTCCTAGGCAGTGATTCTAACTGTGGGGGGGGGGGGGGGCTGGGCTACGTGTGACACAACACTGATCACCGCTCCCGATTACAGGGAGCGGTGATCAGGGTCAGTGTCACTAGGCAGAACGGGAAAATGCTTGTTTACATTAGCATTTTCCCGTTCTTCCTCTCCGTGAGATGATCGCGGGTATGCCTGAGGACATCGAGTCCATGGGACCCGCGATCACACTCACGGAGCTCCTGGCAGACCTGTACATGCCCTTCTGCCAACGTATATCGGCGTGAGCCAGTCGGCAAGGGGATAATGTGGGTACTCCGGTTTTCTGTGACATGCTGTTAGGTTAACTGGATCCTGTCTAAATTGGGCCTAGTATGCGTATTGCCCCGTACACACGGTCGGATTTTCCGATGGAAAATGTCCGACAGGAGCTTGTTGTCGGAAATTCCGACCGTGTGTGGGCTCCATCGGACATTTTCCATCGGATTTTCCGACACACAAAGTTGGAGAGCAGGAGATAAAATTTTCCGACAACAAAATCTGATCGCGTCAATTCCGACCGTGTGTGGCCTGTTCCGACGCACAAAGTGCCACGCATGCTCAGAAGAAATTCCAAGACGGAACAGCTCGTTCTGGTAAACTTAGCGTTCGCAATGGATACAGCACTTTCGTCACACTGCAATGTAAAAAATGGTTTAATACAGCGCACTCTCTTCTTCTTTATAATGTGACAAGAATTAAGTCGTTTTGCTGCTCATATTCACACACACTTCTCACAAACTTATTTCATTACTATTTATCGTGATTCCCTCAATATATTTTGATTTCTCACATCTGACAACATATTTTTGTATATTTTTTATATATTTTTTGGCTTTAATGTAGATTCTTTTTTTGTGTTTGTATTTTATTTTTATTTTGTTTGCGATTTGGATTTGTACTCCCGAAAATGTTTGTGTGTGTTTTTTGTGACAAGTTCCCACAACACCATTGATATGTTGTTCTATTTAATCTGTAGGAGATTGTTTGGTGTTGTTGTCTCTTGTTAATTTCACATTGTACTTTAGAAATGTACCTGAATCCTCACCAACAAACTGTCCTTTTTGGATGAAAACACACACAGGAGAGTATAATTTACAGAAAAAATTTTATTAACGGCTCACAACTAAACAAAGAGGGAGGCAACGCTGGAGAAACTGCAGAAGTGGGTGAAGCCTTGTACCCCAGGGCAGACATCAACTATTTTTAAGCAAAATTGGTGGCCTGAGGAGTCCTTATCTAAGGGAGTGCAGTCTGGTCCAGAAGTCCCAGAGATCATGAACAGCAGCAGATGACATCTGTGTCCCCAGGCTGTGGTCATACGAGAGACTGCATCTTCTGTCAGACCAGACTGAACCCAGGGCCATCACTCTTTGGTCTTCTTTCCACGCCTCCTTCCACGCGGTGGCTGTGGTGTTGGAGTTGTGGCAGCAGGAGGAGGAGGAGGATGGTCCAACTCAACCACGTCGGTCTTGGGTGTTAGTTCCCCACTCACCCCCTTACGTAGGACTTTATAAAGCAGGTCCTCACAGAGCTTGCGTTGACCCTCCTGCATGCCCTGCAATTTGGTGGCAGCCATGCAGGCAAAAGCCTCTTCAGGAGTTGGTAAGGCTCGGAGGGACGCCGAAGCCTCCTGAATTAGCCTGAACGCTGAATCCTGCACGGGACTCGGAGTGGCCTTCCTGGCTCGTTTATATGGCAGGCGGAGGGGAGGGACCTGAGACTCAGTCAGGCTGCGACTGGTCCCAGGCTTCTCTTGGCTGACACTTAGCCCCACCTCCTCCTGGCTGCCACTAATCCCCGCCTCCTCCTGGCTGCCACTAATCCCCGCCTCCTCCTGACTGCCACATTCCACAACCTCCTCTTGGCTGAGGTCTTCCTGTGTATGAAAAAGGGACATAGTTTTAGTTTTTTCTTCATCAATCACACACAATTTTCACCTTCTGACTGCTGCAAATTGAATGTTAACAAATATAACAGACTATCCTTCTGAGCCCAGCAGTTTTCATTCTTGTCCAAATTTTGGGTGCCCACTACTGTCTATTGATATGTAACACACTTTTTTCAATCAGCAATTAGTGATCAATAATAACATCTAGTCAAGATTATTTCTTTATTGACCAGAAATCAGTAGAACAATGCTTGAACCTGACTCCAGCTGGGCTCCTCCACTTCTTCCTGGCTGGAAGGCCCAGGTTGGACATCGAAAGCCTCAGCTGGGGTGGAAGGAAGAGTGGAAGGAAGAGTGGAGAGGGATTCCCTGACTTCAGTGTGGTCTGACAGAAATCGCAGTCTCTCATAGTACCACAGTCTGGGGACATAAACGTCATCTGCTGCTGCTCCGGACCTCTGGGAATCTGTGACCTTCTTGCGCTCCCTAAGATAAGTGCTCCTCAGGCCACCAATTTTGGCTTTTAAATAAGGGATGGTTGCTGTGGGGACCACCGGCGTCACCAACTCCAGCAGTTTCTCCAGCGCTGCCTGCCTCTTCTGTTTGTGATTATAGTGGGGGTGTCTCACTTGCCACAGACAGGGCAGCTCCCTGTATTTGTCTATGAACAGGGGCAGGAAATTGTGGTCATTGAACCCATCCATTTTCTCTGCAAGACACAACACAAGACAAACCCTAATGTCAGGCAAAACTCCCCTAATTTTGTTACAATATAGGCTTCCATTTCGAAGCAGTATAGGCGCAAGTTTAGAGCTTACCTTCGTTATCACGATCGGCGTCTCCGATGCTCCTTCCTCCGCTCACAGATCGTACGTAATACGCACGTGTGTTATGCTTTATACACACTGCGCATGCGTATAACTCCGCCCGCCCCTGACGTTCTTTCTAGTCTATTCCCCGCCCCTTTTCGTTCGGCGCAGTGGGGGAAGAGCACATGGCGGATAGACAGCAGGTGCATGCTAATTGTAGCAATGACGAGGAGGAGGAGGAGGAGGAGGAGGAAAGGCCGGAGCCTGAAACGTCCTTTGATCCCCCGTGATGGCAGGTCGCACATGTTGACATTGGGAAATTTGTGTGCATCTTCCAAATTTGGCTTTTCCAGGGGTGATTTCCCCCCATCTGAACGCAATATCAAACACAGTTCCTAAATACTCATGTCTGATATTGCCTTCAAATTCGACCAAATGTGACGTTTGTAAGTTCAAGATTTGTGTCTTTCTTGTTGGTTTTACACAGGCCTGTTTTCTATAAAATGGACATTTTGATTTTGGATAATGCCACCACAAAAATTGTTATACAACAAACATGTTGGTTTGTTTGAAAAACCTTTGGTAAATGCACATGTGATTGTGCAGGTATTAAAAAGATTGTTAATCAAGAATGTGTGGATTATTGTCTCAACGCTACAAAACTTTTGGGGTGATGTAATTGTTGTTTTCTGAGAAAATGGGGGTTATTTCCTAAGGGCAAATCCACTTTGCACTACAAGTGCAGTTTCAGTGCAGTTGCAAGTGCACTTGTAGTGAAATGTGTTTTTGCATTTAGTAAATAACAGCCAACAATGCTTTGTATAAGGTTACACAATCACGCCATTTTCTGCACTCAAAACATTTCTGTCAGGGTCAGCTAAAACAAACACAAGCAGTAAATGTCCACAAAGAATTTTTTTTTTATTATTATAAAAAGGCTTCGCAGATTGTCTGGCATATTGATAGCCCCCCTACCCGCAAAGAACTCCAGGTAGCGTAACCGGACATCACGAGCACTCAGGGAGGGCAAGCCAGGACGGCCACTTTCAAGCGCCGTCAGTGTGTTTTGATGTATGATTCCGACCTCAGGCCCAACTGAGCCAGCATAGATGGCCGAATGTTTCCTTAAAAAGTTATGGAGAACACAGCACGCAAGTATAATATGGTTCAGATTATACTCCGCCATATGGATGGGTGTCAGAAATAGGCGGAACCGGCTGGCCAGGATTCCAAATGTGTTCTCCACCACTCTTCGGGCTCTGGCCAGCCGGTAATTAAAAACCCTCTGGAGACGCCTGTAAAACTCCGTCTGGGCGATGACTCCACCATCGGACATCCGGCCATTCTTCCCCACGTCCACATACAAGAAGTCGTAATTAGCCGACACCACCGCCAACATCACTATACTATTGAACCCCTTGTAATTATAATAGTACGACCCTGAGTTGGGTGGTGGGACGATGTGGACGTGTTTCCCATCAATTGCCCCTCCGCAGTTAGGAAAGTCCCACCGCTGGGCAAAGTGGGAGGCCACAGTCTGCCATTCCTGTGGCGTGGAAGGAAACTGTTGAGGAAAAAACAATAAACATTACTATTTTTTCACAGAAACATGGCAAGCAGATTAGACACAAACATTGTGGGGCAACCTCCAGATAGCATTTAGTAAGGGGAATTTAACAAGGCCAAAGTATAAGGTACACCTATCATATTCCCCCTCCCCCCCCTCTCATGGGCCATTTCTAACATTATAGGGGGTGTGTGGAAATCTTGGACAGGTAACCCTCTTTACTTCATTGAGAGATGAATGCCTAAATAATGGGTATTACTTGGAAAAGCCCCTCCTTAATTACACTATTGGCAGCCCACTGGACAGGTAAGAAGTGTCATAATACAAAGATATAAATACACATTGTACACATTTGAGGACATTTGGACATTCTGCTATTACCTGTCAAGATAATAATAGGACACAAATACTTTAAACAGTACCATTGGAAAGTATACAGGCAGGCCCTTGCACTACATGCTTTGGGGAATTCCTCCATACATCTGACCAGTAAAGAGGTGGGTATAGTGTGTATGGGTTTGGCAAAGTCAGCAGATGGATGATTGAGGATACATAGAGAATTGGGATCAGCTTACTTAGCAGTTGGGGGAGGGAGGGTTACTAAAAATTATTTGGGGACACCACAAAAAAAAGCCTCTGGCACTCTGCCTGAATTTAAATCAAAAATAACATTTCCAAACATTTTAGGGGGTGTTTGGGGTAAAGCACTACTATGGAGCAGAAAAAATACATTGTTAAGTGACTACATGAGGTGAATATAGGGCAGGAGACACCATGCTGGGGAGGTTATTGAAGGGCAAATATGTATGAAGGACCTAAAATAATAATTACATAAAAATCCTGCATGAATGAGGACAAAGGGGACATTCACAGCATATTACAATCATGGCAATTAGGGAATGAGGAAAGAAATACAATATATTATCAAACATTAAATACAATAAAATGTGACATTAAAGGATAAAAATCTTACCTTCATATACTCCTTCTGTAGGACCTGTATGATAGCAGAACAGGTCTCTGGGATAATGATCCCCAGAGCCTGGGGGGAGATGCCTGTCGAGAACTTCAAGTCCTGCAGACTTCTCCCTGTGGCCAAATACCGCAGGGTAGCGACCAACCTCTGCTCCGGAGTGATGGCTTGCCTCATGCAGGTATCCTGCCTGCTGATATAGGGGGTCAGCGAAGCCAACAAACGGTGAAACACGGGGTCCGTCATCCTGAGAAAGTTCCTGAAATCATCAGGATTATTCTCACGGATCTCACGGAGCAAAGGCATATGAGAAAACTGGTCACGCTGAAGCAACCAATTCTTGGTCCATGAACTCCTCCCCACCCTGTTCATGGACTGGACTTGTGTCAAGGTCAGGACCCCAACATCAAGCCCCAGCACAGCACGAACTCTACGAGGAGTACGCATACGAAACATGGCTAGAAAACGGTCGGCTGCTCAGAACGAAGTAACAGAACGCACTGAAGAACAGCAAGGCCTGTGAAGAGCGACCTGAAAAACAGTAACGAACGAACAAGAATACAATGACTACCTAAAGTCACACGGAACTTGCTGCACGCACTGAAGAGCAGATACAAACCCACAAGCACAAACTGAACGGCAGAAAACGATCTGAAAGCCATGAGTCTGAAAAAGCGCGAATCGTCTCTCACCAAACTTTTACTAACACGAGATTAGCAAAAGGAGCCCAAAGGGTGCCGCGCTTGGTTCTGAACCGGCCTTTTCTAGTCTCGTCGTACGTGGTGTACGTGACCGCGTGGTTGGCGATTGGAAATTCCGACAACTTTGTGCGACCGTGTGTAGACAAAAAAAGTTTGAGCCAACATCCGTCGGAAAAAATCCTAGGATTTTGTTGTCGGAATGTCCGAACAAAGTCCGACCGTGTGTACGCCCTATAAGTATGAATGTGAGATAGGGACCTTAGACTGAATGCTCCTTGAGGGCATAGACTGTGAATGTACAATATATATGTAAAGCGCTGCATACATTGTTGGTGCTATATAAATACCTGTAATAAATACATAAAAATGTACCAGGTTTAAGTTAATGAACTGATACTATCTCACTGGTGACTGACAAGAGGAAGTCAAATGATAAAATTCCGATATCAGAAATTTGATTAAAAGTAGTAGTAGTAGTAGAAAAGAGCTGGCTAGAGATAGCATACTTAGTTTTACACAGTGTTAGAAAATGGATTTTAAATGGAATCATGTAGCTTTGTGTGGGCATAAAACATTTGAAGGTGTTTGGATTCACACCATAGGCTAACAGGATGAGATAAATAAAATTGCCTGAAAGTTCCCTGTAGAAGTTTAATTAAATAAAGCACATGCTACTTTTATTGGCAATTATTCCACAATTAATAATTAATCTCCTTATTGAAAAGGCTATCTTGGTCTTTAAAGAATGTGGTCTGTAAAATGTCACCAGAATAAAAAATAAATAAATAGAAAAGGCAAGCCAGTAAATAACTCAACAAAGTAGGAACATCTTTAATAAGTAATGCCACCCTGTAAGAAATAAAGGTTGGTCTCTGTACTGCTACACTGACTGCATTCAGAGGGAAAGTTGTGTTAGGCATTCAGCAATAAGCCTAGAAAAAGAAGAATCTTGCATAATATATTCCTAAGGGAAAAGATAAAACTGGAGACACTTGCACGTTTATAGTCAGACACTAAAGAATGTGTTTTCAACAGTAAACATATAATGGATCTGGCAGAAGCTATATAAGTTGCATGCATGCTGAAGCTTACCATACAACATGCACATTTTGAGTGGTTCATGATGAACTGGCTAAAATTTGCTCTATGGGTGGCCGTGTCACCATCCCACCACCCGAAGGAAGTCCTTTAATTTAAAAATTGATGTAGCTGAATGAAACACTGTTGGCTGAATAGCAGCTGCATCCAATCCAAAGTCTAATTCTGTATGGGCAGGGTAACTAATTTATTATTAATAAAATGTATTATCTCAAAGAAGTCACGGTATTTCCTTGATAATACCTTTATTATTTTTTTTTATCAATAGCGCAATGCCATCTTTATTCAGGCATCATCTTTGGACTCAGCATCTTCTTCCTGGGCTGAGATGCTGGCTAACGGCTAAGTGACAATCGAATTCTGGTGCCTGTACACTTGACAAAAGACACATCCTTGTCACACACCCAACCACACTAATATACAAAAAAGGTTCAGTTGCAAATAATTAGGAGATTGGGTAAAACATTAAATGTAATATAATATATTTGGTAGCTAAAGTGTTTATTAATCCTACATTTCATATACCTGATACAGTATGTGTCTGCTGTACCACATACTTGCACAAAAAATATCTTGTTCTCTTTGTATTGCTTCCTTTGTGTGAAATACCTGGTTTTTCTGCCAGTCCCTCTGCTTTCCTATTAAAAAGTGACCACACTAAGCAGGAGAACACACCATGGTCAGCTGTGCTGGGAACTCAGCCTGCTTTCCTCCAATGATTAGACTTGTCCCGACTTACCTCCCCCCTGCACAACCTTTCACTGGAAGATTAGTGTACTGTTACTTCTCCTGCCCCAGCTCTTCTGCAGCTGGGAACTGAGGTAATGTGATAACTATACACAAATGTTTTGCCTTTCATTTTTATTTTAAATGGAATAGATGGTTTACAATCTCTTTAACCCCTTCACGCCAATGTAATGCAAATATGCGACCTTCGGCTTGAAGGGATTGTACTGGGGTGATGCTTGCAGCTGCAGGCATCACCCCGATACTGTTTTTAGAAAAATTGGGCTACCTTTACTGTTTATTTTATTTATTTGTGGAAGTGTACTTCTTAAAAAAAAAATTGCATTTAAAAGACCGCTGCGCAAATACAATGTGACAAAACAATTGCCATTTTATTCTTTAGGGTCTTTGCTAAAAAATATATATAATGTTGTTAAGTAATTTTTTAGCAAAAAATACTGATTTTAACTTGTAAGAAACAAGTGTCGGAAAAAAGGCTTAGGCATGAAGGGGTTAAATAATATATTTTTATAGAGATCTATGCATCAGACCAAAAGAGGAATGACTGAAGAGGGAAGCAAAACAGAGAGATTTGGTTCCAAAGGAGGGCCAGTTCCTCTAATCAAGAACAGATGGAACATATGCAAATAGCTGAGACTACCACCTTGTGACTTGCTGCAAACTGACAGTCTGAGTAATCACTGGGAGAAAAGACACTGAGGAAATGCTTCTTTCTACCTGCAGCAATTTCATCACATCATCTCAGTCTAGGCCACGGCAGCTGACTGGAGCTCAAATGTTTTTTTCCCCACATAATTACACTTTATGAAAATAACATTATGGGAACATCCACATATAAAAGTCAGCATACAAGTATACATTGCTAGGGAAAAAAACCTCCACTACAGTCATAGAGAGTTCAGTAGACAATGACAGAGAAGATCCAGGTATGCTCATTATAAGTTAAAACTGAGACAAACTTTAGTCAGGGTAGCTGAGGATATTAGCCTCAGGGATGGATCATTCCATTGAGTGAATGGAGGGTGAATACTGCTTTCAATAGAAATAGGAAGGAAGGATGAGGACAGAAAAGAGAAAGTAGTAAGAGGGTGGATTAGTGTGCAATAGTGTTGCTGGAGGTCACCTTGTTTATCAAACTGAAAAAGCTCAAATATTCTAGCAAGAGTAAATCATATGAAGTCAGTGAAGTCAAAAGAGAATCCTGGGGCTCCAGGCAGCATTAAATGGAGTTTGGGCCCATTCCTTGACAGAGCAAAGTCTTCCAATGTCCTTGAATACCAACTCTTGCTGTAGATACCAAATAGCTGGCAAGGGCATTAGGAAGAAATGATAGTCAAGAATGCAACCTCCAAAGATTGCATTTAGTGAAAATGTGCTCCGAAAAGGTCTGTTTTACTGGGCAGCTTCACCACACATGAAGCATTGTCCAGACCTCTGCACAACATTTCTAAATTAAGTTCCTAGTTGATGGAAATATCTTGTGGAGCATATATGAACAGCTATACTATTTATCATCTACTGTGTATTTCATACACAAACATGTATATTTCATAGCTCTTTTCTTGACATAAAATAGCAACATTCGTTTTGTGGGTTAAAGTGAAAGACTGAGTAACTTCCTCATAAGAGACGGCCTGAAGACCTGTTCTCATTTTGCAATACAATATAAATTGTACAGATAAAATACAATCAAGAGAAGTTTATAAAGCAATGAGATGGTATGCACTGGTCCATTGCTTTGCAGACAGATATTTTCAAAGGTAGTGGATTGCCCAAAAAATCTAGATATCTTAAAAGGGAGGTATAAAGAGTATGCAACTTTAGATAGGTAAACCAGTGTCCCAGTTCAAAATGTCAGTTAGGGACAAGGTCAGTGAGGGTATTGATAGTCTGCACTCCCAAGGCTTGAATTACTGGGATGGGCCTCAGAAAATTGGATGTATTACATTCCAGTTGGAAAGCAGGGTTCCCCAGTAAGTGTTTATTGATGGGTCCATCATGGGAGAACTGCTTTTTTAAAGGGTTTGTAAAGGCAAAGTTTGTTTTTTTATCTTAATACATTCTTTGCATTAAGATAAAAACCCTTATGTGTGTAGCAGCCCCCTCATACTTACCTTAACCGCATCCCTATCCAGTGATGTGCATAAGTGCCTCGGCCGTCCGGGACTCTCCTTCTTGATTGGCTGAGACACAGCAGTGGTCCCGCTGCTGTCAAAGTCAGTTAGCCAATAAGGAGAGGGGGCGGGGCCGAACGGCAGCTCCATGTCTAAATTGTCACACGGAGCTGCAGCTTGGCTCGGGTGCCCCCCATAGCAAGCTGCTTGCTGTGGGGGAACTCGACAGGAGGGAGGGGCCAGGAGCACCAAAGAGGGAGCCGAGAAGATGAGGATCTGGGTTGCTCTGTGCAAAACCATTACACAGAGCAGGTAAAGTATAACATTTTTTTTTCTTTAACAATAACAAACAATGAGACTTTAGCATCACTTTGATTGTTGAAAGGAATGATACGATTATAGTATAGTGTGACATGACAGAATTTATTCACGTGGGCTTTTAAAGTAACTAAAAGGTCCACAAACTATATTTGTCACCTAGCTAGTGTCTACAAAGAGTCTTGACTTGAGTCTAGGACTTGACTGGCAAGATTTGAAATATTTCATTTTTTCATTACACCCTCACCCTGTAACCCTGTTATTACATCTTGGTAGATGATGAAGATTACAGACCTACTTTAATAAAGGATTATTTCCTGTTATCAACTTATTTAACCTAAAAGAAAAGACAAAAAAAAAGCAACATAGAGTTGCCAACCTACTAGATTGAAATTTACTGACATGACACCCAAAATTTAGTGGCACAGACAAGTTTTTACTGCCATTTCCAAAAGTTATAATATTACAGTTTTAAGTGCAAATTTCAGTATTTAGGCTACAAAAAAAGTACAATATGCAATTAGCAATGAGATTTAACCCCTTCCTGTCCGGTCAATAGCATATTGACATCTGGGAAGTGGCTCTGTTATCCTGACTGGGCAACATATGACGTCCAGCAGGATAACATGCCGGTACGCGCCCCTGGGGGCGCGTAGCGCAGCTATAGCGGGTGCGGCGTGGGCCCATTGTCCCAGGAGTTTTTCTGACAGGCTGAAGGTCCGGTAAAAAAGAGATTCCAACCCCCCCCCTCGTGTGCACTTTATGTGGTATGTCACCTTACATATAAGGGGGACTGGTTATTATAAAGTTGAGGAAATATAATTTGCTTGCGTCATCAAGGCTAAACAATTTTGAGAATGATAATTTGATATGAGTTAGAATTGTGGTATGGTTATGAAAAGTGATGAATTTATTTGTAAACCAATAAAGGTGCCGTGGCCAATTTATGCCAATATTTGAGTGTTGTGTCCATTATTTGGTAAGTGTGTTTGGAGATAGGGGGAAAAGGTGCATTGTGCAATCCTATGCCTTCTATCTCTGCAACTGAGGCAGCTTACTGAGCTGTATCGCTGAAGTGCCAAAACCTATCCGCTCTTTTCATTGCCCTGCACCCTGCATATTCCTATTGGACAGCAAGGCTTTCCATTATAGTGACTAGCCAAGAAGAATGCAAGGGGTCAGAGGTCAGCAGCAAGAAACAAGCTCCTGCACTTGCTGGAACTGTTGGAAATTTGACTTTCACAAAAGCCCAGCATTTGGATGTCTCAGGAAGGGTAAGTTGATGTCTACAGGTAAAGGCAGGCACCTTTATGAACCTGTATTTTATTGTTATCCCTCTAACTGCAGATGAGAAACATGAGATCACTGACTTGGCTGTGGTATCTGGCAGTGGTGATGTGTAGATCACAAGACAATTACAAATGCTTTGGCAGGTAAAACAGTTAACATACACGTTGTTTAAGCTGTAAATTTAGCTGCTTGCACAAAGTTCAACTTTAACGTTTATAAACTCAACAATCCATTCACTATGATTTTCAGAGCATAGCACTGTTACTTTATGCTGAAACACTCTCCAGGTGAATAAAAACAAAAAACATGTCTCTAAATGGATCCTGCTGCTTTTTTTTTTCTCTAAATACAATTTTCTTTTGACACTATAGGCCTATCACAGAACAGTCTGTGCAAAACACAGGAAGACAGCTGCAGATCTAAAAGCACTACTACATAGCTTGGAGTATATGCCTTATGGGCCTATCAGTCAAAGTGATGTTGCACTGGGGACCTGCAATACAATGCTTCATAAAGCCACTTACAGAGTTATTTAAGTATGCATGCTGTGATTGAAAGCCCCGTGCCCCCACCTTCAACTGCACCGTCTGATAAAAAACACATGTAAGTAAAATTCTTTATGTAAAGTTCTGATTGAATAAGGCTCTGCAGCCTCTTGAAAAGCTATGGTTTACAATCATGTTAACATAGTAATGATAGATTAATTAGGGGGGAAAAAAGCAAAATACCTTGCCCTTATTGTATAATATGGTATAGAAACCTCAGGTTTATCTTTGAGTCAAGCTCTATGTCTAACTGAGCAACATTCCACGAGCTGGACGTGAAGCCTGATTGATACTGCAAGCACGCAAAGTTAGACATACAGTAAGTGATTACACATGGACCTAGTTTCCTCATGTTCAGCATTCTAAGTCTTGAAAATAATAGCATTATTTAAGAATTATTCTAAACCTTAAATGTATTATTATGGTGCTTAAAAATGTATACAATGCATTTTGGATAGACTAGGGCACATTGGTTGCTGCATTTCGAAAACTCAAGCAGCATGATTACACCATGTACTAAGACCTTGACTGAATTGTAACTGCTTTCAGAAGAAGATTTTAACCTAAAAGTGAAATGTTACTCTAACCTTGAAGTCCACAAAGAAAGTGTATGTAAAACTGAACAATGAATTTATTTTAACGCTCCAACATTGGGAGCACGTGTCGCATGATATGTATAAATCAATGATTCCCTATGAGAGCCATCTTAACTGGTTCCGACACAAATCGATCCGACTTTGAAAAAGGTTCCTGCGCTACTTTGCTCCTACTTCAGCCCATTAAATATCATTTAAGTCAGATCAAAGTCAGATCCTTGTCCTAACCATCCGACTTGTGCCATCTGACATGGTGATTACAGCAGCAGAAAAATAAATTTATGTCACACTGGGATAGTTTTGATTAGTCAAAGGACAAGTCATCTTAAAGTTGAAGCATAATCGTACCCTGTTCATTCAAATCGGATAGAAGTAGGACCAAAGTAGGACGGTGTTGCAGCGCAAAGTAGGGTGACAGTTGTACAACAGTCATGTCGTACCAGTGTGAACCCGGCCTAATCCCACTCAACTCTATCCAAAACTAAAAAAGCAAATGCCTTTAGTTATACTTATAAATAATGTGCACGCGACAGGAGGGAGGGTGGGTAGCTCTTCATAAACCAAACCTTTGACCAGCAGCAAGATTCCTGGGACGGTGGGCCCTTTATATACTGGGCCCCACCGCTTCCAGAAAATTTCAATAAATCCTATTGGCCCATTCCTACCTGCCCACAGGTGAGCAGGAATATTTAAAGGGCCATTGTCCCTAAAATTGCATTGCATGTTATTATTCAATGCTAAATCATTTAAATAACAGGGGAAAGGTGGAAGCAACCCCATGAAGGTGCACCCAAAGAAATTGTGACTCTTTTTACATTCTCTGTGAAGTGTCACTCACATTTTTATACTTTAATATTGTGTCACTGGAAACAATCACCCCAGTTTGGCTTTCTACTTCTTTAGCTAACTGCAGTGAACTTGCATGGCAATTTTCTTCAACCCTTCTCATCAGAAGATGCTCTTGTCGAGGTGTTAACTTCCGTGGATGGCCTGAGATAGTTGCAGTTCCATCTTTGTTACATTTTTTTTTATCACTTTTGCTACAGTTTTCTGACTGATAAGTAAAGCTTTGCTGATCTTCTTGTAGCCTTCACCTTTCTTGTGTAAAGAAATGGCCTTGTGTAAAGAAATGGCCTTGTGACATTTCTCTTCCATGTGGTGCTACTGCTGACAGCATGAAATGTGAGGTATTTTCTTTGTTAAGTAGCAACCTTTTATAATCAACTGTCTGCTGGACACCTGTTTGATGAATCATTACACTCACCTGTAGTTGAATTCCTGTTAATTAGGATTTTGTTGTCTAAAATTTAGCTTTGCTTCAAAGACTTTCATTGGGGTGTATTCATGTTTGCAACATGATATTGAATGAATTTGTTAGGAAAAATACTTTTTTGTGTGTGCAAATAAACAAATTTTGGTTGCAATCAATGGTCCGCATTTGTTGGAGTATTTTGTAGTTTAGTGTCCCAAAGAAAATGTTGATTCTGAAAGTAAAGGTTTTCTGACAAACCTGTTGGGGCGTACACATTTATGCTGAGCATATATATATATATATATATATATATATATATATATATATATATATAGTAACCTGGGGCTAACTCTATAATAACCGCCAGCCAGTTTGATGAAAGCAAACAGTTCATTTATTATAATCATGGCTAAACTAAACGACAGCTTACTTCAGCCAAAGTAAATAAACAGTCCAAATCTTGATATTGGTAAACAGCAGGCTCACCACTAGTCTCGGTCCCACACAGGGGTTAGTCTCTTCCAAAGTAAAGGTGCAAGGCAGGCCACACAGGGGGTTAGCAGCCCATGTCTCAGTTCGTTTTAGAGCTCACACTTGCTGCACAACTTGTGAGCCTCTCTCTCTCTTCCACTCACTTCCTTGAGAAAGGTGCCGATTTCCCTTCTGCTGCCTTTCAAGCCTTCCTCACCTGGTACTTAACCCCTTCGAGACCAAAGTCCTGGTAGTCAGGGTTTGAAGTCTCTTTGAACTTTCAAAATCCCGGGTCCCTAATATAAATTAGGCAATCCAGAGAGTCCTGGAAGTCAGTAATCTCCAGCCAAACTTAACCCGGGACACCTCACCCTGCATGGGTGAGAATCCCTGAGTACCACAAAAGCTCTGCAACTGTCCCCCTTAAAAGGACCACAACTCAAATATCGGGGGAATGTACCTGCCATCCAGGACACATTTCCGGTGTCCTATACAATATATATATCTTTTGTTTATGTTTTGCTTTTAGCTTTTAACTGTCCAAAGTGGTAGTCTATTTGAAGAAGCCAGAAGTGTCTTGAATGAGCTAAGAATATGATACTATGTGCTGCCAAAAAAATACAATGCAAATTGGTGGTTAGGGTGGATCAAATAATTTTAAAGGGTAAATCAAAATTCTGTGACACTCCTGAATAAAAAAAAAGGAATAAATGCATCTAATCTGTAAAGAATCATACAATTCATTAATTTCAGTTGCAAGCTAACATTTCAAATTTTCTGAATCTCTGGTGAGATAGTATAGACATACAGGTGGTAGGAAGAATGCACATTTTAGAAGATTTTGGACATGTCTTATTTTATCTTACCCTATTTGCAGAAAATTTAATGAGAAAACAGAAAGAAATGTAAACTGACAGGATACCTGATTCCAATACAGTTCCCAAAGGACAGCAGGCCAAAGGAAAAAGGTCATAGGTTTTATTTGCATATTTGTTTGATTTGCCTGGATATAATAAAGGAGCTAAGGTTTTCTGAAAGTGCATTTATACTTTAAGTTACTTTCACATATCTATCACAGAGATAAAAATTGTCATCAAAGGAACCCTTCAAGGAAAAAATACAAAGTAAAGTATGTATATAAAATGCATTATTGTACATATACCCATTAATGTAAAAGCTTTTATCGAGCCTCCTAAAAAATATGTGCAAAAAATGCATGGTTATATAAATACTTGGAAACCACTGATAATATGCTTGCCTTGTTTCATTACAGTTATAATTGACAGCCTAAAGCAGAGCTGCACATCTGCATATCAGTACAGTAGACCGGGGGGGAAGTGAGAGGAAGAAAATTAGATTTCTTTCATAGTGGCCAATGAGTTATTCTGATGGTCTCACCTTTTCAATTTAGATTACATGCAAGACAACCATGAAAAGAGAAGATGGTGAGCTTTAGTCAAAGGTGACAGTGGGATTAACAGAGTAGTGGAACCAAAAAGAAAAGGGAAAAGAATGAGTGGTGGAGAGGCAGTATTCATTCATCAGGATGCATCATCTGATAATGGAGGCCAGGAATTCCTGTGTTTGTTAGAAAATGTGACACATACACAAGATGCGTTTTAAGATGGATCTTCTGCAAATAATTAAATTAAGTCTTTCTTCTTTGCCTGTCACACTTAGGGAGAACAAAATGAAACAACATAGTACAGAAATCACAGTAACTCATCTTGAGAAGTAGGAGGCAAAGGGCTTTTACTGCTTTATAAGAAAGAAATGTGATGTGCAAATTTCTCTAAAGATGTAAAAATAAAATGGGTTTTTAGTGACCCTTTCTATTCTTAATATTAAAGTGGCACTTTGTTGCCTGTACATACTGTAGCAGGGATGTACCCTGCCAGGGTCCAGGTCTAGTAAACAGCCAGTTAACTAATGAGTCAGCTGTGTTGTGGGCTTTAAGTAATGACCAGACTAAGGCTCTAAACTCCCAGTTGGAGACGACTTCACCCTGCAGACAGGAGGTCTGGGCATGGAAGTCAGTAGGGCTTCACCTAGGAGAGAGGTGGGAGCCAGTGTAGCACGAGGCTACTTGCTGTATACAAGGAGGTGCTTAGCGATCAGTCTGTGGGAAACAGACCAAGGCCCTAAAGCGTAAGGCCTGAGCAGGAGAGTTGCGTTTATAAGCCAGGAGGGCCGAATATTGTTTATTTCAGTAGCAGGACTGAAATGCTGAATACTCCTGCGAGGGAATCTACTGTGTTTGTTTTGAACTTTCTTTTAAATAAAAGCGGGCAAAACCAGCCCTGAAACGGAGAAAAGCAAGTGGTAGTGTCCCTAAAGCTCTACACTTTGAGTGAACCCCTTACAATACTTACCAACATCTTTTAAATCACATGGGAGCCCCAAACCCCAGGGTATTTTAATATTCAAATAAAAACTTGAGAAATTCAAGTAAAGGGACATTATTCCTTTAACCACTTCAGCCCCGGAAGATTTTACCTCCTTCCTGACCAGAGCACTTTTTACAATTTGGCACTGCGCCGCTTTAACTGACAAGTGCGCGGTCGTTCGATGCTGTACCCAAATTTGCGTCCTTTTTTTCCCAAAAATAGAGCTTTCTTTTGGCATTATTTGATCACCTCTGCGGTTTTTATTTTTTGTGCTATAAACAACAGAAAAAAAAACAACAATTTTGAAAAAAAAACAATATTTTTTACTTTTTGCTATAATAAATATCACCAAAAGTTTTTTTTTTTTTTAAATTCTTCATCAGTTTAGGCCAATATATATTCTTCTACATATTTTTGGTTAAAAAAAAAATAAAAAAATCACAATAAGCATAGATTGATTGCTCTGCACAAAAGTTATAGCATCTGCAAACTATGGAAAATATTTATGGCATTTTTATGGCTTTTTTTTTTTTTTTTTTTTTTTACTAGTAATGGCGGTGATCTGCTTTTTTTATCAGGACTGCAACATTGCGACCGACAGATCGGAGACTTTTGACACTTTTTTGGGACTATTGGCATTTATACAGCAATCAGTGCTATAAAATGCACTGATTATTGTGTAAATGTCAAGGGGTTAACACTAGGGGTTAAATGTGTGTTCCCATAACACCGGGATCCCAGCGAAACACTACCAAAAATCAATTGTAAGACACCTACTAAACGTTGCCAAATCCTGCATCCCCCTCTTATGGAAGAACGACAGACCACCCTCTATTGGGACCTGGTTGTGCAAAGTAGAACACATCAAGAAACTAGAGGTTCTGATCCTTACGGCCCAAAATAAACAAGAGAAGCACTTCAAGGCATGAAGGCTATGGAACATGTTTCTTTTATCGGACGAAGGAGTGGCACAGCTCGGATAATAACTGTCCAGTCGCCACAAGATACATTCACACTACTGCTGAGTGTAAATCCAACGTCACCGGATATCCACTCTCTCACCAATCTCCAATCCAATTTCCTACCCCCCTCTCCACACTCCCCTCTTGAGTACTAACCCCCCCTTTTCTCCTTTAACTTGAACTTTCGACTTCTTACTCCCTCTGGAACTCTGTTTTGTTATGGAGCTTTTTTACTATTTTCTCCCCTTTATATAAGTGGGGGTGCACTTGATGCGGGGATCGGACAGCCTAGGCTGTATTACTCTAACTGCTATTCACATGGCTAGACATAACAAAATGAGAAAATACCCAGAGACTCACACCTTCGTTAAATGGCATTATCAGATGTATATTTGTTGTTTACTCTATATGGGGAAATGATGAGCTCCAGGAACATCTCTGAGTATATGTAAAAGTTAAACCATTATGCCATTGTTCTTTCCTTTTTGTCTGTCATGAATATAACTGATCCTTGCCTTTAGTGTACTCTACAATTACAATAATAAAATTTATATTTGAAAAAAAAATGTGTGTTCCCTCAGCATGTTCTAACTGTTTTGGGATGGGAGTGACTAGGGTGACTTTTCATACTTAGAAGGAAGAAACTATATGACTCCTCTCCTCTGACAGCACAGGGATTTGTGTGTTTACACACACAAATCCCGTGCTTGCGATCGTGCCCGCTGGCCATGCGCATCGGGTCCCCCACCGTGCAACACGCACGCGCCCTCTGAAAATGTGTAGGACGTACCCCTACGGAGTTTCACCCAGGAGTGCCATTGTGCCGCAGTATATCTGTGTGACATGGTCAGCAAGTGGTTAAACATGATGAAAGGGCTTCAGTAACCAATAGTGTGGCAAGGGAA
Source organism: Aquarana catesbeiana (assembly GCF_042186555.1). Taxonomy (NCBI): domain Eukaryota; kingdom Metazoa; phylum Chordata; class Amphibia; order Anura; family Ranidae; genus Aquarana; species Aquarana catesbeiana. Next base: position 271,441,384 of record NC_133329.1, on the reverse strand, counting down.
GCAGGCCAGTCCTTAATCTTACTTTATCAAAACATTACGTTCATATGGAAGTTTCTAGGTTTTGGAGCTGTGAAAATTGTGGAAATAGGACTAAATGAGGACTAGCAAACTTTCCTAGCCAGAGCGGCTCACACATGGTTTTTGGTCACAAAGAATAATGACACACACAATCGCATATAGATACGCACACATTGGGCTGTGATCTAGAGAACTACTAAGTTTAAGTTTTGCATGAACTATCAGTAAGCTTTCTTTTATGTCAGTTAGTGGGCTATTAAACAGTGCCTCCTCGTGTACATTAGACCACCCAAGCCAAATATATAATTCACAAACACATGTTCTAAATTTTCTAGAGCAAAGAAAATGATTTTAATTTTCAAATTGGGTAGGTGTCCAGCTGCTAAGTCTAATGCCCTGTACACACGATCGGACATTCCGACAACAAAATCCATGGATTTTTTCCGACGGATGTTGGCTCAAACTTGTCTTGCATACACACGGTCACACAAAGTTGTCGGAAAATGCGATCGTTCTGAAGGCGGTGACGTAAAACACGTACGTCGGGACTGTAAACAGGGCAGTAGCCAATAGCTTTCGTCTCTTAATTTACTCTGAGCATGCGTGGCACTTTGTGCGTCGGATTTGTGTACACATGATCTTTGTCGGAGAATTTTATAGCAAGCTCTCAAACTTTGTGTGTCGGAAATTCCGATGGAAAATGTGTGATGAAGCCCACACACGGTCGGAACTTCCGACAACAAGGTCCTATCACACATTTTGCGTCGGAAAATCCGACCGTGTGTACAGGGCATAAGAGTACTTAATCTATAGGGTTTATCTTTATAGGAAGCTGACATGTATAGCAGTTCTGCTATTCAACTTATATATTATAATCTAATTCCCCCCTCTATAAAATTATATGCCTACACAATAATGCCCTAGTGGTCTATTTATTACAAATGACCTGAACAGCACTGTGATATTTATAAATGAAATAAAGCAGCTATAAATTTCAACTTGGACATCTGTCAAAAACACAAAGCAAAAATAATTATGAATGTAGAACAATCACATCAACTTCAGCTAGAAGTTTTATCAACTGTAGTTTCCTTTCTGCTCACTAATATGCTTCAGTGCATGCTCCTAACTGATTAACTGGCACATATTCTATAATAAATACATCAATAAAACTGTGTATATAATACCTTGTTTAAAACCAATGTATTATCTAAGTAAGTAGCCTCATCTAGAAAGATTTCATTTTATTTACTTACCTATTAATTATTCTCCTTGACCTCCTATGTCATTGGGATTGCATGCAAATGAGAGGGAGGAGAGAGAGTGAGAAGGAGTATCAACAGTTTAAAAATTATGTTCCCTAATAATATTTAAACTTTTTTCATACCAGGCAAATACTTGTTTTTTTGCTATGTTTTAACATTACAATAGGACCAATAAATCTTGTACATTTGTGGATAGTATAACAGCAGTGAGTTGAGAATGAGCTACAAGGCAGCAAAATTAATCAAGCCTTGAAAAGTTTGACAAAGTGTGAGAAATAAAAAATAACAACACTTGATGGTTTAAAGCCTTTCTCAACCAGGGTTCCTCTTGAGGTCTCTAAAAGTTCTTTGAGCAGTGAGCAGTGGTAAATGATCTCTTATCTATACTAATCACTTATCTAAGGGTTCACTTCTGCATTAACCATGTATGATGGGGGCACCAGAATTTTCATTATGTGTGTTACTCTCAGTGTTAATTTAGTCGACTAAAACGACTATAACAATTTAGTTGACTAAAATGACTAAAACATTTTAGTCGACTAAATAAATGCTATTTTAGTCGACTAAAAAACATCTAAAACTAAAACAATTGAGATGACTAAAATACGACTAAAACTAAAAGCCATTTTAGTCAAAAGACTAAAATGAGACTAAAACTAAAATGTCAATTTAGTCAAAAGACTATGACTAAAACTAAATTGCAATTACTGAAATGTACTGCAGATTTTAGTCGACTAAAACGTACTGGAGATTTCGTCGACTAAAACGTACTGGAGATTAAGTCGACTAAATATGACTAAAACTAAAACAATTGCAGAAGACTAAAATGGGACTAAAACTAAAATGCCATTTTCGTTCTAAGACTAAAATTAACACTGGTTACGCTTCTGTTATTTCTCTGTCCAGATTATTTTTGAAAATAATTTTTGGTATACTTCAGATGGATGTTAAAAAAATGAAAAATTATCTTGGTGTAAAATCCTGTAGGTACACAAGTCTTTTACATGAAACTTATTACACCCTACGGATCATGCTAATATACTGTGAGCTGTAGGGATAACAATTTTGAGACCGGGGTTCCTTGAAACCTGAAAACTATTTCAAGAGTTTCTCCAGGGTAAAAAGATTGATAAAGATTGGTGTAAAGGAAAACTGTCAGGGAGAAAAAGAATGGCATTGCTGAAATATTTGGAAGATTCATACAATTTGCTTCTTGTTTCATTGACCTGAAACAAGCATGCAACCAGAAAAACCTTGGGACAATTTCACATATTTGCTCCAGTTCAATACTTGCAAAGTTTTGAAGGATCGAAAAGGACAGCAGCAGTGTCAGCACCCATATTTCTTTTTAAAGCATACTATAACCTACTTATAGTATTATATTAAATCTATTACATGACAGAGCAAGAGCATAAAAAATAGTACAAACCTATATTAAGACCTGCTAATTCACAAAGAATATTGCAATTTTATTCCAAATATCAACTTCCAAGCATCAGTAATGATGATTTTCTCCCTCATAATCCTTTAAGTTCCAATTAAACTCCATAGATGATATCCATCAGTGTCACAAACATGTATTTCAATACTGTATGTCTCCTTATACTATCAGGCATATTTGGTGGGACTGTCCTGTAAATCCGACTTCCTTGGCAAAAAAATGATTTGTTGCATTCCATCCTCCAAGGCAAGATTATGGTGCTTGGAAGTAAAACATCAATGGCATGAAGTCACACTAATCAATTGGTACCTTGTGTATATATAACATCAAAACTTAAATAAATATATATAAAACTGTCTCTTTCTACTTTAAAGGTGACACAAAATGCACAATGAATGGATTCTGTATATGGTGCCCATGAAATAAGCTTGTGGATACTAATCCATGAAACAAGCTTTCAGATAAAGGTACAAATACATGAAAGCTAAGAATTGTTTTACAAGTTCAATGAATTGCATGAAGAAGCTAGTTATGTCTTTAACTTTTGTGTAACATAAAGGGTTGGTAATTTAACTACTACAACCACCCCCACCCCCCAGCAATACACACAAGCTGCTTATTGTTTTATCAAAATGTTTAATAAAACAAAGGCTAATGAAAAAATTGACCCATAGACATAAAGTCATCATGTACACAGGTGAGAGATACTCCCTGTGGATCATTCCAAGGTGGGTATGTGAAAAGCCACATTCAGATTAGTGCGCCCAGCTACCACAATGTCCAAAGAAGACCTAGGCTGTCTCATCTCCTTTTTTCCAAATATATATTTTATTATTTTCAAAGGAATAGGGCAAAGCCCGGAAAATACAAAACAGTAGGGGGGGGGGGGTTTGCCGCCTCCCGATATTGCATCATAATACATAATACATCTTGAAAATTTAACATAGAAATGTTGTTCTAGGATATTATTATCAGCCTGTACATAGTTCCCAAATTATTACATCTCAGAATTTCAATTGCTGTGAATATATAAATCAATCCGCAGTCAAGAATTTCCATCGTCTGTCGATGCATTAGTAAACAGACTTAAATATTCCACCCAGAAAACAGCAACCTAGATACGACACAGAAGAATAGAAAAGTAAATAGAGGAAGAAAGAAAAGGAAAGAGAGAGAGAAATGGGGAAGGGAAAGTTGGGGGGGAAACAGGGGGGAGGGGAAGGATCATTGGGGTACTATGGGGGTGAGCTGGAATCTTCCGTTCCATAAACTGGCCTCCTTACACTGGGTCTATTTAATTCGGGTTCCCAAAAAGGGTTTTACCTTCTTCTGAATATTTAAACATATTCCAGAGTTTCCAAGTTTTCTGATAAATTGCCTGTCTGTTTTGGGCTGTCATTATTAAATCCTCCTTTTTATTTATGTCTTCTACTTTCCATAGCCACATTGATATAGTTGGTAGGGATTGTTGCTTCCACAACATGGGTATACAGGACTTGGCTGCATTTGTGAGGTGTCTTAATATGGATTTTTTATAAGTTTTGAGCGGTATGGAAGATATGTGTAGTAGGAAAAATGCTGGGTCATTTGGGATCTGGAAGTCTGTGAATTTCTGAGAGATGGATCGGACTGCAGTCCAGAAACTTGTCAGTTAGGGACAAGACCAGAACATGTGTAGAATCGTTCCCACCTCCTTCTGACAGCACCAACAATGTTTAGAGGAGTCAGTAATCATAGTATGTAAGCGACTAGGCGTTAAATACCACCTCGTCAGAATTTTGAAATTTGTCTCCTGTATTTTAGTGCAGATGGAGGATTTAAGGGAGAGAACTATCATGTTTTGTTTCTGAATTGCAGTGAAAGTACAATGAAGGTCTGTTTCCCATTTTGTGATGCAAAAGGAGGGACGTTTCAGAGCATTCTAATTGGTCAGCGACATCACATGGGCTGCATAGCCTGTCCTCTTAGCTATGAAAAAGATGCGTAGATGCCCAGGGAATTTCTAAGCCCCAGACTCCTGACACGGATATACCTGGGCTTAGAAGAAGTGATTGACACGGTCCAGGTCAGCGGGGGGGGCCTGTGTAAGTTCACCTTACAGATTTTTTCTGTAAAGGTGAACTTACCCTTTAACACAAAAAAGCTGTGTTGAGACAGCCTTATCTGTTGATGGTCCCACAAGGAACTATTCAGCCATATCTTATATCTATAGCTTCCTGGTAGATAGCTTATAATGACAATGGTACAGACTGCACTGCAACAAATAATGCTTGCATTTAATTAGGAGTGCTTATGTTTTTTAGTAGTGGTTCAGCTTAATTATATCTACATAAACTGAAACAAAGTATTGGGAATATGGCAGTTTTATCACCTCATAAAATGTTGCATTGTCCAATTCAACATATTCCCATAACCTCAACTGTACAGACTGTACTATACATAATTTATCATAGACATATGAACATTTCGATGGACTGATGGAACTGCTAAATATAGAGTGTTCACGGACATAAAACCTCTAATAGTTTGGTTAGGGGCCAAACAGCTACAGCTGTTGACCACATTCAAACACATTAAAAAATAAACCGTTTTTACCAAGGAAAGACTTCACCAAGAGTGATATGCTCATTACTGGCACATTAATAAATCTGTGCCTATCCATGAATCATTTAAAGGTGTTGTCTGCTTTTCTATATATCTGGTTTATTTACTAAAACTGGAGAGTGCAAAATCTGGTGCATAGAAACCAATCAGCTTCCAGGTTTTATTTTCTGTTAAAGCTTAACTGAACAAGTTAGAAGCCGATTGGCTACCATGCACAACGGCACCAGATTTTGCACTCTCCAGTCTTAGTAATTCAACCCTTATATTTCCAACACAGTCTTTAATGTCATATCTACAAAAAAGAATTCCCTTTTGCACCGGATTCACTTTCAGACTTGCCATAGGCTGGATGATTCTTTGTCCTCTGTGACTAACACCTGACAAACGTATATATTAAGCACTTAGTTTGGTGTACAAATATGATCACAGAGAGACTGGCAGGCACTGTACAAACTAACTTTCCAACAAGACTGAAAATCACGCTTACCAGATGTACAGATGACGTTACAAAATTGAACAATTGCAGAGACTGGGATGTCTATGGATGTCTATGGAGTAACTGTGATATCTATGTAAAATGAGCTACTGTACATCACAAGCACAGCCAATTGGAAGGATGGAGTCATTTACAAAAAAAAAAAAATTCAATGCCATTAAAATTGTATGGTTGTTATATAAAATTGCATGTTCGTTGCATTAAGTGAAAAATTATCTGTCTTCGGCCAGCCTTAGATGCTATAAGCATTAGCGTGAACCATTCATTTTTTTGCTTATGTTTTATCAGTATACTGGTGGACAGCATATATAAGGGCCCATATTTATTGATATAGCTAGCTACAGGTCCCCAATTTCCAGCAGATCTGCCCTAACAAAAAGGGGTGTGTGTTTTACTTTGGAGCAATAGATAACATCACTGCTGTGCACTACAATCCTCTGACATATTTTGCCCCACCCATAGGGCCTAATCATAGATTAAGCTACATAGGTGGGGCGAAACATGTCAGAAGAGTGTAGTCAGGAGGAGCTTAGGATAAAGCCACATCTTCATTTGTCTGAATAGTGGTTGGGCTCCAATGTGCGGCGTTTCTACCATCTGTCTTCCAATTTGTAACATGTAACATCTGCATTGTTAAAAAACAATACGATAGATTAAATTCTTCTATAGCTGGGTTGGTTTACCAAATGTCATTTTTCCTGTGCGTGTCCCAACATATTCTTTTCATTTACTACGACTAAGACTACAGAACTTCTGGTTTACAAGTTTTCTAAACATTTCTAAAAAAAACAAAAAAAGACATAGTGGGGCTGATTTACACCTATGTCATACTTGTGATCCTGTCATTGGATTGCTAGAAAGGGCAATTAAACTGCTCACCTATTTCCACAGCACTGCTCCCTTGCTGGGCAGATTGGTAAAGCATCACTCCCTTGCTGGTGAGAAAAAGTCCACATTTTTTTTCCATCTAAAAGAAGCAATTACTTTTTTTCTGATCTGGCTAGCAAGGTGGTGATGCCATGGTAACGGGTGAATAGTTTTTCTGCCAATTGGGTTGCAACAGTAGAGAACAGCACCAAAGGAAAAAACACAGAGCCAGTCCTAAGCAGTACAAAGTGACTTTGTTACAGTATATGAGGGTTACTAATGCCAAGGTCAAATAGATGGATATTATTAAAACTTCACTTTTGCTGCAAATCAGTCACCTCCAGGTAAATTATATACATTTTTCTCTGTTCTGAAGTAAATCATATTTGTCTTACTGTGATTTAAGGCTAGGATGATCTGTGGCACAGGCTGTGCTGTGTGTCCAATGACACACACAGTGAGCCTCTTCCCCGCCCCTTTCTCCTTATCACTGGATGTGATTGACAGCAGCAGAAGCCAAGGGCACAGTGCTGGACCATGATATGGCTCAGGTAAGTATTCAGGGAGGGGGGCAAAAGGGGAACTGCACCTAAAAGGTTTGTTACCCTAATGCAGAGAATGCATTAAAGTAAAAAAACCTTCAGCCTTTGCAACCACTTTCATTTGTAGTTCAGTGTACACTTTTAGGAGCTGTACTGAGCTAGTAACATATGATTTCCTGTTCAGTAAACAGAAGGCCCCCAAGTGTGTTTTTGTAGACAACTTTCAGGCTGGGTTCACACTAGTGCGAATTGGATGCAGGTTTCCCCGCATCAAATTTGCATGTCAGGAGACTGTGACTGCCTCTCAATGGAGCCGGTTAACACAGCTCTGGGACGGCTGCAGAGCGGTTTGCAGAAGAGTCCTTTGCGTCTTCTGGCCTGTTTCAGGTCTGAATCCAGCCAAAAATTTGGGGCATATTTGTCATTGAAAGGGAGAACAGGGACGCACCGCACCCCTGCTCCGCACAGCAGCGTGAACCCAGCCTCAGACAATTTTAATTGGAATACCAGTAAAGGACAACTTCATTTTCAGGCCTATTATAACTGGTGAACTGAATGGCAATACACTGCAGAACGCAGAATTGCTTGTTAATACACTGCAATGCATTGCGTTGTGCTCCTGAAAGTGCTGCATCAGGCAACACATTCAAATAAATGGGCTGCCCCTTTACGCAATGCATCTCAACATGCATGCGTTAAACGTACTGCAGAAGACTAGACTACTGTGACTGGGAGCTAAGTTGTGAAAAGTTGTGAAGTTGCTGTGGCATGTAACACCCCACCCCAGTATAGCTAGTTATTTACCTTCAGTCCTGCTCCTGAGTTTTTCACTAAAAGTAAAGTTATCCTTTAAACTATAAGGAAAGTGGTATAGCCTTTAGAAATAGCTGTGCTATAAGTGGATACATTTTTCATTTTATAGGGCAAAAACAGAGCAATGTGAAAGGCACAGTAACTCTGGCTCATCAAAATAGATCTTTCACTGATCTGACTTCAGTAAACTGAATTGTTATGGGCTGATATGGGCTACAGCACTTTGGGCATCACTGTACTGCCTTAGTAAAGACATCAGGCAGTTATATGGAAAGAAATAAAAGCTGTATAGGCCTTATAACAAATCATTTTGTGATATCCTAACAGCAAGTAATAACAAATTATATTATTTTATCAGTATTATAAAACTCAGAAAATGAGAAAAAGCTATCACTGGAAGTTTTGTATCAAGCTATACATGCATGTGGTCTTATCTGCTTCTACTTTTCAACCCTGTAGGACAGAGCACAATGTGATTACAATAGCTAATTGCCCAGATAAGGAGGTCAAAAGGGCCCATGGATAGAAATTCTTTATATCTATGCCAAAGTTATACAATATGGAGCTGCAGGAAATTAAGCTGGATGAAAATCCTATGACTATAATGTGACAGTTTTAATAACAGTAAATGATCTCTGGACCTGCACTAATATGTTTAGATGCTAACATCTGTACAAAGGATGCCTGGTATTAAAAAACATTACATGCTTTAGAAAAAAGTAGTTCAAAGAGAAGAAAACCAGACATTTGGCCTGGCATAACTGACTGTTCATGCCGTTTGCCCAGAATTAGGAGATTATCCATGGATGTATCCTTATGACAAAGCCAAATCAGAAGACTTACATTTTGAATCACCTAAACGTGTCCACCACTGTTTGGTATATTTTGATCTTTTGAAGTCTAACAATGCAAAGTAAATTGAAAGAATATTTTGTAATGGTACGCATCAGTCTTTAAAGCAAACAACTAAACTATCTAAAGCCACACATTAACAATAAAATATTAGCCCACCTTGAAAGCTTTAAAGTGGCTGTAAACCTCACACATGAAATATGAACAAAGCATATCCATCTATAGTGTGTACTTGTCTCACTTAAAAGTACTAAGTGTCATGAATCACTTCTGACAAGTTTTCCTGACACCATGAAAAATGGTGACAGGGGAGGGACCTCCAGCTGACTGACAGCCTTAGCTCTGTTCCTGTGTGCTGTGTAAAGGGGAGTTTGTAATATTCCTTCAATCAGCTCTCAGAGCTCTCCTCACTGAGCTCTACAGAGTGTAACTTCAGCTCTCCGCCCCCTTTTTTCTGACAGCTCAGACAAGCTTTATATATGTGGAACCTTGAATGGATGTAGAGAGGCGACCGCAGATAAACAGGTACAACTTATGTAGGAGGATTTATTTTTTTCTCTGAGTATCACCCGAAGCTACTTACTACACAGGGTATATGTAAACGTTTACAACCACTTTATGTCTTGCACACTTCACCCCTAGCAAATATAAGGGTAAAATAAGACAGCATATGTGAATTTCCTTGTCCATCCTGGCAACAGAGAGATCTGAGAAAAGCAGTCTATACTGAGCCAGAATAGCATCACTTTTCTTCTCCAGCAGTTGAACCTCCTCTTGATAAAGATTTACAGTTCACCTCACTGCTGAATTTAATGTCATTTTGTAACTGATGTTGAAAATTATAATTATAGGTAATATTTTCCAATTATATATTCTAAGAAACAAATTATTTTGAAAATATGTGGCTGTGTTTAGTTCCACTTTGAATTAGAATTTTAGGTACTGCTTGGACCAATGTAAGAATGCATGTGCCATACATGGCCGATTCCTGTGGGTGCTTGAAATTTGTAGGCACTGCTACTGCAGTGATTGCTGCTAGCTTCTGGGTCCCACACTGAGCCGCTGCCCTGCTGCATTGTAGGTCACTCACTTGGCACATTCGCAGAACGACTTGCATTTTTCTCAATGACTGTAAGGCGTTCTCTGGTTGGCCATTGTAGAGATTTTCTCTACATCACCGTCCCGCCTCTCCACTTACTCCAGAGAATGTTTTGCATGTATTAAGCAGGTGTCTGTGTTCAGGATGTAGCAGTGCAGCCACTTGGCACTGGACCCCAAAGCTAGAGGCTATTACTCTAGAAGTGAAGCCTACTATAGTGTTTCCCAGCTTCCACAGGGGTTGGCCAGGTACGGCACATGCATAATTACAGGCTGGGAAATCAATTCCAGCCACCCTGAACTTTGTTTCCAAATGGGAAGAGGAGATCCGTGTTACACCAGATGATTTAGTGTTAGATAAAATGATGACATTTACAAGGCTTCGAAGTCAACAAGGGTGAAAAAACGTTATTAGAAAATACTGTCTAAGTGGCCTTACAGTGCTACATGCCATAGACCCCCTCTGTACCAAAAGATTGTTGGAGGTGACTAGGGGCTCCAGGTACAATGACCCATATTTGGGTTACCTGCCTACTTATTCTTCCCTTCTGAGGTAAAATACTGCATTTATACCAAAAGCCTGTGGGTGATACCATTCCTAATGTCCCTGAAGTTACTCTAATTTCTATGATCCTTGGTTCTTTTGAGCAAATCAAGAAATAATTATTATGCCATTTCCTCATCTCTGCTAAAATTATAAATTCTAGACATTGGTGTAAACCACATACCTCTCATGTGGCTGAGTGGGCCTGTGAAATGCATTCTATATATCATATGGAACAACGGTTCTCTTGGGAAATGGCACCTCAGAGGTTTATAAACTAATGTGGACAGTATGAAATCATTTTAGATACTCATCACATTTTCAATCTTTTCTTTGATCTGTCATCTAGGTCAACACCGAGCCCCCTTAATATTCTGGCATAAGGCGGTGTCTGTTTTTTTTTTTTTTTTTTTATCTCCCCTCTTTCTCACCCCCCCTTCCACTTTTTTCTTTTTATTCTTGCTCCCCTTTCATACCTAGCTGCGCCCTTCCCTTCTATGTCTCCACAATCTATGGCGGGGGGGGGGGTTACGAGTGCCTTAATCTTAGCAATCGCAGTTAACAAGTACACACAATATTACTTTATATACATATCAGTGCTGTGAAATGATTAATGAATGAAGGAATACTATTGCACTAATGAACGATTAACCACAGATTGATTCCATATGTGATTTTTTTTTTTAAATGTTAAATTGCAATGTCTGTGATCAAAATGTTAGATGTATTCTGATCTGAGGAAGGGCAAGAGCATGTGAGCCCGAAACGGGAATCTTTTTGAACACTTTCTGAGATGTAACTTTACAAATCTTTGAACGAATAAACAAAGTTTTTAAGTGCAGCAATCCTCTGGACTTTTTCTCTTATATGTATGGTCAGTGGGAAGACCTGATTGCTTTGCACTAATTGTGAACTGGGTGAAGCTTTCCTCAACAACATTCGCAATATCACTTTATATACCTGATTTTTATAGTTCTGACACTGTTGTTTTCTTTTTGGAATAATTTTTCTTTTATCTTCTCTCATAGATCCGTGTACAGGCCATAACGTGATTTATATTGTAGATTTGTTCTCTATGTTTCTAAACATACAGATAGGTCATACTTGGCTATCTTGATTGACTGATTATACTTGGACAAGTGCGACGCATTTCTGAGCATGCCAGCTGCGTATGTTGTGGAAACAGTGCTCCTTTTACAAGCATCTGATGCTCTGCCCAATGCTCTCCAAGCCTCGTTTTGGAACATCCAGCGAATGGCTGTCTTTCCATCTACAGCGGTGTAGCGAGGACTGTTTGTATACCTGCAGTGCTAAGACCGAGGGCCTCTGACAGTTCACCACCATCCTGGGGGATCCACATTAATGTGCCTGCTATACCTCTCCCCAGACCAGCTGAGAGGTGGAGGAACCGTGACCTGGCTTCCTATTCTGCTCCTGGGACATTTCATCTACAGATGTGCTTGCTTTTATCTTCACTCATGTGAGTTGCCATTTGTATGTTACTATTAAAAGTTTTAAATTTCTACACTTAGACGTGCCTCTCTTCCTTGGCATTCTAAACATTCAGAAAGACACACTCCTAAACCTTGTGGACAACCTTCCCAGAAGAATTGAAGCTGTTATAGCTGCAAAGGGTGGGCGAACTCAATATTGAACCTTATGGACTAAGACTGGGATGCCAATAAAGTTCATGTGCGTGTAAAGTCAGGTGTCCCAATATTTTTGGCAATATAGTGTAAATGGAGTTTATTTATCACTTAAGGGTCTTGTGTCTATTTCCTGATACAAATATAGTGTCAAGTTAAAGATATCCACATTTGTGTGCCTATAAGTTTGTGCAGTAACTTTCAACCAAGTGTGCCAGAGGGAAAGAGGTTGTTCTTAGAGTCGAGATGCAGAACAGTGAACCAAAATTACTAAGTGGCTCCTTGAAGTGTGTGCTATACTTGTAAAGTGAGAGATCCACTTTTAAACTAATATAGCATATTTCATCAAAAAAGGTGGTACTGTCAGTTGAAGACAGGAGCTACAAGGGCAGGAGGCTGATTATTACTACAAACATTTAGGTTTCTAACACTAAGATACTTTTTACCTATGTAAGCTGAATAGTTCCTCCTCTGCAGATAAAATTCCATAATATTCTTTACATTTGTGAAGACAAGAACATTCCATTTTTTTTCAGCCCCAGCAATGTGCATTTGGATTCTTTTCTTCTATACTTGACATTCATTCTGCAGTTCATCATTTATTTCTCACCTAATTAGTTCTTATAATTGTAAATGCTGAGATGTTATAGAGATAATCAAATAGCTAATTACCACTAGCTCATTTTTACAATACGATATGACACTAGAAATTGTATTATTACTAAAGTATACAGCTTGCATTCTGGCTGATGAGCGCAGAGAGGGAGATCTGCAGTGTAATTTGGATTTGACTGTGTATTGTACAAGGACATTTAAATAAAACCAGACATTCAAGTTTCCGAGTGTTTGTGCTGGCAGAAAATAGAGAAAGAGCGCACATTTTTACATATCAAACAGCTGACATACATCGAAAAATCAAAAGCAGACAGTTACATTTGTGTGGGCATTTTACCTTCCCACGCATGTAATATTTTTCAACTCATATCCTAGGGAAATCAAGCATTTTTACAACCCAAATACTATGAATTCACATATAGAAAATAGAAGTATGACAGTGATAGAACTGGATTGCCTGAGAGGATGACAGACAAAAGAAGACAGGTACTGCTTATGTTTTAAGAAGCAGACAATAGGTGCAAATAGAGATGCACAGTACCAGACTTTCTTCACTCAGATGCCATAATTCAGGATTAGGATCTGTGCTGCGGTGTCATATATACTCTTTACTTGTTCTGCAAAAATACTGCACTTACAACTAATGCAGACAGAATATAAAATAACACGGTAGAGAAAGTAGGCCTACTATTTTGCTTTTCCTAAGTATATACTAGAACGAGCAAGCAGTTTGGCAACATCTAGAGAGCTATCAAAAACAGATATAAACATTGTACAATGGTTATTCATACTAAATTCAAGCACTTGAAAATGCATACAAAACAGCATACCAAGTTTCAGAGCTGAAGGAGTAACCTCAATTTCTCCTCGAAGTGGATGGTATGTGGAATTATGAGCTTCTAGTTCTGCTTCAAAAGGGTCAGGGCTAAGGCGATCCGTGATGGTGATTCTATCTTCTGTTTTACTGGAGACATCATGTTCATCAAACACGGCTATCAACTGGAAGAAGAGGGCAAATGTGGTTACAAACATTGCAGTTAAAAACACTACAAATTAAAGGATCTCTTAACAAAACGGCAATTAGAATTCACAACGTTTTTTGGGAACATCATCTATAAGAAGGTGTTAATGTATATGAGGAACTAATGAAACTATTTTTACTGTATGTGGTAAACCTATGTCAAATCTATGACAATGTTTAAGAGATTCTAGGCTATCCAGAAAGTGTTTGCATAAGTACTGTATTTATCGATGTATAACACGCACAGGTGTATAACACGCAACCCAATTTTAGGAGGGAAGTTTACAGAAAAAAAAACTTACATTTTAAATAAAGAACTTTTCAGCAAAATTAGGGTACAAGGTCATCAATGCACCCTGCTCAGTGCCCATCTGCAGCCATTAAATTGACCAACAATGCAGTCTGTTCAGCGCCCATCTGCAGCCTAACCTTTCCCATCATTGCAGCCTCGCCAGTGTTGGATTATCCCTGCTGTCTCCATGGGAAGAGGAGAAGTGAGCGCCGCTGAATTACACAGAGCCGCGATCTCCTGTGTACCTGGCACTCCGTCACTCACAGCCATGCTCATATGATAGACAGAACAGTTGACCAATGCGGGGCCAGGAGGCGTGGCTGTGAGTGACGGAGCGCCGGTTACACAGGGGATCGCGGCTCTATGTAATTCAGCGGCACTCGTTCCTCTTCCCTCAGAGACAGCAGGGATCGGTGTATAACATGCACCCACGATTTTCCCCTGATTTTAAGGGAGAAAAAGTGTGTGTTATACACCGATAAATACGGTACTTTTTTCTACATTAATCTTAACTCTGCTTTTTTTTTTTTTTTTTTTTTTTTTTAACTCTAGCAGTAAGGCCCCCATTCATTGCAAGTGTTAAAATTGTTTGTCAAGTCTAGGGGTAGAGAAAATAAGCTGTAATACCTACCTTACTCCTCACGCCAGCAGACTTCCATCATGCTGCGCGACCCAAAATCCCCAAAGCCCTTTCTCTTTAGTGCTCAGGCCAGAGGATGCACTTTGACATCATCATATACAACATAGAACCAATATTCTACAGACTACAGAAAATGTTTATAATACACTTTTACTAGTTCAGCTCTTTGCAGGTACTACATATGTCCAAAGAGTGAAGGGTTCAGCACAAACTGATAGCTGCAGTAGCAACCATTAGCTTGTGCCTGTTTTTCTCAGTCAGCTCCTGGCTACAAAGTGAAAGTGATCCAGTGGCTGGATAGCTGCCGATCACATTCACAGTACGGACAGTGCAGTTCTAAACGGGAGCCCAGAACCACACTGGAAGGAATCAAAATAGTGAGCGAGAGGAGACAGAGGAACTTTCATTCCTCAAACTCCTCTGCCCAGAAAGAAACTGGAAGCGACAACGATTTAGTCACTTCCAGATTCAGAGGGGTCATCCTCTTGCTGATACAGCCAGGGAAGCTTGTAACCAAGCCAATCTCTGCTCGGTTAGGTGCTTTGGAGGACATGGGAGACTTTGGGGTATATTAGACCCCCAGTGTCTCCATAAAGAGTACCTGTCACTTGGAACAAAGCTATCACATGGGGGTTTGTTAACTGCTTGTAATAGCGATAAAGTTAAATGAAAAAATGAAGTTAAAAATAAACATTTTAACAGAATGCATTTGAAAAAAATAAAACATAGCTGCCCTGCACACATCTGTAAATGCAAATATGCCCCCTGGATGCACACGCGTATATAAACTGCACCACACATGAGGTATCGGCGGACCAGAGCTCACAGTTAACTCTAAACCAGTGAGTCACGAAGGCTTTTAAAGCGTCACCTATAGAGATTTTTAGGTCCCTAGTTTTGTGTGATATCATGGGCACACACAATTTTAAGACTTGACATGTTTGGTATCTATTTACTCAACACAACCTCATTTTTTATAATTTATCCGAAAATTGGGTATTATTTATTATATTTTATCCTGAAAATATGCATTTAATAAATAGTTGCACAAATATTGTGCAACACAAACATTGCAACAACTATCTTGTTATTGTACAAGGCCTCTGCTTTAAGAAAATATATCAAGTTCTGGGGGTATTAAGCAATTTTATAGCAAAATATGTATATTTTAACATGTGTGCAAAAAATGTAAAAATTGCTCTAGTGCCGAAGTGGTTAATATACAAGGCTAGGACCAAATGTCCAGAACGCCTGGGACTTTTAGGCTATGAGCCCTTGATTTTATTTTAAATATAATGTTTTGTTTTTTTATGTCAAAAATGATCACCAAAACGACCTGACCATTAGTTTTGAGTAAAGTGAGGAAGGATTAGAACCTCCATTAGGTTTTCCTTTACTTCCTGTCCAAATAACCAGAAAGTTAAAGAGCATTTTCCCATTGCCACACAGACAGTGAAAAATTCCTAAAAGGAGCCTTACCATTCCCTATTCTAAAAAGAGATGTGTTTGTGTCCCCACAGGAGAGAATCCCTCTGGATTTCCTGCACTAGGACATGAAGTAAGGGACAACTTTCCAAACATGCGCCCAACAATAAAACCTAACAAAGGTTTTAGCCCACTCTATCCAAATAAAAATATTGACTCTATGCTACCTGTTGCATAAAAAACTTCTCTTGGTTATATCTCCAACCTTTTCTGATCTTATTTAAGCATACTTCACTAGTTCCATTTTAAATCAAGTGATATCACCTATTAAAACAAATTCATATCCAGGGTAAATGGAATAAATGTGTTTCAAAATTTTAGCAGAGAAATAAATATACATCAATACTGGACTGCCAAACCAATTTTGATTTTGACAAGAGCAAACCTGTGGTCATACATGCATATCCCCAAATTTGGAAAACTGCTGCCAAACAGCGCAAACTGGGAACTTCCAGGTGACACTGAAAATTTTGGCCAGAACAAATCTAAAAGAATTAATACCAGGTTAAAACATGGAATGTGCATCCTAAGGTGTGTTAATCATCGCTGCCTGTCAGTCGTCAGTTCATAGAACACTTCACATTAGAGTGCAGTTGACAGAAAACAATGCTGTACAGTAAAATTACATATTATGGAGTTTGGGCAATTACTTTGGGAACCTTTCATTAAAAATAGAAACTGCATATGCAATAGTAGCATTTTCCCCAAAGTTTGTCAGCATTTGAAGAAATGTTACAATGGGAGAAGCCATGGTACATATTAATCTTGCAGTTTCTAAGTGGTATTTGGCAAACATTTTAAATATATAGTTTTGTATTGAGGAAGAGGTTTGTCTGATGTTATTGCAGTCTATCTCAACAGACAGCAGACAGTGACAGTAAAATCCCCCCAATAGGAAAAAAAAAACAGCAATAAAATATGAAAGGTTCTAAAGCCTCGTACGCAACTACTAGTTTGACAGCACAGGTCGGAGCTGCTGTAATAACAATCTGATGTTAGTATAGCGATCTCTCCTGCTGTGCTATTCTGCTCTGACAAGTGTTCTGAAAGCTCAGATCGGGAGCCGATCGGCAGACCTTTTTCGGTCATGACCCTGGGGATCGGCTGCCAAACACACGGCCGAATGATGGCCAGTTTCTCTTGAACTGGCTAATGCCACCCGACATTCGGCCCATGTGTATTAGGCTTAACTTTTCCCCAACTCCAAGGCTCGATTCACACTAATGCGTTTTTTGATGCTTTTTTGCAGAAATGGATTAAATTTTATTTAACATAGGTTCCTATGGAACATGTTCACATCAATGCATTTTTGTGCCTCTGCATTTTTGGAAAGGGTCGGGGACTTTTTTCCTGCAAAATGCAGCGTTTTGCATGTAATAGACTTCAATTGACCTGCATCAAAAATGCAAGGACTGCGTTTTTACGACGATTTTGCTACAATTTGCTTTTTCTTTCTACATCTACTGTATATAGCTGGTTGCTAAGGAGCCGGCCACGCATTCCTTAAGAACTGATGAGTCATCAGCTATCAGGGGACGAGCGTGCGCCCCCTGAACCATACCAGGCCGCATGCCCTCAACTTGGGGGGGTGGGTGCTTGGGACAGGGGGGCTCTGCGCCCCCCCAGCTCAAAGCACCTTGCCCCCTTGTCGATTGGGACAAGGGCCCATTACCGACAACCTTTAACAGAATCTGGAAGCCCCCTTTAACAAGGGGACTGCAGATCCCACCGCCCCAACTCTTGTGTGAGTCCTTTATTAAGAAAATAGCTCTGAGCTGTCATCTCCTGGTGTCATCTTCTCCCGGTGCTGCCTTCTTGTGCTGTCTTCTTCCGTGTCGCTGTCTTCCTCCTTGCCGCCGGTTAGCCACTAAAAACAAAAAAGGCCACTCTTGTCTTGAGGCCGTCTTCCTCCATTGTGATGCCCCCTGCTGTCTGACATCTCTTATATAGCCATGGGACATTACCATCCGATGACGTCACCCAGAGAGCCCGCCCCTTGTGATGGGCATGCGGCCTGCTATAATTCGGGGGGGTACTCGCTTGTCCCCTCCCTTGCCTTACCTATCAGGCTGCATGCTCGGATAAGGGTCTGGTATGGATTTTGGGTGGGACCCCACGCCATTTTTTTTAAATTTTGGCATGGGGGTGACCCCTCCAAATCCATACCAGACCTTTGCAAGGTCTGGTATGGTCTTTGGAGGGCCCTATGCCATTTCCACAATTTTATTTAGCTGGCAATTTTTTTTTTACATTCAGCTGTCAGCGGGGAAGCCCACTGACAGCTGATGACTCATCGGTTGTTAAGGATGCGGCGGCCGGCTTCCCGACCCCCTCCTTAGCAACCAGCTATATACAGTAATGTATTAAAAAAAACACACAAATCACAAATTGCAGCAAAATCGCAGTAAAAACATGGTCACAAAAACACAGAAACACAGCAAAAAGCACTGCAGAAACGCTCAAAAGCAACATGCATAGATGTGAATCGAGCCTAAAACAAATACAGTTTTGGCTGGAGATTCACTATATATTGCTCTTAACTTGATTTACTTTTAGTGCCTTTTTATTGCCATAAACCCCACACATAACAGATCTACTGTTATGGCATGGCAAATAGGCAATTAATTTTACAGCTAACATTCAAGTTTATAATTACAGATGAAATCCATGTGAAGTCATATTAAGAAAGGATCAAGTTCTTCCTTTTTGAGAATCAAAAAAGCTAAATTAAAAACAACGTAGAAACTGCAATGTGGACTGCACAGGTCAAAGGCCATGATCATGAAATTCCCTAGTTGGCATATATGTGATCTGTCAAGCGATAAGAATGGTAATGAGCTGACTTATAGGGTTACATTACAGTGGAGCATTGTACGTGATCTTTTGTTTTTTTTTTTTTTTTAAATCAGCATTGGTTACATTGAGGGTCATGTTAGGAGCAGGGCATCCTCTTATTTTTATTTTATTTTATGCCAGCAAAGGACTGACCTAACCATATATACAGTTTTTTTTTCATTTTAATAAATTCACAGACATTTCTAAAATTCTCTTTTCATTTTATCAATATGGGGTACTGAGGATAGATTAATGAGAAAATAATACTGAATACTTTATGAACACACTGTATTTCTGGCTATACTCTTGCAGATGTTTTGTCCAGTCCCATACAAAATCTAAAATGTACCTGTCCTTCAAATGATACATCTGTGTAAAGCGTTATAAGCTGTTTGCTTCATTTTGTACAGGTACCCAAAATCAAGAAACATATGTGTAGACTATATAAATCAGTTTTCTCTACACAGCGCTGTCTTGGGCTCGGTTCACATCTATGCGGTTGTGATTGATGTGGTTTTTAGGTGTGTTTTGCGTTTATCACTTTAACAGTGTATAGCTGGTTGTTAAGAAGCAGGCCAGGAAGCTGGCCACTGCATCCTTAACAATGGATGACTTATCAGCTGTTAGCATGGTTCCCGTACATAGTGCTGTTTATATATATGTATATGTATACACACACACACACACACACAACATACATGCGTTAGTCAGAAGCCACCATATTTTGGGGTTTTTGGTTCAAACCAAAGCTACAGAAGAATAAAGAACACCACAAGTACTGAAATTAATGGCAGCTGAAACTTTGACTCAGTGTGCATGACAAAATCACCATGTAAAGGTTAGTTGCATTTCTACAAAAACTGTTTTGCCTGATCAAAGTAATTTTGATCACTAACAAATAAGTATTAATGTGGTTGATCATTTCCTACTAGTTTTCTCTAATCTGAAGTGTTGTTACATAGAACTTCTGGTTTGGAAGCATGGAAACTACCATACAGTCTTGCTGGGTAGGGTGAATATTGTAAAGGTAAATTTCCGTATCTATTGAACTGAAACACTGAGTGGGTATTTTCATTTGCATTATAGTGATAGTGTACAATATTCTACCTCTGTGGATCAACAATAGGCTCTAGGAACTACTCATGACAGAGTTACTTAAAAACATCTCCTGTATACCGTACTCCTAAAGAATATTTCATTCTGTATAGTGTACAGGATACCAACACTATTTGGTGTGGGTATCCTGCAAAGGTATAGAGTAGTTTTCATATTCTGTTTTACTGTGTCATTGTGACTTGTCAAGAATTGTAGTTGTAACAGTCTAATATGTTCACTTTACACCACCAGCTAAAGAGCAACCAAGAGAGTGACAGTAATTCAGCAGAGTTGCAGCAGGTTTTCTGTTTACCAACATTATTTTATACTCAAGTCGTTATGTATCTACTTTTGATGAAAATTGGCTAGCACTGTATACATACTGTATGTGTACAGCACAGTAACAAAGATAATAAACTTGACCTGTACACAGATTTACTGCTCTGGACTATCCAAGATAAGAGAACACTTGTCTGTTCCATAATGCTATTAAACCAAAGGTTTCTCATAACGTGTCACTGACTGGAAAACTGACCATCTCATTAACCAATATTAGGTCATAATGTTCCTCTACTCCAAGTTAACATTAGAAAATATGCAGGTTCATGTGAGAGTGTTGATACAAATCTGTGGTGACGGTGCTAACTAGAGCTGATTTAACATAGATTTGATTCAGGAACACAATATCTTAAAGGGTAGAGAAGCCTAATTAGTTATTTTCCAGAATAGGTGTCAGGCGGGGACATTGTTCATCTGAACATTTCACCGCTTGTAATTAAAATGAGCTTTATGGCTAATGGAGGACATAAGATAAAGCACTCAACACACTGCTATACTCAATCATAAAACTATTTATTGCTACCTTTATGAGTTTATGCATTTAGCCTATCTGCAAATTATTTAAAAAAATCTTTCATTTAAAAATATTGAAATAACTTTAATGAAAACAAATCTGTAAACGTTTCCGTAAGACATAACTGTAATAAGATGTAATGCAGGCTATTTAAGTGTTGAATAGCGCCTGTCATGGAATTCTCAAATTACATTTCCACAATGAGTTTTTTGAAAAAAAATGTAAGCACACAAACTATTTTGTAAGCCAACATAAGATAAAATAGGGTGAGTAAGGTAAAAGTAAACAAAAAAGATACAAATAAGTAAACCACCTAGATTCCAGACAATATCTATCATCCAACTTAACACATTTATCGTGATGATATTTTTTAAACACAGGGAAGATACCACACACATATAGAAAAGGATATGTAACTGGGATCTAGCATATGCTCCTTGTGGTTTAGGGGTTTGACTATACAGCAGAGGGAAAGCCTTCTCAAACTCATGGTCACGCTCTGGAATAGCAGAAACTCTTCTGCAGAAAATGTTTCGGAGCCAAAAAGAACCCCTTCATCAGGCATGTGAAGATCCATGGTGTGCTGGCAAATATTTACACACCGCTTTCCAGAATAGGTCTCTCAGACTCTTTGATCACACTACCCTCAGCATCATTCCATAATGGGTCTCACAGACTCTTAGGCCACACTACCATATTGATGTGCTCAACTTTGTGGTTTCCTTCACTTTTGACAGGACTTTACTAGATCTCCAGCTAATCACCCTCGTATTAGTGCAGGCATGTCCAAAGCCCGGCCCATGGGCCAATTTCGGCCAGTGTTCCAGTTTCATATGGCTCTACTGGTAATTTGGACATATATAGATATATATATATATATAGATCTCTCTCTCTCTCTCTCTATATATATAATATATATATATATATATATATATATATATATATAGAGAGAGAGAGAGAGAGAGAGAGATCGATCTATCTATCTATCTATATCTTTTGTGCCACCCCCCCCCCAAAGAATACCAGAGCATCGCGCGACGCTTGGGGATTTGTTGGGGGCCATAAAAGATATATACCCCGTATTTATCGTTCCCCGGAAAGAACAGGGAGGGGGTGGGATGAGTGCCGTCAGATTACATACAGGAGAATCTCCTATTTACTCGGCAGCCTCTGTAATAGGAAGTACCATCTCCTGGGCTGGCATTGGATGACTGTTCTGTCTCTCATAGGAGGTGGGACTTTGTATTAAAGAGGCCACCGAGTAAACAGTAGATTACCCTGTATGTAATCTGTTGGTGCTCATCCCGCCCCCTCCCTGTCCGAGGGCTGCAGATGGGCATGGATCAGGCTGCATTCATTGCAATGTTGAGGCTGCATTCAGAGGCTGCATTCTGCATTCATTGCAATGGTGAGGCTGCATTCAGGGCAAAGGTGAGGCTGCATTCATGGCAAAGGTGAGGCTGCATTCATGGCAATTGTGAGGCTGGATTCATGGCAATTGTGAGGCTGCATTCATGGCAATGGCAAGGCTGCATTCATGGCAATGGCAAGGCTGCATTCATGGCAATGGCGAGGCTGCATTCATGGCAATGGCGAGGCTGCATTCATGGCAATGGTGAGGCTGCATTCATGGCAATGGCAAGGCTGCATTCATGGCAATGGCAAGGCTGCATTCATGGCAATGGCAAGGCTGCATTCATGGCAATGGCAAGGCTGCATTCATGGCAATGGCAAGGCTGCATTCATGGCAATGGCGAGGCTGCATTCATGGGAATGGTAAGGCTGCATTGATGGGCACTGATTAGGCTGCATTGATGGGCACTGATTAGGCTGCATTGATGGGCACTGACCCTTATTTTGTTTCACAGTTCTTTATTTAAAATTTAAGTTTTTTTTCCTGAAACTTCCCTCTTAAAGTGACGGTGCGTGTTATACGTCGATAAATACGGTATATCCATACAACATGCCCGAGCTCATCCTTAGTCCTGAGCGGTGCTTGGGGATTCGTTGGGGGCCACAAAAGATATATATCTATCCAAATAACACGCCCAAGCTCATCCTTAGACTCTTCAACACACAGAGAATTCTTGTTGGGCAGTGTATTAGTTAATTTGCATTTAGTTTTAATGGTTCAAAAGAATGTCAGGCAAAATGGTCATCCCTCACGCATGTTCACTTCATCAAATCTGGCTCTCTTTGGAATAGGTTTAGACTTCCCTGTATTAGTGCATCTCCTGCTTGTCATGGAGAGGACACTATGGGTTTCATCTGTGCTTTGCCAGAGCCTCTGCCATGTAAACAGTAGATCATCCATATCTTTCTCTGAGTTTTTGTTGTGGAATGTGTGCTTCCCAACATGAAGGCCTCCAAGCTGACAGATCACACCCAGGTCCTCTGGCACCAGCTGCTTCAACAGTGGTCATGATTATCTCATTAATTTTGACCTCAATGTGGCCAACCCCTACCCTTCAAATCAGATGTTATTTTATGGTGTATAATGGGTGATCAATGTCCACACAAATGTAGTTAACATTTGACATGTCTTTATTAAAACATGATTCAGAGCTAAATGAACAGCAGAATCATTACATTTAAAAAAAATCAAGCATCACTCCAATAATATGATTGAAGTTTCCACAGCTTGGCAACTTTCCCCTCCCGAAGAACTAATGATCTGTCCTACTCACTTCAACTCCATTCAAGTGACATGCTCTGCAACCACCGAAGGGGGGAGCACCACCAACAGTTCCATACTCCCTCAGGATGGGGAAGCCTGTTATCCAACTGCATGGCACCTTTTCATCCACCAGAGAGTCATGACAGTTCACCCTTCAGATCTCCTTACAGACATAATAGTAGTGCTGCTTTCAGTGGGTTATCTGTTCCCTGACATACAGGCTTTAGAATCCCAAGGGCAACATTCCTCAAAGTCATAAAAGCCATATACATTGCCTTGAAAAAGTATGCATACCCCTTAAAATTTTCCACATTTTGTCACGTTACAAACAAAAACGTAAATGTATTTTATTGGAATTTTATGTGATAGACCAACACAAAGTGTCACATAATTGTGAATTAGAAGGAAAATGATACATGGTTTTCCAAATTGTTTACAAATAAATATCTGAAAAGTGTGGTGTGCATTTGTAGTCAGCCCCCCTGAGTCAATACTTTGACTTTGCTTGCCTGGGGGGGCGTGGGCACTGCCACTGCGGTTGCCACACTCGCTAGCGGATTGGGGGATGGATGGCAGCGCTGGGTTGGGTGCCGCTTCTCGGATCCTTACCGCCCCCTCCCCCTTTCTCTGCTGCGCTGGCGTGACGTCGGTGGCGTCATCGCCACGGCCCCTTTATAGGCGTCTCTGGGGTTGGCTTTGGCACTCAGGGCTCCTTCACACATCCATGCTGGTTCAGGATTCCTTCCCACTTTATCACAGGTATCAGCCTTTTGTCCATCCTACCTTGTTTTTCACTGCACCCATGTCCCATGTGGTGGTCTTTTCCAGTTTCAATTCTTTTCTATTCACTTCATGTCAGCCCTTTGGCTGTCATCCTCCTCCTAGTTTCCCCAATCTGGGTTTCCTCATCTATCCTCCACATACCCTCTCTGCACATAGTCTCAGCACATAGTCTCACCATGGTTCATTTTTCATTCCTACCCACACCTAGGTTGCCTTGTGTTCCACTGCCTGCTCTGGTTGATGCTTGTTAGGGGGCTTCGGGCGAGATGTCCGCCGCAGCTCCCGGTTGGGAGTACTTGTTCGGACGGCTCATGGTACCCGGCATCACACAGCCAACACACGAACCTCAGTAAGTTTCCAACCTTGGGTTAGGGTTTTTTTACCCTATTATTGCTTAACTTTGCATTTACCCTACCAACTGGCCAATTTTTCTTACTCATAGATACATCTTGTGCGTGCTCCTGATGAGTGGCCTTCTAGCCAAGAAACGCGTTGAGCTGCCATACGTCATGATCACAATACACATTACCCGAATACCAAGTTCACCTATATACCCCCTCCTTTGGACCAACGAGGTCATAGACTCTGCAAATACTATTATGATTTATTGGTTTATCCAACATTATTTTGGTGCATTACATAAGAATCTTGTTTGCCATATATGTGATACTGCTTGTTTGATGCCACTTATACTGTATTATCATTTGATAGCACTACGGATGAATCCTGTTCTGCTATATACTTGACACTGTCCTTATGATGTCATTTATACTGCATTATCATTGTACCATTGTCATATGTTGTACCTGCTTTACTTAATTGTATTGTGTGGCAATCAATTAAAAATTACAAACACACAAGACTCTACAATGTTCACCTTTTATTTATTTGGTTACCATGTGCCTCATTTAAAGTCCCACCCCCTTGTTCTCCCCCCCCCCCCCCCTTTTTCTTTTTCTCAATGTATGACAGGGATGGAAATATGTGACCTTACCAGGCCACATTTTCATTTAAAGTCCCAAGGGATGGAACAGCTGGCCTTACCAGGCCACAGGTTCACTTAAAGTCCCTTAAACTCCCATTTTTAATTCAATGTTAGATACAGGGATGGAAGCATGTGGTTTAGCGTTAATATATTAATTGCATTACCCCTATTGCAATGGTTTATTCTATGACAATTTTCTTGATCCAGTTGCAATTTTCTAACCTTAGTTAACCCATCACCATTGACCATTACTATATCTGCTTTATTTTTTACCCCAGTTTATTTATTTAATTATTTTTCACCAAATTATTCTATACCTTCCCAGGGTGCTTTGGCTCTGCTCTGGTCCGTTTATGGGGGCAGTGTGAGCCAGGCTGGGCTGCCTGCCGCCGTGTTGGTCTCCTGGTCCGGGAGCTGTGACGCACCTGGCGGGCCTCCTCCCACCTCTGGCTTTGCTTGCCTGAGGGGGCGTGGGCACCGCCACTGCGCGTCTACGTCACGCACCCCACACAGGACGTTCGGCGCTCCTTGGGCGCCGTTGCGTCCCCAGTTGCGGTTGCCACGCTCGCGAGCGGATTGGGGGATGGATGGCGGCGCTGGGTTGGGTGCCGCTTCTCTGATCCTTCCCGCCCCCTTCCCCTGCTGCGCTGGCGTGACGTCGGTGGCGTCATCGCCACGGCCCCTTTATAGGCGTCTCCATGGGGTTGGCTTTGGCACTCAGGGCTCTTTCACACATCCACGCTAGTTCGGGATTCCTTCCCACTTTATCACAGGTATCAGCCTTTTGTCCATCCTACCTTGTTTTTCACTGCACTGTCCCGGTCCCATGTGGTGGTCTTTTCCAGTTTCAATTCTTTTCTATTCACTTCATGTCAGCCCTTTGGCTGTCATCCTCCTCCTAGTTTCCCCAATCTGGTTTTCCTCATCTATCCTCCACATACCCTCTCTGCACATAGTCTCAGCACATAGTCTCACCATGGTTCATTTTTCATTCCTACCCACACCTAGATTGCCTTGTGTTCCATTGCCTGCTCTGGTTGATGCTTGTTGGGGGGCTTCGGGCGAGATGTCCGGCGCAGCTCCCAGTTGGGAGTACTTGTTCGGATGGCTCATGGTACCCGGCATCACACAGCCAACACACGAACCTTAGTAAGTTTACAACCTTGGGTTAGGGGTTTGTTACCCTATTATTGCTTAACTTTGCATTTACCCTACCAACTGGCCAATTTTTCTTACTCATAGAGACATCTTGTGCGTGCTCCTGATGAGTGGCCTTCTAGCCACAAAACGCGTTGAGCTGCCATACGTCATGATCACAATACACATTACCCGGATATCAAGTTCACCTATATACCCCCTCCTTTGGACCGAGGTCATAGACTCTGCAAATACTATTATGGTTTATTGGTTTATCCAACATTATTTTGGTGCATTACATAAGAATCTTGTTTGCCATATATGTGATACTGCTTGTTTGATGCCACTTATACTGTATTATCATTTGATAGCACTACGGATGAATCCTGTTCTGCTATATACATGACACTGCCCTTATGATGTCATTTATACTGTATTAAAAATTACAAACACACAACAAGACTCTACAATATTCACCTTTTATTTTTTTGGCTACCACGTGCCTCATTTAAAGTACCACCCCCTTGTTCTCCCCCCCTCTTTTTTTTTCTCAATGTATGACAGGGATGGAAATATGTGACCTTACCAGGCCACATTTTCATTTAAAGTCCCAAGGGATGGAACAGCTGGCCTTACCAGGCCACAGGTTCACTTAAAGTCCCTTAAACTCCCATTTTTAATTCAATGTGAGTCAATACTTTGTAGAACCACCTTTCGCTGCAATTACAGCTGCAAGTCTTTTTGGGTATGTCTCTACCAGCTTTGCACATCTAGAGAGTGAAATTTTTGCCCATTCTTCTCTGAAAAATAGTTCAAGCTCTACCAGATTGGATGAAGAGTGTCTGTAAACAACAATTTTCAAGTCTTGCCACAGATTCTCAATTGGATTTAGGTCTGGACTTTGACTGGGCTATTCTAACACAAGAGTATGCTTTGATCTAAACCATTTTGATGTAGCTTTGGCTGTATATTTAGGGTCGTTGTCCTGCTGGAAGGTGAACCTCTGCCCCAGTCTCAAGTCCTTTGCAGACTCTAACGGGTTTTCTTCTAAGATTGCCCAGTATTTGGCTCCATCCATCTTCACATCAACTCTAACCAGCTTCACTGTCCCTGCTGAAGAAAAGCATCCCCACAACATGATGCTACCACCGCCATGTTTCACGGTGGGGATGGTGTTTTCAGGGTGATGTGCAGTGTTAGTTTTCCACCACACATAGGGTTTTGCTTTTAGGCAAAAATGTTCAATTTTGGTCTCATCTGACCAGAGCACCTTCTTCCACATGTTCTTGTGTCCCCCACATGGCTTCTCGTAAACTGCAAACAGGGCTTCTTATGGCTTTCTTCTTGCCCCTCTTCCATAAAGGCCAGATTTGTGGAGTGCACAACTAATAGTTGTCCTGTGGACATATTCTCCCACCTGAGCTGTGGATCTCTGCAGCTCCTCTAGAGTTACCGTGGGCCTCTTGGCTGCTTCTCTGATTAATGCTGTCCTTGCCTTGCCTGTCAGTTTAGGTGGACAGCAATGTCTTGGTAGGTTTGCAGTTGCACCATACTCTTTCCATTTTTGGATGATGGATTGAACAGTGCTCCGTGAGATGTTCAAAGCTTGGGATATTTTTTTATAACCTAACCCTGCTTTCAACTTCACCACAACTTTAACCCTGACATGTCTAGTGTGTTCCTTGACCTTCGTGATTCTGTTTGTTCACAAAGGTTCTCCAATAAACCTTTGAAGGCTTCACGGAACAGCTGTAGTTATAATGCGATTAAATTACACACAGGTGGACTCTAGTTACTAATTAGGTGACTTCTGAAGACAATTGGTTCTACTAGGTTTTAGTTAGTGGTATCAGAGTAAAGGGGTTTAATACAAATGCGCGCCATACTTTTCAGGTATTTATTTGTAAACAATTTGGAAAAACATTTATCATTTTCCTTCCACTTTACAATTATGTGCAACTTTGTGTTGGTCTATCACATAAAATCCCAATACAATACATTTAATTTTTGGTTGTATTATGACAAAATGTGGAAAATGTCTAGGGGTATGAATACTTTTTCAAGCCACTGTATGTCTGAATTATAAATAATCACTTTAAATATTTTATAGTGATCATATATAGTACATCATATATAGTACCGTGTAAAGGTTTTAAGTGTGAAAAAAATCTGTAAATTAAGAATGCTTTCATTAATAGAAGTGTTAATAGTTTACTTTTAAATGAACAGAAGAGGAAACCAAATCAAATCAATATTTGGTGTGACTACCCTTCTGGTGCTGGTGTGACCAGCATCAATTTATCTAGGTACATACAGTGCTTGTACACACAGTTTATGAAGGAACTCAGCAGGTAGGTTGTTCCAAATATCTTGGGAGAACTAACCACAGACTCCATGATGGTGAGATTAAGGCTCTGTGGGGGCGAAACCATCACTTCCAGGATTCCTTGTTCTTTTTTACGTTGAAGATAATTCCTAATGACATTGGCTGTATGTTTGGGGTCACTGTCCTGCTGCAGAATAAATTTGGGGTCAATCACACGCCTCCCTGGATGTATGGCTTGATGGATTAGTACCTGCCTGTACTTCTCAGCATTGAGAACACCATCGATTGGACAAATTTAAAGACTGTAGATGCAGTGGTCAGACATGCTTACTTCCCTTCGACATCAGAAGATATTCAGCAGTGCCAATAGTACAGAACTGGCAGAGAAGAGTAATAATGCATGTAATAAGAGTAATAATGCATTAAATTAAAAGGGTCGTAAACCCTCAAGGTTTTTCACCTTAATGCATTCTATGCATTAAAGTGAAAAACCTCCTTAGTGCAGCAACTCCCCCCCCCAGCCCCCCTTTTACTTACCTGACCCCAATCGTTCCAGCAATGGGGACGAGCACAGCAGCTCCAGTCGCTGTCTTGGGTCCTCACTGGATAGATTGATAGCAGCAGGAGCCATTGGCTCCCACTGCGGACAATCAAATCCAGTGTGAAAAAAATTGGTAAAAACCTATAGCTGCGCACCCTGGATAAATAATCAACAATGATAATGATAATAAAAATAATAAATAATAAATAGAGCAGCTCGTAGTGAGACCAAAGGTCTAAATATGTGATAAAAGAAACTTAATAATATTCCATACCGCGCTCATAAATCATGTGTAAATTATACAATAAGTCCATAAACCACCACCAAAAATTCAATCCAAGTGAAAAAATGAAAAATAATAACAAAATACGTATGAATTGCTGTGAAAAATATGTGCCATCTTCCACTGATAATCAAGCAGACATCCTACTCACCGGACCAAAATGACACCCATTACAGGTAGTCAAATAGCATGATGTAGCAATAAAGATGTGTCCTCAATTGTGTTACAGTCCCCAGTAGTTGTAAATCTGCCACTGATGATGTAATCATAAACCCAAAGGAAAAAAGAAACTCCTCATGGTGTAGTATATAAAAATATTTATTGCTATAAAACAAGTATCACGGTTGAATAAGTTAAAATCGGCTCAAACAGGAATACACGAGCAGGTACGTCGTTTGCGTTCCACCTGCGCTCCAGACAAGAGGCGGAAGTGACGGGTCACGCACTAACCGACCCAACGTGTTTTTCATCAGCGATGTCTGACGTCATCAGTGGTCATGACGATGTCAGACGTTGCTGACGAAACACGTTGTGTTGGTTAGTCCGTGACACGTCACTTCTGCCTTTTGTCTGGAGCGCAGGTGGAATGCAATGGCGAACCTGCTCGTGTACAGTATTCCTGTTTGGGACAATTTTAACTGATTCAACTGTAAGTGATACTTTTACTATTTTTATATAGCAATTCATACCTATTTTGTTGATATTTTTAATTTTTTCACTTGGATTGAAGATTTGGGTGGTGGTTTATGGACTTATTGTATAATTTACATAATCAAATCCAGTGACAGGGGGGCCGGGGGCGAGCCCCAATGTCTTTGTCGATGGATGCAGCAGGACTCAGGAGCGCTCCCGCCTGAGTGCCCCCATGGAAAGCGGCTCTCTGTGGGGGCACTCAAGAAGAAGAGGAGCCAGGAGCGCCGCTGGGGGAAGAGGAGGATCGGGGCTGCTCTGTGCAAAACCTCTGCACAGAGGAGGTAAGTATAACACGTTTGTTATTTAAAAAAAAAAAAAAAAAAAAAAAACTTTACAACCCCTTTAAACTGTGAGGGATGATATTGTATTTTTGTACAAAGTTTTTGCAGATCTGATTTTTGAAGGTAAAGTGGATTTCAACACAGCATTTTCACAGCTGCTGCATAGGAACTTCTAGAGAGTCTTGAAAGAGAAAAAAAAAACGAAGAGCATACAACACCCTCTAAAAACAGGTATTATTAGATGGGGAAGGGGGGAAGGGGGGAAGGAGGAATGTTCATGGCACAATAAGTACTGCACTGGCTTATTTTAATGACATAAAAAAATACTGAAAACTTGACTGCTGTGCATTTTATGCATTACTGCTAACAAGCTAATTGCCTTTATTTAAAAAATCCATGGGAATGTCTTGCATTTTTATGATTATAGATATTAAAGCTAGCAGAACAGCAGTCATTTTTAAAGACAAAAAGTCTAATAAACCTTTAAGATAATTATTACAGGATGTCAATATTTTGGACAGATCGAACAAGATGATGTCAAGTTACGTCTGCTTTACCTATTAATTGCTTAAGAACATAATCTGACAAACCAAATAAAAATGGAAATAGGCACAGCACAAGACCATTAATCCCAAGCAGAGAATATTTCATGCTTGGAAGATGTGGTCTAAACAATAGCTTGAACTTTGTTCCCTTTGGCTATGTTCCCAAGCATGCATTTAGCAAGTATTCCACTGAAGCTCTTACTTTAATTCTACCTTATTTATTATTTTATTGAAACTTGGCCTTTTAATTTCAGTCACCAGAATGATTATTTATACTGCTTTTCACACATACTTCTGATACACGAAGACTGCCAAAGTAAAGTAGTTGGCTAAGGTGTCAAGGCAGTTTAGTATTTTCTTTACCATGCCTGGCGATATGTGAAAAAGACAAACTGTCAAGTATGTAGGGACACACACAGATCTAAGTTTAGTGGCAATATTTAAACTAACTTGCAATGCTTAATTTTCCAGGGATGAAATGTGAGTAGCTGCAGGCAAAAGTTAGTACTGGTTTTGCTTTTCAAGCTTTAACGCAACCAAGGAAAATTGGCACTACTAAGTTGGAGTGCTGCGAAGGTGCCCAAGCCTCTAAAAAGTGCTAATCCACCTCTTATGTTTTGGGGTCTCTCTTTTTGGTAAGAGGCTGATTTTTTTTTAGAAGTGGTGGTGGAAACCAAAAAGGGGATTGGAAGATTTCAAGCGTCACTGGAATATATTTCATTTTTGGTGGATTTATGTATTATGATTTTTGCACTATTGAATGTTCATGTTCATATATATATATATGGTGGTATACATTTTACATAGTTAGTCAAGTTGAAAAAAGACAATTTGAATTTAAAGTAACAGCGCACCCATTTTTATTATTGGATTTATTACACATTTGTATCCAAGTGCTTCTGAATGCTGCTGTGCACACATTTTACCCTATTTTACTTTATTTTCACACTAAGCGCCGTTATTTTTGGTTATAATTGATTAAGCCCTTATTGGAGCCATATCACATTATTAGATAAAGATATGTGGCGCTACTCCATCAATCAGTGATAAATAAATAATCCAAAATCACAACTAGAATAAACTATGCTGTCGGATGAAGTACACACAATGGGCTCCACCTTGTATATAGTTATAGGCCTAGAGATGAATATCGCCGTACATAAGTAAATCAAAGAAAAAAATATGCAATAAACACAATAAATGGTGAATACCAGTAATCAAAATGCTTAGAATCAAATGTGTGGTTATAGTGCTCACATGAGTTGAATAAAAATAATAATATCAACCACCTCTCATCAGGTGGCAAAAATAAACCTGTGAATATAGTGAACTGGCTTCCCAGGCTGAAAAACACACTAGAACTCCATAAACAAACAGTGTCCAATGTATCGCAGGCACCAGCTGAAGATCAAATCATTTCTAGTACTGATGCCAAAAATACGTAAATCTTCAGCGTGAGCTAAAAAGTGGATGTATTAGACCAACATACAGTGCAAAGAGTCCCTACGGTCAGCAAGAATTCCTATATGATCGACTATCTAAAAAATTTTTCACAATAATGCAATCATATCATAATAATCTAGTGCATAATAAGTGATAAAAACTGTAATACAATAAATCATAATTATAAATATTATAAATAATTTAAATTGATGAAAAATCAAAATATGATAGGACAGATAATCCCACAAACGAGACACTGTCCCAAACAGTGACAATAGTGCAATTAGTCCATACAGAAAGTGCAGTAGTGATTGGTGACTTCCACACAAAACAGTCTTTGAATATAGTGCAATTTGTGCAGTGACTGGTGCTTTTCTTCTATGCACGTTCTAGTGCATCTCCCAATTGTTTCCCCTAGCCTCTCACCTCCAGCAGCGGCCCCCAATGGGCCAAGTAGAGCGGGTAGATAATCTAGGAGAGGATGTGTTTCCTTCAGTGTTTCTTTAGTGTCAAATGAGTCCGTCTCTCTGCAACTCCTCCCGCAGTTCCCAGCACTCCCAGCAATCCCAGCAGTTTGTTTAAAAACAAAGTAGAGGTCTCATGGTGCAGTATTAAATACACGTTTATTGAAAAACATAGCAACTTACATTTAAAATAGCAGCAATCAGTGGATGTCAAAAAGCTTCCGGGTTCGGCCGTCCCCGAGAAGCGTCGGCACCTGACTCCTCCTACCCTGACGCGTTGCGTCACACCACGTGACTTTATCAATAAAATGATAAAGTCACGTGGTGTGACGCAACGCGTCAGGGTAGGAGGAGTCAGGTGCCGACGCTTCTCGGGGACGGCCGAACCCGGAAGCTTTTTGACATCCACTGATTGCTGCTATTTTAAATGTAAGTTGCTATGTTTTTCAATAAACGTGTATTTAATACTGCACCATGAGACCTCTCCTTTGTTTTTAAACAAACTGCTGGGATTGCTGGGAGTGCTGGGAACTGCGGGAGGAGTTGCAGAGAGATGGACTCATTTGACACTAAAGAAACACTGAAGGAAACACATCCTCTCCTAGATTATCTACCCGCTCTACTTGGCCCATTGGGGGCCGCTGCTGGAGGTGAGAGGCTAGGGGAAACAATTGGGAGATGCACTAGAACGTGCATAGAAGAAAAGCACCAGTCACTGCACAAATTGCACTATATTCAAAGACTGTTTTGTGTGGAAGTCACCAATCACTACTGCACTTTCTGTATGGACTAATTGCACTATTGTCACTGTTTGGGACAGTGTCTCGTTTGTGGGATTATCTGTCCTATCATATTTTGATTTTTCATCAATTTAAATTATTTATAATATTTATAATTATGATTTATTGTATTACAGTTTTTATCACTTATTATGCACTAGATTATTATGATATGATTGCATTATTGTGAAAAATTTTTTAGATAGTCGATCATATAGGAATTCTTGCTGACCGTAGGGACTCTTTGCACTGTATGTTGGTCTAATACATCCACTTTTTAGCTCACGCTGAAGATTTACGTATTTTTGGCATCAGTACTAGAAATGATTTGATCTTCAGCTGGTGCCTGCGATACATTGGACACTGTTTGTTTATGGAGTTCTAGTGTGTTTTTCAGCCTGGGAAGCCAGTTCACTATATTCACAGGTTTATTTTTGCCACCTGATGAGAGGTGGTTGATATTATTATTTTTATTCAACTCATGTGAGCACTATAACCACACATTTGATTCTAAGCATTTTGATTACTGGTATTCACCATTTATTGTGTTTATTGCATATTTTTTTCTTTGATTTACTTATGTACGGCGATATTCATCTCTAGGCCTATAACTATATACAAGGTGGAGCCCATTGTGTGTACTTCATCCGACAGCATAGTTTATTCTAGTTGTGATTTTGGATTATTTATTTATCACTGATTGATGGAGTAGCGCCACATATCTTTATCCAATAATGTGATATCTTGGGGAATTGAGTTTACCTATCTATGTTGGCAGCTCTCTATCTGGTATTTTACCGTCAGTTTGGTAACTCTCTGTGTACATTGGGTTTTTGCGCACTGGTTCTTATATATTCATATCACATTATTGATCTTCTAACTGTAAAAAGTCACCAGCACTCCAAGACATTTGTTCACTGTATTATTATATTAAGCATGATCACTGAATATGTGTTAACCTATTGGTTTCCTTAGATGCTGTGACAATGCTTTCACAATAAAATAATGAAACAAACATCTTTAAGCACAGGTGATTTTCTGTATTTATTTGACTCTCCAACAATGCGCCACCTATTATGTCATTCTAAACACCTATCTTTTCCAGATCACAGGCTAGAAGTTGTGCATCTCACTTAAGGGTTTTAGTCACTGGAAGCAACTCACCAGCAACAGGATCGCTAATTATAGCACTCATTTGCTTCTACCTCATTGGCTGCATAGAACGAGGACTCACTGTTTTGGCCAGCAAAAAAATAATAACATAGGGGCAAATAAGCGTTTGCAGTCCAATCTTTTCACCAACCGCCTGCCAGTGACATCACAACAAACTGTACTACTGGTTTATCTGTGCATGTTCAATAGAAAACAAGAAATCTGATGGAAAA
This sequence comes from Aquarana catesbeiana, assembly GCF_042186555.1. Taxonomy (NCBI): domain Eukaryota; kingdom Metazoa; phylum Chordata; class Amphibia; order Anura; family Ranidae; genus Aquarana; species Aquarana catesbeiana. The sequence continues at coordinate 271,406,040 of NC_133329.1, read as the reverse complement.
TGAAATTCTTTATATCACTGTGTTGACACTAGGGAGCAGTTTAGCAGGGGCAAATTCTTCTATATGCATTCCAGTTGAAAAGATTTATTGTATAAGGTAAATTAAATGTTCTATGTACTAATAGCTAGACAGTTAAGCAACTAAAGCAGGCTAATAACCATGACTGTAGTTTGTTACATTGGTCATTGTTCTGCTTGGGCTAATAATTCAGACTGCTCCTTTTATCTCTTGAAAAGCTATAGGCATTAACATTCTACAAGATCAGCTACGTACTCTGCACTGTATGAGGAGTGTTACACTAAACAGACCTCAAAATCAATGCAACTTTGTGATTCATGTAATGGAAATATTTGCTACATTTAAACATCAAAGTAGATGTACAGTAAAAAATAATGCATATGTCAGAGCTATTAACTTATCAGATTGTTCTGAATTATGAGCTAGATGGTTTTAGGGAAAAAAAAAAAAAAAAGAGTGCAAATAAAGTTTATCAAGTTGATCCTATTTCAGCTGCGGAAAACAGAGAATGACATTTAGAAGTCCAAATCTACTTAAGTGAATACAGAACACTTTATCTGGCAGTGCACTTTTTCCTATAGGGAATGTAGAATGTTTTTGATTATATTTTCTTTATTTATGTGTTGTGTTGAAAAGTAAAAAATAAGATTAATTCCTTCATTTTGAATTTGCTTTTAAACCCTGAGTTTAGCTCTTACAACAGTGACTGTGGACACTTACTCAGTATGCAGCTTCTTATCATTCAATCCTTGCCTATGTTCCTGTTTAAAGTGGTAGTAAACTCCATATTGTTTACTTGTACTGACAGGTAAACCTAAAAAAAGGCAAGGTTTGGGAGATATTTACTATAGTAGCAGCCGGTGACGTCACTGGAGCATGCGCATTGCACGGCGTTCTGTTCATTGAGGGAGCCGTACCACGGCCATGACTCCTGAATGCATGTGCAGGAGTGACGCCATCGCGGCTTGCCCAGTCAAACAGCCGAAACCCACAAACCCGGAAGGAAGACCGGGTTAAGATGGAAGCCCTGTCAGCGGTGACTGGAGGGTTTCCTTCTAAAGTAAGTATTTCATAATGTGCTATCATGCAATGCATACTAGCACATTACGCTCCTAACTTTGCAAGGAGATTTTTCTCCTTTTTTTTGTGGTTTACTACCGCTTTAATCTGGTACCATGACTGCTACCCCAGGTTTCCTGTTTCAATAGAAACACACAGCCCCGTGGGCTAAGATGGCAAGGCACTCCCCCTGCCCCTTCCTTCTTCTCCCCACTCCTTTCTCCAAGCTAACAGACTGGCACCATCTACTGTTAACTCTTTCTTGTAAAGTACAGAAGTTCAAAGAAACTGCAACAAGTGAGCAGGAGCCAGCAGTATTGAAAGTTGTAAACTAGGGAATGTTTATTGTATTATGCTTAATGTTTTAAAGTGTTACTAAACTCAGGACTCTGCATACAGTGTATCTGGTCTTTCACAGTACACAGAACATGGAAATACAAATATTTTATTAAATATAAACTGCTAAATACCTTTTCTCATCATCAGTATATAGCAGTCGTGTGACTTCTATCAGTATCCGGCCGAGTACTAGTTAAAGTTTGTAGGAGGCATTTTCATTCTCTTCTGACTGTCCTAAGATGCTGACCCCTGACTCTGTCTGGCCCTGTTCTAAAAACAATGTACCCTCCCAAAAAAAAAAAAGTTAAATATGAAATAGTGCTCACAAATATTTGTTACCCTTCACATCCAAGCAGGTGATGAAGACGAGTCCGGTACTCCAGGGTTGCAGATTGTTGACATGTGCTGAGAATACAAACTATAAGGATCCCAAGATATACACACTTAACTGAGTGAGCATTTTAAATGGCTCAGAGTACGAGCCCCACTTCACATTAGACAGAGCAGGCTATATTATCAAAGGAGCATGTATTATTATTATTATTATTATACAGGATTTATATAGCGCCAACAGTTTGCGCAGCGCTTTACAACATGAGGGCAGGCAGTACACTTACAATACAAATCAATACAGGAGGGATCAGAGGGCCCTGCTCGTTAGAGCTTACAATCTAGAAGGTACTGAGAACTATTCTATTGCTGAAATATACTTTTTTTAAATAATAGTTGGCTGACTCTTGATAACCCAAAGGCTTCAAATACCTTTTGTGTCACTGACACTGAACTGCACCCTCATATTTATCTCAGTACAGGTTGTCTTAGTAAAAATGCCAGCTTGCACTGTACATAATGAAGCATGTAAAGAATGCTTATTTCTAAAATAAAGATTTAATATAAATATTTAACAATAGAAATTAGTCTATAATTATATAAAAAAAAATGAAAACGACAAGTTTTCCTTTAAGACTTAGTTTACACTTGCAATCGAGGGGAGCATAAAAGCAAACAGTTCAGCTGCGTTTTTTGCTACCCCCCCTAACTGCTACTCTAACCCGCAAAGGCAGGCATACTGGAGTATTCACATGCCATGGCCAAAAGCAACCCATGGCTGTTTGCTTTTAGGGATTAAAACAGGCAGTAAGGAGAAAACAGAATTCCTCCTCAGTGTTTAACTCTCGGAAAACCAATTACCCACAGATTATTCTCCAGGAGGCTAATGCAAGTATCAACAAGTTCTAACAGGTATATTTTAGTTAGCATTAAAGTATCTATGTGCAGTTGTCCATGCCAACCAATCTATTCATGATTTAAAAGCATCCAAAGTATAAAAAAAATCTGAATAATATAGAAAACTACATTTCTAACCTTACTCCTAGGCCCTCTTTTATAATAGAGAAGAGAATTTGCTATCTGCTTGACAGCTCATTGCTAATGCCACACTGCGTCTGAATTTTACTGCGCCTGCAGTGTTCTACAGAGTGCTCTCTGCATAATGGTATAAAGCACATTCTGTGTTAGATCATGTGATCAGGCTATCCTACTCCAGGGACTTTTTTTTTTTTTTTTACTTTCACTGAAATAAATGCAGCTTTGCTTGACTGAACATTCTCAGAGTAAGCTGGCTAACTCTTTTTGCACTGAATTTTAGCAATATTCCCTGCATAGCTCACGACTTTACTCCTATTTACATTTAGGGCTCCTAAAGAGGAGAGGATCGCCACTACTCCCGACCAGCACAGGTGAATAAATGAAAAAAGCAGCCTCAGCCTACATGTCTCCACCAAACCACATACTCTAATGCATTTTGCCCCACCTACCCTATGATTTAGTTCCAGTGGGTGGGGCAAAATGCATCAGGGGGTGTTGCTTGATGTAGACATGTAGGCTGAAGCTGCTCTTTCTCATTTATTCACTTGGGCTGGTTAGGAGCTGGTTCTTTACATTCACTAACCCCCTGGATTGGTATTACGGCAAACCTGCACCCGACGTTCTGAGACACAGGGATATGCTCTGTGTAAAACCACTGCACAGAGCAGGTAAGTATAACATGTTTGTTATTTTATTAAAAAAAAAAAATTAAAGCTTTACAATCACTTTAATCAAAGTATTCTAAACCAGATTAGAACCTGAAAAAGGAAATAACCTGTTTTAAAAAGGTGATTGCAACAAAGGGATGTTGCTTAGGGTATCAAAAGCTGTGTGCCTACAGGCTCCAAAAATGAATTTACATGTCCTGCTTGTTGCCTGAGATTGTACTTTAAAAGCCCTCCATCAATTATATTACTAACAAATCAATCACAGTTAGGAACTGTGCAATAGCTATACTGTACTTTTCATGTTTGTCGTTTGGTATAAAATCATTTTAAAATGCAAATGATACAGAAGTGGCATGCTGAAACAACTCAATTATTCTTGCAACTGACACCTTATAAAGTGTTTTCAACACAGCTGTTTATATGTTCTCACATCAAAAGGGGATCTAAGGATACTATTTCCAAATATATCAAACCAGTTTTTAAATTAGGTCTTAGTCTTCTGATATTTAATAATTCAAATATAATTGAAAAAAAGGTGTTATCACAGTATATATTTAAGCCTGGTGATCAACTTTATTGTTGTTGGGGAGGATATATGCAAGAAACAAGCAAAATAAAACATTTGAGTGTGGGCAGATAGTGTGGCAGCTTAGTCATATTTTCATCATCCTTACCATGTGCACAAAAATCAAGCAAACACAGTGAAATAATCCAAGTCCATTGGCCAAGGATATAAACAAAGCTGGATAAATATATACTACCCAATGATAATATGGTTATTATATTTAGGCTTAGGGTGGGAAGCATGATAAATAGAAGATACCTACTACAGTTTTCAAAAGCACTCTCTAAAGCCACTTTAAAAAGGTATGTGCAGGTATATCCAGCTGCATGCACTTTATATACAGACAGCAGTTTTTCATAGATGTCCGGGTTCTGTATGAAACAAACTGGAGCCTAGAAAATACTCAGTAGGGTATGGAAGATTGTGTGGCATCACTGATGCTTATTAATTGGCTTAGTTCTGTTACATGGTATGGGGAGAGAGTCCTAAGTCCTTCTCTGCTAGCTCTCTATCAGTGAACATAAAGTAGGGGGGAGTGAAGGAATGGTAATGCCCGTACACACGGTCGGATTTTTGTGTGTAGGTTCCATCGGACATTTTCCATTGGAATTTCCGTCGCACAAGATCTGGTTCTCAAATTCTCCGACAACAAAATCCGTTCGCGTGAATTCCGATCGTGTGTACACAATTCGGACACACAAAGTGCCGCACAAAGTGCCGCACATGCTCAGAATAAATTACGAGACGGAAGTGCTCGGTCTGGTAAAACTAGCATTCGTAATGGAGATAGCACATTCATCATGCTACAATTTTTTAAATAGTTTAATGCAGCGCACTCTCTTCTTCTTTAGAATGCTAGAAGAATTAATTTGTTTTGCTGCACATATTCACACAGAGTTCTCACAAACTGATTTCTTTATTATTTCTCGTGATCTCATGAATAATATTAATTTTGTTTTTCGTCAGATCTCCATAAGGTTTTTTTTTTTTTTTCTTTATCAAGATCTGCATTTTTTATTTTTCTAGTGCTCTCCATAATATTATTTCTCATTTTGTGTGTCAGGTTACCACAACACCATTATTATCTTGTATTTTTTTATCTCAAGGAGGTTGGTTGGTGTCCCTTGTTAATTTGACCTTGTATTTTTGAAATGTACCTGCCTACTCACTAACTGTCCTTTTTGAAGCAAAACACATAGGCAAGTATTTGTGAAAAAGAAATAGACATTTATTAAGGGTCTTAACAAAATAAAGAGGAAGGCAACGCTGGAGAAACTGGTAAAATTTGCGAAGCCTTTGTACCCCAGGGCAGACATCAATTTTTACAGTCAAAATTGGTGGCCAGAGGAGTCCTTATAATAGGGAGCACAATCCGGTCCAGGACTACATAAGATCAGGAACAGCGGCAGATGACATATATGTCCCCAGGCTGTGGTCATACAACAGCCTGCATCTTTTGCCAGACCAGACTGAACCCAGGCCCTCACACTTTTGTCTTCCTTAGATGCTTCCTTCCAGGCTGTAGCTCTGGTGTTGGAGTTGTGGCAAGAGGTGGAGGAGGAGGAGGAGGACCATGGTTGAACTAAAAAATGTGGCTTTGGCTTGTGTGTTCACCCCTCAGCCCATTATTTTGGGCTTGTAACACTTCCTCATATGAGAGGCATTGGCCCTCCTCCATTTCCAGCATTTTGCAGGCTGTCATGTAGGCATAGTCCTCTTGAACACTGGGGGGGGGGGGGGTTCTGAGGGCTGCAGTAGCCTTCAGAAATAGGCCAATTGCTGCCTCCTTTAGGTTACTCCTCTTCCTTGCACTTTTTTGTGGAAGGCCGAGGGGAGGGACCTGGGATTCTGGAAGGCTACTGGGCCCGGCCACCTCCTGGTTGCCACTTTCCATGGCCTTCTCCTGGCAGAGACTTTCCTGTGTATGAAAAAGGGACATAGTTTTAGTTTTTTTGTTCATCAATCACACACAATTTTCAGCTCATGACTGTTGCAAATTGAATGTTAATAAATAGAAAAGACTAATTCTGACCACAGCATTTTTCATTCTTGTCACAATCATTTGTGGCCACTACTGTCTATTAATATGTAAAACACTTTGTGAAATCAGAAATTAGTTATCAAAACTAACATATATTTAACATCATTAATTTGACAAACAGAAATATTTAGAAGAATGCTATACCTGACTCAAGCTGGGCTCCTCCACATGTTGCTGCCTGGAAGGCCCAGGTTGGTCGTCGGAAGCCTCATCTGTGCGGGAAGGAAGCCTGGAGAGTGCTGGCCTGGGTTCAGTCTGGTCTGACAGAAAATGCAGTCTGTCATAGTACCACAGCCTGGGTACATAAATGTCATCTGCTGCAGCTCCTGATCTCTGGGAATCCTGGACCTTCTTGCACTCCCTATTATAAGTACTCCTCATGCCACCAATTAGGGTCTTCAAATAGGGGATGTCTGCCGTGGGGATCATCGGCTTCACAAATTCCAGCAATTGATCCAGTGCCGCCTTCCCCTTTGGTTTATTGTTATAAAACGGGTGGTTTACTGGCCACAGACAGGGCAGCTCCCTGTAAATATCAATGAATATGGGGATAAAGTCCTCATTGTTGAATAGATCAATTTTCTCTGCAAGACACAGCACAAGCCAAACCCTAATGTCAGGTGAAACTCTCCTAATCTTGACACAATATAGGCCTCAATCTATAAGCAGTATAGGCCACTGATGCACCAACTTAAAATTGTACCTTTGTTACAACGATCGTGGCTTCCGTTACTTTGTCCTCCATTCACAGATTGTACGTACGACGCACACGCGTTACGCTTTATATACACTGCACATGTGTGAAACTCCGCCCGCCCCTGACGTTCTTTGTAGTCTATTCCCTGCCCCTTCTCTTTCAGCGCAGTGGGAGAGAACATGGCGAAGAGACAACATGTGCATGTAGAGGAGAGCAGAAATGACGAAAAGCCGGAGCCCCGAACCTCGCGATCCCAGAGGAGATTGAAGGCCTCAAATATGTTCTTTGTAGAGATGTGGACATCTTGAAGAGGGCCAACTATGATGGGAAGCATGGACCTTACCCAAACCCAAATGTGAGAAAGGCCAAGATCATGCCTAAAGTTGTGAAGAGTCTGCAGAAGACTTTTGGGGTACGGCGATCCAAGGATCAACTGAGGAAACGCTGGTCAGACCTGAAATTGAGGGAGCACGATCAGTACAGAAGATTGAAGAAAGTGCTGCAAAAAAGTATTTGTCGTGTGTTCCTATTCTTCTTAACGTTCATGCTGCCCCATGTGCTTTTCTTTACTGTTATACATTTTAAAATGGCTACTTTGATGTTCATGGATACAATAATCGGTCGTAGGAAACATTGTTAGTTCGCCCACTTGTAGTATGGGTCTATATTCATATATAACTTTAGTTATTGAATTGCAAGAAACTTAGTAATAGTTTTAAGGTGATTACTTATAAAAATTATTGTTTCTCAGCTCACAGATGGTCACTCACAGATGGTCACATTGTCTCAGGACCATTATGGCTAGTTTTTTGTTAGTACCAGATAAAACCAGCTTTTTCGTGCCACACCACTTTAAGATGTTTTTGGCAGATACAGGTTAACTATATTTGTTCAGGCCTATTTGTATTAAAATAAGCTTGTTGTCTAGATGGGTTTGTAACTACAATGAAATGTAAACTTGATTCAATGTAAGGAGAGGACACTCACAGCAGCTGTTTACACATCTGGACGCAGGAGCACTAGTGTGGGAAACTAGAACAAACTTTTTTGGGTGTCCCACACAGGTACTCCAGTGGATACTAGGGGTGACTCCATGTGTGATATCTTAACAAAAAAGGAAAGTATTACAGCTTGAGAAAGGAAATAAAATGTTCTTCAGCTTGGAACTCTGCTAAAACAGACAACTGTACATCACTTCCAAGCAATGTTTCATATTCCTATATCTGGCATCAAATATCTGTGTGCTAAGTATACCTATATTTTATTCGCATAGGGGAGAAAAGACTCAGGACAACTGAGGACACCAGGGACCCCCCCACCTCCTAAAGAAGGGTTTATGACGTTTATGAAGTGGGTGAAACTGTCACAACAGGTGAGTATCTGAGACCACAGCTTCAGGTAAGAGATCTATGCCTGCATATTTATGATACATGGTGTGTGTTTTTCTTTTAGGTGATGTGGATGTTGTGGAAGAAGAATCTCATTTCACAAGTGAAAGTGCCCAGATCCTCATCGGGGAGAAAATGGGGTGCAATTGTGATTTAGAAAATATAAAGGAAAACGTCAATGATGTTCAACAAAAAATGAAGAACATCACTGATGTTTTAGGCAGAATATAAAAACTAACAAAATTGGACCATTTTATTTTGTATTTTTTAATTTTAAAAAAGTTGTATAGTATTAGAAAAGCCAAATTTTTAAGATGCACACAGTGTGTCAACATGTGCTATCTGCCATCAAGGAATATCAATGTACACGTTTTGTGGGTGCAAACCCTTCCTCCCAACTCAATTAGGTGAGAGGAAGGGGTTGCACCCCCAAAACACATCCATTGATCCCCCATGATGGGAGCTAGCACATGTTGATATTAGGCATAGTATCAAGAGGGAAACCCCCATTTTGACTCTCAATTTGTGTGCATCTTCAAAATTTGGCTTTTACAGGGGTGACATCACCTTATCTGATGAAGGCAAGATCAACACAGTTTGGACATACTAATGTCTGATATTGCCTTCACTTTATAAAAGTTGAACTTTGTAAGATCCTGAGTTGTGTATGTTATGCTTTGAAACATGCCTGTTTAACCAAAAAAAAAAAGGATCTTTACAATTTGAAAAAATATACACCAAAGATGTTGGTTTGTTCAAAAACCCGTTTCTAACGCACATGTGAATGTGCTTTGAGTAAAATGTTTTCTACTCAACAATGTGTGGCTTCTTCTTTCCATGCTCAATAGCAATTTTTGTAGTAAGTTGGTGTTTACAGTGAAAATGGAGGTTATTTACTAAAGGCAAATCCACTTTGCACCACAAGTGCGCTTTTAAGTATCGGAGTGCAAAGTGTATTTGCCTTTAGTAAATAACTCCCACAGTGCTTTATAATTTGCCACAATCACGCCATTTTCATGACTCCACAAATTCATTCATGGTGCTGAAAATGATGAATTTTTTTTGTCAGTAATGCATTACATACATTAACAACAAAAACAAGGTGTGTGTAGCAGACCCACAACATAATAGTTAGCTGAAGAAGAGATTGTCACCTCATGTATCAAATAAATTTCATTTGCACTGTTGAAGAAAATGTCCAAAAAGAAAAGCCCATTGGAGAACCTAGGAGACAGCTAAAAGAAACCCAGGCAGTAAATTAAAGGAAATCTTTCAGTTTAAAATAAAAAATTGTTGATAAAATGTTTCTTAAACCGTTTTTGGCATATCAATGGCCCCCCTACCCGCAAAGTACTCGACATACTTCTGTCTTACTTCACGGGCGCAAGCCAGCACGGCCAGCTTCAAGCGCCGTCAGGGTTTCTTCTTGAAGTCCGGCCTCAGGCCCAGCTGAGGCCACATAGTTCATTGAATTTCTCCTTAAATAGTTGTGCAGAATGCAGCATGCAAGGATTATATGGTTAGGTTTATATTCCGCCATGTTGACTGGCGTAAGGAATAGGTGAAACCGGCTGCCCATTATCTCGAAAACGTTCTCCACCACTCTTCTGGCTCTGGCCAGATGGTCGTTATAAACCCTCTGGTCCAGGGTGAGGGTCCTCATGGCTTCAAAACGGTCGGCTGGTCAGAACGAACTAACAGAAAGCACTGAAAAACAGAAAGGCCAGAGCTGAAAATCAGAAAAGAGCAGACAAGAACGCACTGAAAAACAAATACGTAATAGAAATACGAAGCCACAAGCACAAACCGAAGAGCAGTAACGATCGGAAAAGCAGGAGGCTGAAAAGCACGAATCGTCAACAAACTTCTACTAACACGAGATTAGCAGAAGAAGCACAAAGGGTGGCGCACTTGGTATTGAACTTCCTCTTTCTAGTGCCGTCGTACGTGTTGTACGTCACCGCGTTCTTGACATTCAGAATTTCCAACCAACTCTGTGTGACCGTGTGTATGCAAGTCAAGTTTGAGCCAACATCCATCGGAAAAAATCCATGGATTTTGTCAGAATGTGCGATCGTGTGTACGAGGCATAAGTGTGTGCTGGCGGAAATGGGGGGAATTGAAGAAAACCTGTTGCTTTATCCTGCATAGGTGAAAATTTCAAAATGGCCAACAGGCTTGCTTTAGGAAGTATTCCACTAAAGCAACAGGTTCCCCGATGCCCCTTTTAAACCTATTTTGTAATTAAAATGTAAGCATGTCACAAAGCATATATATGTATACATGGCATACAGCTTCAGTCATATTCCCATTCATAGAACAGCAAGTAAAGCAGTATGTGAACAATTAGTGGCTTTGATAGTTGGCAGACCAAGAAGGTAAGGTACAGTAGGAGCCCTTATATTCCAAGACTGCAGATGACCACAATGTTTTGTTGAAAATATGATGATATACAATGGCATTCTCATAGAAAATGTCTAGCCCTTTTGAAAGAGTCAATGTTCATACAACAGACCTTGACAAATCTTGTAGGTTGTCCTGCACTGCCTCATTCATTTTAGGTAAATGTAATACTATTCCAAAATTCAAAGTTTGATGAACTCTAGTGCCATAACACTTTATAGCTTTTATGTATAAAATGCCACATGAAACCAACCCTCTGTGATGGCTACTTCACTTTTTTTTGTTATTACCAGCAATGCAAGAATGGCACAGCTTTGAAGGGTTTTGTTTTGAGCAGACAAGAAGGCATGTGTATCGCTTAACTACAGTACAAGAATATGGATCTATAATTATTTTGGTCTTCCCAACCATATAAAAATGTTCACACAACACGGAAACTAAAGATTATCCTCTGACAATGTGCTGTCCCCACAGGGAGACATCAATACCGCCAGAAATTCTAAGGTACTTCCAGCTTTGTAAGACATAATAATAGGTCTCTAGCTATGCAATTCTGGAGTGAATAGCTGCATTTTTCTAAAAGTATCACTTCTTTGGCAAATCATAAAAAAGGTAGTTGCTGGAAAAACACTGACATCTTAATGCTGAAACAATAAAGAAAGATTGAAAGAGGCAATTCTTCATATAAGCTGATCTTCTGGGATCACTGGCACCGTCTAGTAATTGATCAGATCTACCTTAAACCCCCTCTGACATTTTTCTGCTAAACATCTGAAGTGGAAAGCAAACTGGAAATTTTCTGTGAGAAATCACAGTTTATGAATTGAGATTACCTGGATTCCAGAACTGTGTCATTCTTTGCATATGTGAATTATTTATACAAGCATTAAAAACATCTGAAATTCTCCTTACTCAATCATCATTATGTTTTTTTTAATATGTATTTGCCATTCCTAATAAATGTTTCTATTAAAATCGAAGTATCGGATTTTTTTATTTTAAGAATCATTTTTACCTAGGTGGATGCAGTATCAGTCTGATGCTTCATCTATCCCCTGCCAGATAGAAGACTGAGAAACGAGCAGTCAAACACCGCTGATCGCTCGGTTCTCACAGCTCTGTGAGCAGAGAGCTGGGGACTGTCAGTAACTGCTGTCTACTCTGATGCCCCCCCCCACACTCTCACTGGACTGTGGAGCGGAGGCTGAGATGGAGCGGAGGCTGAGCCAGGTGCTGATCCAGGGTTGTGGGCAGATCCTGACCATATTGTTGTAATCTTTCCCTAGCCCGGACCTGCTCCGTGACATCAGCCAACAGCGGGTTTCAGCCTGCTGTCTGCTGAAAATGGGTCAAGGGGGTGCAGAACGAACTGTACTCCTGTTACCTACAGGAGAAGTACAGCCACACAAGCTTTGGCTGTACTTCTCCTTTAATGGTCTCTCCTCATGTACATCAATATTTTGAGGCTTGTATTTGAAGCTGTTTGAAGTCCCAGTTTTTGAGCCTTTAGCGGCTTCAGAAATGGTATGTATAGCGATTTTTGCTCTACAGGACTAGATAGGTTAGTCTTAGTTTGTGGCTGAAAGCAGATTTAGAGATTTCAGTTTTATGCTGAACTTTTACTTTAAGCTAAAAATGCTGAAGTTTCAATTTTGCTTTAAAATATTTCAAAATAAAGGTTATATTTTAAAATCTAGTGGGTTGGAGTGTGAAGCACATTGATTTCTGCATTTTGTTTAATTAATTCCCACAAAGAAATTAAATGGAGCTAAAAGGGGTCCTATTCGTGTAGAATACTGCTGTGTATCCATAAAATGCTAAATAATGCAAAAGTTAAAGAGTTAGGGCCACTGTATTTAATTGGCCAGTTAAGGAATACAGTACAAGCAGCAATAGGAATTCCAGACCCAACGAAGGAACTTTATGATTAGCCTCTTAAAGGGAGACTGACCTATTTTTCTCACCAGGCTCCCCTAGAGCTCCTGTCCACCCCAAACTGCATTCTGGACAGCAAATATCTCCCCATTCACCACTATGACATTTTAGCCCAGACCCTGTCCCAACATACGCAGTTAAAGCGGAGTTCTGCCAAAATGTTTTTTTTCCAAAGTCAGCAGCTACAAATACTGCAGCTGCTGACTTTTACAATACGAACACTTACCTGTCCAGGGTGCCCGCAATGTCCTCACCCGAAGCCGATCTGTCCCTCAGATCTAGGGTGGAGGCGCCGCCATCTTCAGTAAGGGAATCAGAAAGTGAAGCCCTGCGGCTTCACCGCCTGGTACCCTACTGCGCATGCGCGAGTCACGCTGCGCATCCTCACTGGTCCCTGTCTTCTGGGACCTGTGTGTCTCCCAGAAGACAGCGGGGGGACAGAGGAGGGGCCGGACATGTTGTAGATCACCGCGGAGCCTGCGGTGATCTATGCCCGGAAGTGGAAGAAAATACCTGTATTATTTGGAAGAAAATACCTGTATTATACAGGTATATCCCCCCCCCCCCCCGAACGGTGCCAAGTGTGACACCGGAGGGGGGGGAGGAATCCGAAAAGCAGAAGTTCCATTTTTGGGTGGAACTCTGCTTTAACCCACAAAAACGTAAATCCTACAAATTTGGCTGACACACATAAGCGTGTTTTATTTTAAGCCCAAAGGGGTTTTTTTTGTTTTTTTTATTTCGTTTAGAGTAGGGTAAGTTAAAACTGCTGTAATTTTTTTTCTTTTTTTCCCATCTGGGTCTCATTAGGGAGATTTCCCTTCACGTTCTGTCCTGTAGAGTCAACAAGAAATGAAAGCATATCTTTCTAATGTGAGGGAATTCCCCTTAGACACTTGTCACACAAAGTGCCTCGTCTATTTCGGTTCTGGTGGCAGCTCAAAATTTGGGATTTACCCTCACACTCATTTCCTGTGACCCTGGGTGATTAGGACAGTATGAAAGCAGTATATAGTGTTTAACTGGCGCACCAAATGGAGGATTCCTTAGGGGTAGCGTCTGTGGCTATAATAGCTGTATGGTGATGTATCCATAGGTTGGGTGGTTGTAAAAAGGGGTATTAAGGGTTAAAAAAGAAGGCAGCCATCCTTCAGAGTGAATCCAGAACTCTGCAAGACATGTAAGGAAAAAACAGGGAGGGGGAGGCACCGACCTGAGTGTAGTATTAAAATGATGACTTTAATAGGATAAGATTAAAAACACTTACAAGATGATAGAAGATGCATGCTCGTCATAGGACAGTTTGAAAGAGTGCATCTTCCTAATGGGGACACAGACAGCAATACAAACCTGACATTTGTTCTATCCTCTTACCACTCTATGCAAGTCTAAAAGAACAAAAAAGGTTGGCTTTAGTTATACTTTAATGTTTGGGTGAATTACTCTAGTAATCTATGAACAGGACGCTCTATAAAATTTGCTCTCTTTCTTGTATATACAGTATATTGTGTATATCTATTTACCAACAGGTAATAGACAGAAGTACAGAGCAAACAGAATGAAAAGCCTTATGTGACTTGACTGTATAGAGTGTGGGCCACAACTTTAAATCAGAATTAAATTGATCAGAAAGCCTAAAAGTAGGAATACATTTGGCAAGGAAATTAAATTTGAAGGAAAAAAACTTGTTCTACCATTATTTTTGATTGCAGCGAGGTGCAAATAATCAAATACATTTTATTTTGTCTGAATTTCTTTCCTTCTCACAATTGGAGAAATAACATGAAGCACTTCAATCAAAATGTACTTGTGTGTCCTATTTTTTAAATTTCCAGCTAATGCACACAGACAGGAGGTCTTCAATTACTCCTCAGAGAACTCCAAAATTTCTCTAGCAGAAATTCATTTCACATCATGAATTCTTTTTTCATGTTGCCTATAATGAATACCTGAAATACTTATTTTTGCATCAGCACCACTTTTCAAGGTATTAATAATTATTAGGATCTGGGGGAAAGAAAAGCAAATAGTTTGTACATTATTGTGTGCTATAAATTACCATTTTATTGTTTTCTATGGCATTTTTTAACCACTTCGTTAACAGAGCAATTTTTTTTCCCGCACACAATCACATGGCTACATACTTCAATATTTAAGAAAGCAGGGGCCCCTCTAGAATAAAAAGATGGTATTTGCAATTCTTTTAGTTGCACGATATTTGCACAACTGTTTATCAAATCGATATTTTTGGTAAAAAATGCATCTAAATAAATTTTGGTGTACACAAACACAGTTTAATCCCCAATGTTATGTTGAGAGAATAGATTCTAAATATGTTGAGACTCTAAATTGCATGGCGAAAAAAATACAGTACACAAAATTATCACTAGGCATTGATTTACTGTACAGTAAATGCCCTTGCAGCTCATCAGTTTAGAGTCAGCTGTAAATGATGGATCTAAAATTCTCTCTCTCACTTCAGCATAAGTGCCGATACCCAATAGGTTTTGTGCGATCATTTTGTACAATCACACGCACACTTTATGCATGTGTTTGTGTACATATGTGTACATGGGGCGACTTGAATCCCAATAAAAGGGATCAGGCAACTGTAAAGTTGTTCAGATTAATTTTACTCAATAGCTGAGAGCCTGCTAAGAAAAATAGAAAAAGGCTTGCAGCTACTTTTGCAGTGGATAAATAAGTGTAGCCCTGAAGCATGTGTGTTATTTGCAGAAGTACCAGGTGAAAATAAAGAAAAAAAGTCTCAAAAAAAGAAAACGAATGCAGCCACCACACCAAGATCAAGGAATAGTAAGCTGCAATATATTAAATGTGTGTTTTTTGTTTTAAAAAATACTTTGACTAGAATTTTTCTGGTACAATATTTTTTTATTGAAAGGATAAAGAAGATATACAACAACAATAATCCCACGCAGGGGATATGAGCAGTGAGTATGACAGAGAACACATATAAACGAGTTTCATAAAAGGAACTATCGAACTTTAACGACCCACTGATTGAAGCCAGGGGTCAACGCAAGGTGGTTGAGCGGGAATGCTCAGGGATTTGGGTGTGGACAATCCACATTAAATGGGAAAAATAAATCTTAAACCAAACTAATATTTAACAAAAGGGGGGTAAAAACTCCCATTTTAGAGATAAAAATTGGAAATAAAACATAAATAAAATAGAGGAAAAGAGGGGGAGGGAAGGGAAGGAAAGGGTGAGGGGGAAGGAAAGGGTGAGGTGGAAGCAGGAACAGAGAGAAGAGCGCAAAGCCGGAATAGAAGAGAGGGTTCCCCTAGGCCAGGGGTAGGAGGACCAGGCTGGTCGAGTGCAAGGCCGGAAGATGGGCCTCATACCTTGAGAAATTTAGCATGGGAATTATGGAGGATACTAGTCAACTTCTCATTAATCATGAGAGACATTAAGATGTTCTTCACTTCCATGAATGAGACCGTCGGTTTTCTCCAAGTCCTGGCTATCGTCCGTTTGGCTGCAATGAATACATAGGTGGCCAATTTCTGTTGATAGGAGAAAAGGCCTGGGATTGGGCAGTGGAGTAAGGCCAATTAGGCATCTTTGCGGGTGGGCACATGGAAGAGCTTGAACATCCTTGACCAGAAACCCACCAGGCAGGGACAGGACCACCATATGTGAAGTTTGTCTCCCCACTGACCACATCCCCGAAAGCACCCATTGTTGTGAGCTGGGTTGGATCAAGCAATGCGGGCTGGGACCCAATACCAGCATAGTAGTACTTTATAGGCTGCCTCCAGAGTAGTCATATTGAAAAAGCACTTTGCAATACTGGTCCAGGCTTTGCTCCAGTCCGCTAAATCAATGAGGGATAAGTCCTGTTCCTATTTACGGAAGTAGGATAAAGAGGCTAGGGTATTTTTAGAATTGAGGGAAGAATAAATTAAGGATATGGTACCAGGAGCTCCAGGAGAATGGAGGCAGATGTGCTCAAAAACTGTTTTCTGGTATGGGAAAGTGTCAAGGCGTGATAAAGAGGTTACCCAATGTCGCAGTTGGAGGTAGCGGAAGAATTCCCCTGGGGGGGCCCAGTGGGTCTCTTGACGTAAAGCACACGAGGGGAAGGAGCGAGATCTGAGAAAGTGTCGGACCTGGGAGAACCCATGAGCAGACCACCATAAAAAGACATGTGGTTGCTCTGAGTCAGGAGGGAACATGGGGTTGTTCAAGAAAGGGAGGAGCCGAAGGAAAGCAGACAAAAGCCCGTCTGAGTATCGAAGAGAGTCCCAAAGTCTCAGGCTATGGGCCATCAAAGGGCTGACTGAGGGGGGACGTAGCTTAGGGGGAAGCCATAATAGGGCCAAGATCGCAACCGACACAGAGTTCTGGATTTCCAAAAGAACCCAGAGTGGAATGTCTGAGGCTGCCTGGAGCATAGTGAGTTGGGATATTTACGCCTGCTTGGTAGTATTTTGTGATATTTGGGAATCCAAGCCCCCCCTCAGCCTTTTAGGCATATAAGGTGAGTCGGGAAACCTTAGGGTGCTTATAGGCCCAAATAAAAGGAGCCTTTTCTGGAGAAGGTGCAAAAAAAAAAACATGGGAATCCGAACTGGCAGGGTCCGAAAAAAGTATAAAAAGTTTAGGAGGAACAGTCATCTTAACGGCATGAATACGGCCAATCCAAGAGTGGGTGGGGAAACGCCAGGATGTCAGAGCGCAATAAGGGATAAAAATTGGCGGAAAAGAGAGAGGAATATGAGGGAGTAAGTTTGATGCCCAAGTAGTCTAGGGCTGAGCTGGCCCAATGATATGGAAAGATAGAGTGGAGGTGCGAGACCAAGGACTCTGGGAGAGAGATATTCAGCGCGGTGGTCTTGTGTGGATTCGGAGCCCCGAGATGGTAACAAAGTGAGTGAAAAGAGACTGTAGATTGGGTAGAGAGATTATCGGGTTGGTAAGGGTCAAGAGAGCATTATCTGCAAACATGTTTACTTTCTAGCGTATGGGATTCAGGTAATGTTGGGGTCAGCTCTAAGGGCCAGGGCCAAGATAAAAAGAATGGGAGAAAGGGGGCAGCCTTGCTGTGTTCCTCTGAATAAAGGAAAGGAGGGAGATAAGCAGATTAATCTAATAAAACTTAATAGTACAAAGCACACTAGGCCTCATTGTTTTATATACTCATTGATCAAGTCACCAATAATTTTCTAACTTTTAATTTTTTGTAAGTACTGTAATGGGTAATTCAAGGCAACTTCTAGTTAGTTAGGAATTTCACCCCTTCAAGATGGAGGGTAAAAAAAATCAAAGCCTAAAAACAATTTTGGAATTTTGACATGTGTTTGTAAAACTGTACATGTCATCACAACTACTTTGTGTATCCAGATGACTTATACCTTGTTTTTTTCAGGACAAATTGGGCATTCATTTGGTGGTAAATGGTAATGGATAGCTCTGGATTTTTAATCTTTTTTTCATAGGAAAACTGGCTCAAAATAGAAAAGAAAAATATATATATATTTTTTAATGTAGCTGTATTTATCTTGCTTCTACCATAACCTATCACTAAAGAATAACCCAAAACAAATTCTCCTACTCTTTATAATCACAGTGATACCACATAATTTATTTTTTTGTTGTTTGTACCTCTAGTAGCGCCTAGAAACAATAGTCTGCTTTTTGATCCTGCCTAAAACATGCTGACACTGACATTAACTGACACGGATACTGATTTATAAATGCTTTTTTTTTTTTAAATCCTACCAAAATATACTGACCTTGATCTCTGGACCCTGACATTGACCCTACCTTTAACCACGACACTGACCTAAATCAAACTCTGACCTAGCTAGTCTTTCTTTTTTAAATGTTAAGTTTATTTATTTTAGTTTAGTTTATTAATTTGTTTTCTTCTGAATATACATATACAGGGGCCAGTGATTGTTCAATCAGAGGCTATCACAGCAATGAGGTGATCAGGAACTGGACATTCTGGTTTCCAAACATTAGTACGGGACCTGAGATCAATGAGAGCCTGGCCCCTGTGCTGGGAGCACACTGTGCAGCACGCTCTCAACACAAACACAGGTATGCATATATGTGGCCTCTTGAAAGAAGACACGCTTCACTGAGGTCATATATATGCGTCCAATCAGTGGAGAGGGGTTAATAAAGCTTATAACGTTAAGTTAGGAGCATAGACTGGCATGATTAGGGAGCTTGGGTACATATTTTGTTGTCCTAACAAGCAATAAACAACTGTCATGGTTACTGGGCAAAGTTATTTAGATGCTGGTACATTTACCATTTATTTGCCAATAATACACTGGGCAACTTTTATTCAGCACATTTGGTATACATTTTACAGAGTTACATGTTAGTCAGGTTGAAAAAAAGACAAAAGTCCATCTAGTTCAACCCACAGAAAAAATAAAAGCAGTAGAAAATCTCCATATACGGAAACTTATGCCCTGTACACACCATAGGATTTTCCAACAACAAAACGGTGGATTTTTTTCCAACAGAAGTTGGCTCAAACTTGTCTTGCATACACGCGGTCACACAAATGTTGTCGGAAATTCCGAACGTCAAGAACGCGGTGGCGTACAACATGTATGACGAGCCGAGAAAAATGAAGTTCAATAACCAGTGCGGCTTTTCTGCTTGATTCCGAGCATGCGTTGAATTTTGTGCGTTGGAATTGTGCACACACGATCGGAATTTCCGACAAAGGATTTTGTTGTCGGAAAATTTGAGATCCAGATCTCAAATTTTGTTTGTCGGAAATTCCGACGAAAAATGTCCGATGGAGCCTACACACAGTCAGATTTTCCAACAAGCTCCCATCGAACATTTGTTGTCGGAAAATCCTATCGTGTGTACAGGGCAATACACCCACAGCTGATTCAGAGGAAGGCAAAAAAAAAAACACCCTATGAAGCATGGTTCAATTTGCTCCAGCAGGGGAAAAATGTATTCCTGGTTCCCAAAGAGGTGTTCAAATATTCTCTGAATCAATCTCTGGTGTCATTTAATGTACACTTACCAGCTTACAAAAATGCTCTGTAACTATTGACAAGATAAACTGTTCAATTCATATGAATATCTTTGTGTCATCACTGACTCATCACTGTATTAATCCAGATATTGATAATAGCAACAGACCAATAGTAAAGTGCACCAAAATATGGACTTGTGGTCACTGATGCCACAGTGATCCCCTTTGGTTAAGAAGTAAGAGAGGAGGGGAGCTTCTGCTCCCTCTCTTAGGTTCCAGTGCTAGGGAAACCTGCCAGAGGCCATTTTTAGAAGCCACTGCAACCCAGAAGAAAGTATTTATAAGGGAAGTCAAAGAAGGAATAATAAACGTATTTGTATTGGTGTGTTTTGTTTTATTAATTCATAACTACATGCACGGTGATCCCTTAAAGGGGTGATGCAGACAGGGAGAAACCCAAGTGGGAGGGAGTAGCTAAGTGGCATCAGTTTGTTGGCACCTTGTTCTGGGTACTGGGGTGCTGAAGAGTTTGGTCACAATCAGATGTTTAAAAGATACACTCCTTTTTTCTTTTTGGACAAACTTTTTTCATAAACGTTAAACTCTCATGAAAACCATATTTTTTTCAGACTTGGTGCACAAAAATATTGTTTCCTTTTTGTATACGTAATGTTTAATGTTAATATGTGCAAGGCCATGGCCTATGTACAAACTATTTCTAGAGTTATTGCAGTTTCTTTTCCTAGGAATTATACAATAATCCTTCTATCCACTATAAAAACATTTTCTCCACAAGTAATCACTAAAATTATACTCCTCCATGCCTGATGTTTTTTTCTCTCTATAAATATTTATTTCCAAGCTCATAATGAAGTCTCCTTTGTCATACAGATATTGAACAGAAATACTTATTGGCCTTAGTAATACAATGCGACACCCCCATTTACAATTCACATTAACCCGCGGATATCTACAGAAGATTTCAAGCACAGTACGGTGATGAGACGTTCAGCGCGTGGACATTCAGGGCGTGATCCTGGATAATCGATGCATAACCTTGTAAGCTCTTCTGAGCAGGGCCCTCTTAATCCTCTTGTATCTTATTGTATTATAACTATATTGTCTCCCTTTTATATTGTAAAGCGCTGCTTAAACTGTTGGCGCTATATAAATCCTGAATAATAATAATAATAATAACCTGTCGTGAAACTGCACAATAGAAGAATATTTCTGTGGTGCACTGATGAGGAAGTGAAGCAGGCTGTCCTAGGCATTAGTTAAACGCTGGGATAAAAGTATAGATGTAGCAGGGGAGTCGAAAAATGTCGAAGAATAAAGGCAGTTTCAATTCCTTGAAATTTGTTCTTTTATTATATCTACTCAAAAGTCCCGGTTTGACTTGAACACCCCGTGTGTGTGTGTGTGTGTGTGTGTGTGTGTGTGTGTGTGTGTGTGTGTGTGTGTGTATATATATGTATATATTTTATTTATTTTTACCCTATACTTGATTAATTATTCAAAGTGACCACAGCTTCACTTTATTTTCTAAGCTAAATGAACATCAGAAAATTTAACATACACTAAGGAAGTAACATGTACTCTTTTTAGTAAATCAGCCTATAGATGACTTTGCATATATTTCCTTAGGCACAAAGCCGAACCACAGCCATATAGCATGCAGAGTTTGCTGACAAAAGCTACTTATAGTCACCTATTAGGATGACATCACCAGGCAGAGCCAGATGATGTTACACAAGGAAGTGATTGGACACATCACCAGAGCGATGCCGAATGCAATGCCAGAGGAAGTTTTTACACATACAGGATCTCACAAAAGTGAGTACACCCCTCACATTTTTTGTAAATATTTTATTATATCTTTTCATGTGACAACACTGAAGAAATGACACTTTGCTACAATGTAAAGTAGTGAGTGTACAGCTTGCATAACAGTGTAAATTTGCTGTTCCCTCAAAATAACTCAACACACAGCCAGTGATTGGAGCACCCCCCCTCCTGTACCGTACCAGGCCACATGCCCTCAACATGGGGGGTGGGTGCTTTGGGGCGGGGGGCCTTATGCCCCCCACCCCAAAGCACCTTGTCTCCATGTTGATGAGGACAAGGGCCTCTTCCCGACAACCCTGGCCATTGGTTGTGGAGGTCTTATCAGAATCTGGAAGCCCCCCTTTAACAAGGGGTCTCCCAGATCCCAGCCCCCCACCCTATGTAAATGAGTATTGGGTACATTGTACTCCTACCCAGTCACCTAAAAAAAAAGTGTCAAAAATAAAACATAGTAGACAGGTTTTTAAACTAATTTATTAAGGCAGCTCCGGCATCGCTTCCGATTTCTTGTCTCCTCTCCGGCTCTTCTGTCCCCTCCGCTGATGTCTTCTGCTCGGTTCTTCTCCGCTAATGTTTTCTATCCCTCTCCGGTTCTCCTTCTTCTGTCCGCTGTCTTCTGCCTCTGCCAGATCTTCTCCGCTGTCTTCTTGTGTCGGACCAGTTAAGACGACTCTCATAGGAAAACATTGATTTTCACAAGTCATGTGACATGAGCTCCCAAGGTCGGAGCGTTTGTCGTACCAATGTGAACCCGGCCTTACAGGTGAGGGCCTTGTTTATCCTTAATTGAAACACGTGTGTAAAGTACAGTGGAGCACAGAAGATTTGGAGTTATTAATGGACGTTGTTAATGGTGATTGGAGCATTGCAAAATGGCATTAGGGGATTTGATTTATAAATATATGGACATTTAATGTGCACTTG
Source organism: Aquarana catesbeiana (assembly GCF_042186555.1). Taxonomy (NCBI): domain Eukaryota; kingdom Metazoa; phylum Chordata; class Amphibia; order Anura; family Ranidae; genus Aquarana; species Aquarana catesbeiana. The sequence continues at coordinate 271,383,807 of NC_133329.1, read as the reverse complement.
GACTTTGTACCTATTTATTACATTATACATTTGAATTGGATGGAGTTTTTACTATCACCAGACACTGCTAATTAGAGCACTGTTTTTATTATATTATTATTTGTGATGCATTGCATTATGGAGTCCTTTTGTCTGAAATATCTGAGCAGTTTATTATTTGTAGCACTGTGTACACTAGGAGCATATATTAGCAGCATATAGCACAGCACTGGATTTTAAGAATATATTTAATTTAGTGTGGGAACACATTATAATGCCAGCAGGCAGCTTGCAACAAGCGATAAGAGAATAGGTGCCACATGATTGTAATAGCCCTAACGCATCTGGTGTGAACCCACCCTTAGTGATTAAAGTGATTTTAAAGTCTCTTTTTTTTTTTTCAAATAAACAAACATGTTATACTTACCTGCTCTGTGAAGTGGATTTGCACGGGGCAGCCTGGACCCTCCTCTTCTCTGCTCCTGGCCCCTCCCTCCTGTCGAGTGCCCCTACAGCAAGCAGCTTGCTATAGGGACACTTGAGCTGAGCTGCAGCTCCGTGTGTCCATTCGGACATGGTGCTGCGGTTCGACCCCACCCCCTCTTTCTCCTGATTGACTAACTGACTTGATTGACAGCAGTGGGAACCAATGGCACCACTGCTGTCTCAGCCAATCTTGAGGGAGAGTCCCGGGTGGCTCAGGTAAGTATTGGTGGGGGGGGGGGCTGATACACACAGAAGGATTGAATGCATTAAGATAAAAAACCTTCTGACTTTACACCCCATTTAAACCCACGACTTCCTGGATTGTACCAGTTATGACAGTATAAGGCAATGATCACCTTATGTCTATAGGTACCTTATTATTATAGCAGGCTGTTTTATTAAATGTCATAATAATAATAGTGCTAAACCAATCAATGTAAGACTAATTACTATAATCTGATTAAAAATTCCTGATTTACTGCAATGGCTTATTACATTTTACATATTTGTTTGCTACATTAAAGACCATCTTCTTTCATCCTTGCGAATTATGCATACGCTTTAACCTTGGTGGTTAAAGATTCTATTGATAAAAGTATTCTACATGCTAAATTGTTTAATGACCTAAAACTTGTCTTTATAAAAATGGGAGAGTTTATTTTCCTTCCTGGGTAAAAAGTGCATGACACCTCTCGGTCTTCAGTCAATATACCATCAAGATTTCCTTGTTGCCCAGCATGTCCCCATCTTTCAACTTTAATATAAAAATCATTACATGACATGGGGTCATTTATTTAAAAAGCCAGACTGTCATCTCAGAGATATAGCCCTTTGCACACAATACTCCAATCCCTATAAGATAAATCACCATATGAAGCAGCTAGTAAAACATCAATGGCTACAAAAGCATCCTTTTATCGCCTCTGTATCATGGTTTTTGAATAGCTCTGTAGAAAACAAACACAGGCATCCAGCAGGCTCATGAATGGCAGTGATCTGAGTTGTCATTAAACAGCATAGATCACATGCACAATGTATGAGCTAGTCAGAGTGATTCTATACCTTGTGATCATTGTGATTGCCCTTTCACCTCCCCCGACTCTTCCCCGGTACATCTCAGCTTCATCCTGGGCAGTCTAAATATACCCAAATTGATTGATCGATCAACTTGGGTACAATAAGCCTGTTGGATTGTACATGCGATTATTATTAGTGGCTGTTATAGCCGCTATGTCAGGGAAATGGCCAAAGAACTGGCAATCTTGCCATCACCCATCATGGCCGCATCAGGCGCGCTCCCGTTATCAAGCCTTCAACCACGGCCACTGGCAAACCATGCTTCTCTGGGCACTGCATTCCCTGTTTCACCTTCAGGGTTGCACTGCACTCAGCAGCAAGGGGAGCCCTCTGAACACCTTGGCCTCCTTACAGCCAGCCCGGGACTAGATCACCCTGAGGCTGTCACAGCTTTATTTGCCAAGTCTGTAGACCTGCATGATGGTGGGCTAAATAACACAGCTACTAAGATCACTAGTGATCTCTGGAGTTTGAATGAATGAATGAATGATTTATAAAGCGCTGCAAATGCGAACTGAATCGCCTCAAGGCGCTGGATGCATTCTCTGATGTCAGCTTCTCAGAAAAGGAAGGTCTTTAGTTTTTTTCTGAAGGCCTGGTGGTTTTCTTCCATGCGGATGTTGGTAGGAAGAGCGTTCCATAGTCGAGGTCCTTGGACTGCGAATCTTCGTTCTCCCTTTGCTTTGTAGCGGTATTTGGGAATGCTAAGGAGGTTTTGGTTAGCTGATCGAAGACTGCGATTCGGTGTGTAGTGTTTTATTTTCTCGCGGAGATATGGTGGGGCGTTTCCTTGTACGCATTTGTGGGTGAGGCAGAGGGTCTTGAATGTGATCCGATTCTTCACGGTTAGCCAGTGTAGGCTCTTTAGGGAGGGGGAGATGGATTCCCAGGGTTTTTTTCCTGTTAACAGTCTTGCCGCCGTGTTTTGGATGAGTTGTAAGCGCGCAAGCTGATATTGGGGTAGTCCTACGTAGAGCGAATTTGCGTAGTCGAGTCGGGAATTGATGATTGTTCCCACAACTGCCGCTCTGTCCTCTTCTGGGATGAAGGGGATGAGTCTACGTAGTTGGCGGAGGAGATGGTGGGATCCGCTCACCACTGATCCTATTTGTGCATCCATTGTCATTCCTGAGTCAAAAATGACTCCGAGACTCTTGGCTTTGGTGCTTGGGGAGATGGTCTGTCCAAGGATGGTGGGAGGTGTCCATGTAGTCTTTATTTTGGAATTTTTGTTAGCTTGTAGGAGAAGAAGTTCTGTTTTTGATCCGTTGAGTTTGAGGGAGCTAGTGGTCATCCAGTCGTCTATTAAGGAGAGGCATTTCTGTAATTGCTGATGAAGGTCTTTTTGTCCGTTGATACGAAGGTAGAGTTGGGTGTCGTCAGCGTATGAGTGGAAGCAAAGATCGGTTTTCCTGATGATATTGAAAAGTGGGCGGATGTATATGTTGAATAGTACTGGTGACAAGGGTGATCCTTGAGGGACTCCGCAGGAGACTGCCCGGGTTTCTGAGGTGAATGTTCCTAGTTTCACTGTCTGGGAGCGATTCTCTAGGAAGGATGTAAACCATTTTAGAGTAGAACCTGTAGCTCCTGCTACTTCAGCGAGGCGGACAAGTAAAGTATTGTGGTTCACTGTGTCGAATGCTGCGCTGAGGTCTAACAGTACCAGGAGGCTCTGTTCTCCGTCATCTGCTGCTTCAAGGGCGTCGTCCCATATTTTGAGAAGTGCTGTTTCTGTGCCATGGCCTGGGCGGAAGCCTGATTGCAGAGGGTCCAGGAGGAGGTGTGTGTCCAGGTGGCGTTGTAGCTGTTGTACTACCGCTTTCTCCATAATCTTGGAGATGGCGTTGAGGCTAGTTATTGGTCTGCGGCAGTTAGGGTCCTTAGGGTTGAGATTGGCTTTCTTTAGCAGAGGTTTGACGATGCCTTGCTTGAGGGAGGTTGGCACAGTCCCTTCTTTGAATGATTGATTTATGAGCTGTGTTAGGATAGGGGCCAAGATGTCGGAACATTCTTTAAGCAGTTTAGTGGGGATGATGTCGTTCGGTGATGTGCTGTCTCGAAGGCTTCTGATGATGTTTTTGGTTGTGTCTATGGTGATTGGGGACAAAAAGAATTTCGGTGGTTGAGTGATGTTTGTGTCGATATCCTCTTTTTGCTTTGGTTCAGTGAGGGTGATGGTTGTTTTCTGATGGATTGATTTCCGAATGTTGTCGATTTTGTCGATGAAGAAATCTGATAACTCATTGCAGAATTCTTGAGTATCGTTTCCTGGGGGCTCTAAGCAGGTCGGGTTCATAGACTGAGCCACTATTTTGAAAAGTTCCCGCGGACGGTTTAAGGCGGATAAGATGGTGTCTGAGAAATGTTCTTTTTTGGCTTTGAAGATTGCCTTGTGGTATTTCCCCGTGAGTGCTTTGTAGTTAGCATGGTTTTCCTTGGTAGGATTTCTTCTCCATGCTCTTTCAGCTCTTCTATGTTCTTGCTTGAGTAGGGTGAGAGTACCATTGAACCAGCTTGAGTTTTTTTTGCGGATGAGTGTTTGGGATCTCACATGGAAGCTATGGAGATTAAACTAGACTCCACCATTGCCAGAACGAACCAAAACACTGATCGTAATCAAGACCTACAAAACCAGCTTGAGACAGCCCTATCTAAAATATGTCAACATACAATCCAACTTCAACAAGTCAACAGCCTCATTTAAAGTTCCAAACCTCATTTTTGTTTACTTGAACCAGGGATGGAGACACACATACTATGTGCTTCATACAAAGTCCCAAATATCCCCCTTATTCTATATGCATCAGGGATGGAGGCAGTTGATTTTTGCAAGGGCGGTGTTCCCCTGACGTCTGTGTCCTGGGTGGTAGTGTACCTCCTTGGGGTCCACACACACGGGAAATTTTTAACACCATGTCGACTAGACTTGGCGGCACACTCTGCATCATAATAGCAGTTCCATTACAGACCTTTTTGGTAGTCATCAATTCTGCTCATCATTTCTGATACATTAAGGAGATTGGCAATCTGTGCTCTGGGGACACTGCGCATGCACCCTGTTGGCACAGGGCTCTAGACTACCTCAGCTACCGGGACAGACAACCTTTCTAGCCCCAGCCCCACATATATTATATACCATCGTATATACCATTGTACTATCTTATGTAAGTACCCAGGATAACATTAGATTATAATTAGACTCTGTTTTTTGTAGATATCCCTGAGCATCTTCCCCTGAAGAAGTGTTTAATATGAAACATGTCAGTCATTTAGGATGTAGGCTATATGCCTTTAATAGGATTAAATTCAGATTTACCATCTCTAATCAATTATGTCTGTAGCACTAACTCTCGGTGGAGCTGCTGGTTTAAAGCGGGCTGTTACCTTCACTCTTGACACGTCTGTTTCACCGGCACCGGGTCTAGGGTCCCGTTGAGTTTACCTCTGGATGATGTAGACACTAACACTTGAGTAGATTTTCCAATGCTTTAGTGAACAAATAATAAAGGAAGTAGCAGGAAAGAGGCAGAAGGAAAGTTGCAGGGAAGCTCAAATACCTTTCCTTAGTATTCTTTAGAACATTCTCTGGAATTGAACACTTGCGGTTGAATGGTTGAATGCGCTCCCCCTGGTGGGACTCAATCTTTGTCCGCCTGGATAGGCCTCTCTCACTTGCCTAGCAGCCAGTACCCAGCACAAACAAAAGTCTATGCCACAGACTTGTTTGGAATAAAACCCGTACGATCCTCTGCCACAGGATGTATTGGTTTGCAATGAATGTCAGACACAGTACTTGAACCTTTAAGCCAACCCGGCAGTACTATGCAGTAAGATTACTTCAGGATACGTCCTCCAACCGAGTCACCAGGCCCCTCTCCAGACCAGCACTCTGCATGATCCTTCCATGACGGGTCCTCCCCTGGGATCTTCTCGGTTGTCCAGCTTCTTCACTCAGGATAGACAGCTCAGGACCGTTCCTCCGCTGCTGTGGTAGGCCCCAGACAGGCTTCTGGGCCCACCCACATGCCGCAGCGACGTGGGCTTCCGGAGCAGAGGACACGAGGTGGTACTCCTAATGCATACCTGTCGGTCAGGAGGGCCAGCAGATGGCTGAAAACGAACCCCTAAACATGGAATCTGTCCCATAAATACCCTCTCCCAGAATGAAACTCGGAGGACCACCTCCACCGAGTTGTCTCTGGGACAGAGGAGCACTCATACGCTTCAACACGTTGCTTTTCCAACACCAGCCGATGGTGACAATGACACCCACCTGCACAATGTGGAACCACATACAACTCAGCCAAGCTGGAACAGAGGCAAATCTAACTCCCTCTAACAAGTGACCCACAAGATTAACCTATCAGTGGTAGATTAAAAAAATCTACCAACGCTACATGTCTATAAAATTTTATACAAAATTCATTAAACATAGCTATGTGCTGTCAAGATGACGTGTATATATATATATATATATATATATATATATATGAATTTTTACAATTTTACAAACAATTTTTTATTCAATATTGTTATGTGCTGCCAAGTTGATGTGTGTAGCTATCAATTTTATGATGTCTATGCCATGTGTGCATATATATATATATATATATAATTACTTTTATACATTATTTGTACCATTGTTATGTATTCTAACATCCATTCATGCTAATAAAATATGTTAACATACAATCCAACCTCAACAAGTCAACAGCCTCATTTAAAGTCCCAAACCGAAGTCCTGTTGGACTCCACTCAGAAATTTGGGACCATACGGGAACCTTGGGTGAGGCACATGCACATGCCTTTGGTCCCATGAGTTCCGCATCATTCTCCTCTCACTCCCAGGAAACTCCGATTTGGTCACTAGCTTTTTTGACTTCTCCTTTACTTTGTGCTTTCTCTTTTTTTCCCTCTTCCCCCTCCGCTACTTCTTACTACCTTTTGGGTTCTACACCCTTCTGCTCTTAACGCATGACCAGGTCCTTTTGTTTTATATATCCGATCCTAGTTTGCTGTTAGGGACTTTTTATGTACAAGCCCCTATGGTCACTAGGCTGGAATATTAAGGACCATAGGTTTTATATTCTATTAAGTCTGATTACATGGTATAACCCTGAGATTTTCAGGTGAAACATGTCTACTTGCCTATCATTGCTTTAGTGATGATCTTAATTTCTTTTTATACTTATCTTTGTTTGCACAATTACGCTGGGTGTTCTTGATGTTTATATTTTGGAAAGTTTGTAACGCCCTCACCTACCTTCTCATAGGTATTTATGCATATTCTCAACAACTGTCTGACAATCCTGGTTTTGTATAACCTTTATATTCTTGTTGTTCTTAATAAAAATGTATTGAAACAGAAAATGTCTAATAAATCGTAGAGACCACATTTTAAAATATGATCAGTGCTATTCAGTTTCATGCATTAGCCCCATGATATGTTATATTTAGGCTTGATGTCATTGTCCTAAACAAAAACAGCCTTAACAGAGTAAGATCCATTAGGGAAGTATAATAACTATAGGGATTATCTAGCATTGTTAATATACTCTTGTTTACAGCTGCTTGAAATAAATTCATCTGCAGTTAAACCTACTCATTACATCTGATTAGAGATGTTCTGTTTTTGGGGAAGTATCAGCACTGTGATCAGTCAATTATCCATTCAAATCACCAGTGTAGATGACTAGCAGCTATTGCCAAAATGACTAATTCTTTGCTTTCCCTCTGCTTTACTTAACACAATCACAGAAAAGTACATTAAGGTAAATATATGCTTCTACATGACTCAAGGTAATAAATTACAGCACAGCACTCTTACCATGAATTCACAGCATGAACATCCCCTAGAAGTATGCCTGTGCATCTTTACCACTGATATACACAATATTTATGGTGCATTTTTATTACAGAACACTCATGCAAACACAGCAACAGTTCTAGCTCAAACAGCACGATGCAGTGAGTAGGACGATACTTAGAAAATAAAGTTGTTTTTAATTTGATGCAAGGATGAAATCAACAGATTCAATGCAAAGCCAACAGCTTAAAAACAAAATGTTTATGAAGCTGGTTTGATTGAGATAACTTTTAGACCCCTTTCACACTGAAGCATTTTTCAGGCGCTACAGCGCTAAAAATAGCGCCTGCATAGCGCCTGAAAAAAGCCTCAGCTGCAAACCCACCCTGGGGCGCTGCGCTGGCAGGGCGTCACAAAAAGTCCTGCCAGCAGCTTCTTTTCAGCGGTGTAGGAGCGGTGAATACATCGCTCCTCCACCACTCCTGCCAGTTGAAAACAATGGGGCAGCGCTGCTATACCGCCCGCAAAGTGCCGCTGCAGCAGTGTTTTGCAGGTGGATTTAACCCCTTTTCGGCCGCTAGCAGGGAGTTAAAACCGCCCCGCTAGAGGCCAAATAGCGTCGTTAAAGCGACGGTAAAGAGGCGCTAAAAATAGCGGCCGCTTTACGCTGACGCCCGGGGCGACTCAGTGTGAAAGGGGTCTTAGGCTTGGGCTACATATCTTTCTCTTAGTTTAATGAAAAATGTTCAAGGATCAATTGTTCAGCAACAGTTTCTGTTACCTAAGTAAATTGCAACATTGTGCAATCATGTAATACTGATAGTTCAACTATGCTACTTAACCACTTGCTTACTAGGCACTTTTACCCCCTTCCTGCCCAGGCCAATTTTCAACTTTCAATGCTGTCGCACTTTGAATGACAATTGCGCGGTCATGCAACGCTGTACCCAAACAACATTTTTATCATTTCTTTTTCACACATGTAGAGCCTTCTTTTGGTGGCATTTAATCACCAATCGTTTTTTTCTATCTTTTCCTAAATAAACGGAGGAAAAAAAAACCAAAACTTTTTCATGGTTTGTTATAATATTTTGCAAACATTTTCTCCTTCACTGATGTGCGCTGATGAGGCTGCACAAATGGGCACGGCTGAGGCAGCATTGATAGCTGGCATTGACGGGCACCGATTGGCAGCACTGTTGGGACTGCATTGATAATCAGTGCCCTGATCGGTGTACATGCCCCTTTTACAGAAGCTGGTTACCAGCTCTCTTCTCCCTTCCTCACTCTGACAGCATGAGGAAAGGAAAGCTGATAACTGGCTTCTGTTTACATCGTGATCAGCTGTGATTGGACACAGCTGATCATTTGGTAAAGAGCCGCTGATTAGCTCATTACCTAAATTTGTGATCAGCACTGTGATCACAGAGCACGCTGCCCACGCACCACAGTGGGCACAATCACTGGCCGTCCGCGCTGTAGCCATTATTCGGTCGGCAAATGGTTCTAAAGTCAGAAGGTTTTTTTATCTGAATGCAAATGCATTCATAAAAAAACTTGCGTGCCGCAGCCCCCCTCAGGCCCCTTTAATACTTACCTGGGCCCCATCTCGATCCAGCTATGTTGCACAAGAGTCTCGGCTGTCCCGGACTCTCTCTTTTCAACGGCTAAGCCATTGGATCCCGCTGCTATCAAAGTCAGTGAGCCAATGAGGAAAGAGAGGAGACGGGGTCGAGCTGCGACTCCGTGTCCGAATTGACACACAGAGTAGTGGCTCGATCCGGATGCCCCCATAGCAAGCTGCTTGCAGGAGGGAGGGGCCAGAAGCGCTGGCAGGGGACCTGAGAAGAGGAGGATCTGGGCTGCTCTGTGCAAAACCACTGCACATAGCAGGTAAGTATGACGTGTTTGATATTTTTAAATGAAAAAAAAAAAGAACAAGATTTTAGTATAATTTTAAATTTTTTTGTGCAGCAGCTCACATTTATAGTAACATGACACACAGAGATTGATCTCATGGGCTTTAAGTGGGATGTTTAAACTACTAAAAATCACCCTGCCTTAAAAAATTTTATACTTCCCTATAAACATGCACAAGTGATTTTTTTTCCTCTTCTTGCAATCAGATTACTACTTTTACTGCCACCCATTTCCTGTACCCAGTGACAGTTTACTTCATTTCTTTCTCTATATTGTGACTATAAATGAGAGAGTACATGAAGAGAATTGTAGAAGCATACAACAGATTGCAAAGTTTCTGTGTATCCGTTCTATGAAACACTTATTCATGGTGTGAATCTCCCATGAAAAAGAAAAACAACAAGAAAGGCGCCTCTTAGTAAACTGTACATTTAATAGCGTATTGGTATTAAAATCACTCACATTTCAAACTTAAATAGTCCGGCGTAGAGAACTCAGTATAGGCATACGGGATAGCGTCCTCCTCTGTCCCACAGTCTTTTTCTCTCTTGCTGACGGCTGGTCTGTGTGGCATAGACTTCCGGGAACAGTGATTGTCCAGAACGAGGCTTGGCCACCGCCGAGCAGTTGATTGAGAGGCAGGGACACTGGAACGCACATCCGAAGTATGTGCTGTACTGCCGTAAGGCGACGCGTTTCGGAGCATGCGCACTCGGGCGCGCTCCTTTCTCAAGCTAGGGATAATACAAAGAACTGCAGCCTATTTAAGTGCTCTAATGGCACCGCCACCTAATGGACATAGTAATAATTACATGCAGAAATGGACAAATGGAATATTTTGTCTATTGACTAAAGAAATAGAATATAAATATGATGTACTTAACATTAATATGTATGTGGTAATTAAAACAATGTGTTTTACATGTTGTTATGTATATCATTGTTGCCTGGATTAAATAGGTAGATACATTAAAATAGACTAAAATAATAAGTCAACTTGTGAACTGAATAATTACATAGTTGCCTACGTGCACTAATGAACCATATGTACTAGCCTAAATATAATATGTGGGGATAAACACTGTACTAATGGGCATATGTGTTAGTACATTGTGCATGATGACACTATATAATAATAATAACAATTGCAGATAAAAATAAATAAAATTAAATTTAAACTATGGGACTAATATTAGAATATAATTAAAACATAATTAAAACATATATATATATGCTATACATATATACTAAAAATCTATATATATATATGTGTTAAAATGGAACTCAACTATCACCAACAAGGTATGTTTATCGGTAGTATATAGCCAGAATATGACAGAATTCTCCTAAACAAATGAATATTGAGCAGATGGTATACTCTAAGCCAATAATATTATTACAAATATTATTATAAAATGGTGGATATTTCTATTTCTTCCTTAATTCCACCAGGATTTAGGGCATCCAAGGAATAAATCCAGTAAGTTTCTCTTTCACATAATCTGTGAAATCTTTCAGCTATGGGTAAATTTTTTGGTATTTGTTCGATAACCCATACCTCAAGACCATCGGTTGATTTAGCATGGTATTCACAGAAATGGCGGGGGACACTGTGTTTGTCCCTCCCACCTTCTATTTTTCTTCTGTGTTCCCCGAATCTTTGCCTTAGTGGGCGTATCGTGCGCCCCACATAGATGAGGTTGCACGGGCAACTCAAGCCATAAACTACAAACTCCGAGCCACAATTATAGAAATTGTCAAGCACGTAAGTTTTTCCTTTAGTAGTAAACTGTTTTTTGCCATGCTTGACAAAAATGCAAGTTTTGCACATGGCTTTCTTACATTGGAACATGCCCTTGAGGGGAATCATGTGGGCCTGTGCTGGTACGGTTTCTTTAATGGGCTTTAATTTGCTAGGTGCTATTTTATTTTTTATGTTAGGGGCTTTCCTGTAGGTTATTTTGGGATGAGGCGGTAGGACTGGTTTCAGGTATGGGTCCTCAAGTAGGATAGGCCAATGCTTTTTAAATATTGCTTCCATTTTCGAGAATTTTGTATGAAACCTGGTGATGAAACGTCCTGATGGGTTGGATGTATTTTCATTTGGATGTTGGTTAGAGGGTATGGGTTGTAAATACTGTTTCTGTGCTTGGTCTACCAATGACTCTGGGTACCCTTTATCTTTGAGTTTTTTTCTGAGTAAATGGCTCTGTTCCTTATAGTCAGTCATTTGTGTACAATTCCTCCGTAGTCGACAGAATTAAATGTACAGTTTACTAAGAGGCGCCTTTCTTGTTGTTTTTCTTTTTGTATATTTGGAGCGGCTTCACCTCCCATCTAAAGGCTGCCCAGCACATAGACTGCTTTCATCTCACGGAGAGTGCATTGCTCTAAAGGACATATCTTCAGCAACATTTAATATATCACAAACCAAGTAACCTGCGCTATTTTGCCTTTTCTTGTGTGAATCTCCCATGGTTGCAGGAAAAACTTGCATGATTCCCCATTTAAACACAGACAGTGCTGAAAGGGGAATCCCTCCTGCCAAACAATTGTCTTCTCCTGGCAGGGGGATGAGGGAAGATAGTGATTATCGCTAGCGGCTACAGCAGCCGCTAACGATAATCTAAGGGAATTGGGCAGGCTGGTTGTAGCCAAGTTGATCGATCAACTTGGTACATTCAGCCTGCCCATTAACGGTTCGAATCTCGGCTGGTTTAGAGATTCGAACCGTGTATGGTCGGCCTAATGCGATAAATTATCGACAGAAATACTATTAGATTATCTCCAGAAACTGGATATTGATGTAAATACGATAAAATCCTTGTTTCTTTTAGCTGTTCTGTTCCTAGTTACTCGTATGTAAAGTAAAACCAAGCCGTTCACATTTTTTACCTTATACTGGTACCTATGAGGACCAGTGGTTATGATGAATTTGACAGTTTGACAAAGGGAGTATGGGGACATATTCGGTAGTCCTTTGTGGGTCTGTAAATGTAAAAACTTGCAATGCGCTGTACACAGTAGCAATGTGGTATCATTTTGGCAAAACTTCATACAGGCTGAGAGATTACCATTTACGGGACAGACAGTACTGAAACAGCCTGATGGTTCTTTTGTTGTTCAATCAGAGTCTCCTAAGGAGAGGTATGCTGGCTGACAGTTGATCTGGTAGTGTTTGGGAAGTCAAGTTGAAATGTTTGCACTGAGAGGAAGAAAAGTACAACTAGAAAACTAGAAAGTGTTCAGTGTAGTGGTTGGCCACAGTAGGAGTGAGAGGCGCAAAGTCAGTTTTAGATTGAAGAAATGAACATGAAAGGTAAATTAAAGTCCAACATCTTCGTCATCAATGTACAGAAGGAAAGCCACCTATTTAGATAAACTGTAATAACAAAGCTTAGGTGTTTTATTGACCACAATGTGATGGCAGGGGTCTTAGAAGAACACTGGGATTCACATCTAGCAGGTCCGTTTTTTTTTCTTTTTTGCTTGTACACTTGAATAAGCGTATGCCTACACTGTAATATTTACCATTCATTGGATTAGCTTTGTTTCAAAGTCTAACCAGATTGCTCACTGAAAATATTTTTTTTTTTCCCAAGTCGCACAAATATTTTGTTCTGTAAAGATTTTATCAGAGATAATACACCAGCAAAACAAGGAGGTTAGGAGAGCATGTAACAACTGCATAGACAGAATTATCCACAACCACACCTCTGTTTTTATGTTATTTGTTTTTGTTCACTCATTCCTCCCTCTACTTACCTACCTATCTCCCCATCATCTTGGACTATCCTACTGCACAAGATCTATCTCTCCCTTAGATATTTCAGTTGTTTCCCAGTTTTATCATGGCTGGTGCATTTCAGCTGTTACTCAACTGACCAGCCCTCCACATGTTCCTATTACTATTTCAGATTCTTTTGTGTGGGCTTATCACTGCTTGGCTTAGCCTTTCTGAACCTGTATTCTAGTCTTTGATTTGATTTTGGCTTCCTATGCTCTCCTGTGTATCCGTACTCCATATTACATATGATCCAAGTAAATTGTGTCTGCTATCTTAATAACCCGGGTTGTTTCCTGGTTTGTGATCTATATGCTACAAGCCCTGACCTTATGGCCTCATGTACACTACAGCTGCTAAAGTTTAGGAGTAGTTGGGTGTTTTTTTTTACAGCGGCCCCTGAACTCTCCTCTATGTTATCTTATGTGTTCGTGTACACTCAGTCGTTTATAGTAGTTTAGAAGCAGTTGAGGCTACAGGCATTTTTTTGAAAGTAGAAAAATTGTGCTCGGAACTGTAGTTTACCGGCATTTCAAAAGCCAACTGTTTGTAACCGCTTGTAACCATGGTAAACTGCGTTTATGCCCATTTGCATTTATAAGCATTTTTAAAGGGGAAAAAGCTTCTAATAATTTTTGAATATATAAAAATGTTGGGGAAAAAAACACCACATGCTGTTGCCTGCATCAATGGATGAGTCCAGTAGCGATGAACTCTGGTCCTCTCACGCAATTTTCTACATCTTTGAAGCCACAGCAACATCAGGAGCATTTCCTCACACATGCTGATGTTGGGATTCATAGTAAAAACACAAAAAACAAGACAGCCATCTACAAGCACACTGCTTTCTCTGCTGCTGCTCTCTCTTCTCTCACAGAATGGCTGAAATCGTTAATAATTTACTTGTTTTTTATGCATTGTGGGCATTTGGGAGCATCTCCTGAGGTCATCTTTAAAAAATGCTTGTAACCTTAAAACGCTCATAACTGCTGCTAAACTTACATAAACTTGCTATGTAAAAGCTGTAAAACTAACGTTTTTCACTGTTGGTTTCTAGCTGTCAAGTTTCCAGCTTTCAGAAAAGGTTTTCAACTGCCCTGTGTACATGAGTCCTATTGCAACACAATTGTACTAACTTGTTTTTCTAGGGGCTACACATCTACATGGTAGTTCTATACCTTGCCTTGGTTTGTACTGCACGCTCAAATTCTGGTCCACTATACTTGATCCGCCTTTTGTGAGTACTAAAGTCGAAGGAGACAAAACACCCCCACATGGAACCAGGTTACCCCATAACCAAAGGTTACTGAAACGTTCAAATTCTGGTCCACTATACTTGATCTGCCTTTTGTGAGTACTAAAGTCTAAGGAGACACAACACCTCCACATGGAACCAGGTTACCCCATAACCAAAGGTTACTGAAACCTAGATGTCCAGACCAAGTTAAGCAGCTTCAGTATACATCCACTATTTTAATAATAATTTTACTATTTTTTTTCTCTATCCAATACTTCTTTTTACATTTTAAAAGGATGTAAAACCATTATTTTGTATGTTTATTTTACGCGGTTCATGTTTTTTTATGTAATTTATTATAAACTGGCAAATTGTCGTAAAATGCATTTTTTTAATATATACAGTGGCTTGCGAAAGTATTCGGCCCCCTTGAACTTCTCAACCTTTTGCCACATTTCAGGCTTCAAACATAAAGATATAAAATTTCAATTTTTTGTGAAGAATCACCAACAAGTGAGAAACAATTGTGAAGTGGAACGAAATCTATTGGATATTTTAAACTTTTTTAGCAATTAAAAAACTGAAAAGTGGTGCGTGCAAAATTATTCGGCCCCTTTACTTTCAGTGCAGCAAACTCACTCCAGAAGTTCAACGAGGATCTCTGAATGATCCAATGTTGTCCTAAATGACTGATGGTGATAAATAGAATCCACATGTGTGTAAGCAAGTCTCTGTATAAATGCACCTGCTCTGTGATAGTCTCAGGGTTCTGTTGAAAGCGCAGAGAGCATCATGAAGACCAAGGAACACACCAGGCAGGTCCGTAATACTGTTGTGGAGAAGTTTAAAGCCGGATTTGGATACAAAAAGATTTCCCAAGCTTTAAACATCCCAAGGAGCACTGTGCAAGCGATCATTTTGAAATGGAAGGAGTATCAGACCACTGCAAATCTACCAAGACCTGGCTGTCCCTCTAAACTTTCAGCTCAGACAAGGAGAAGACTGATCAGAGATGCAGCCAAGAGGCCCATGATCACTCTGGATGAACTGCAGAGAACTACAGCTGAGGTGGGAGAGTCTGTCCATAGGACAACAATCAGTCATACACTGCACAAATCTGGCTTTTATGGAAGAGTGGCAAGAAGAAAGCCATTTCTCAAAGATATCCATAAAAAGTCTCGTCTAAAGTTTGCCACAAGCCACCTGGGAGACACACCAAACATGTGGAAGAAGGTGCTCTGGTCCGATGAAACCAAAATCGAACTTTTTGGCCACAATGCAAAACGATATGTTTGGCGTAAAAGCAACACAGCTCATCACACTCAACACACCATCCCCACTGTTAAACATGGTGTTGGCAGCATCATGGTTTGGGCCTGCTTTACTTCAGCAGGGACAGGGAAGATGGTTAAAATTGAGGGGAAGATGGATGCAGCCAAATACAGGACCATTCTGGATGAAAACCTGTTGGAGTCTGCAAAAGACCTGAAACTGGGACGGAGATTTATCTTCCAACAAGACAATGATCCCAAACATACAGCAAAATCTACAAAGGAATGGTTCACAAATAAACGTATCCAGGTGTTAGAATGGCCAAGTCAAAGTCCAGACCTGAATCCAATCGAGAATCTGTGGAAAGAGCTGAAAACTGCTGTTCACAAATGCTCTCCATCCAACCTCACTGAGCTTGAGCTGTTTTGCAAGGAAGAATGGGAAAGAATTTCAGTCTCTCAATGTGCAAAACTGATAGAGACATACCCCAAGCGACTTGCAGCTGTAATCGCAGCAAAAGGTGGCTCTACAAAGTATTAACGCAAGGGGGCCGAATAATTTTGCACGCCCCACTTTTCATTTTTTTATTAGTTAAAAAAGTTTCAAAAATCCAAAAGATTTTGTTCCACTTCACAATTGTGTCCCACTTGTTGGTGATTCTTCACAAAAAATAAAAATTTTATATCTTTATGTTTGAAGCCTGAAATGTGGCAAAAGGTTGAAAAGTTCAAGGGGGCCGAATACTTTCGCAAGCCACTATATATATATATATATATATATATATATATATATATATATATATTTATTTAAACTAATTATTTCTGTAATCTATTGTATTCTTTCCCTGTACACTTCAAGTGCAAAGATAGAATGAAAGAGGGGCACAGTGCCAACTGCAGGCTGGACGGGTTTGTAAACAAACCTTCAGTCTGCATGTGATTACTACGATTGGCTGTCACGGTGATCACATACGGATTAGTATGTGATCTTTAGTCTGATACCCACGGCTCTAAGTGACAGCATAGTATCTGAACTGACAGCACAGTACAAATTGTTGCCTTCAAGTGAATAAAGTGGCAAAGCTGGATGAAAGAGGAGAAAAGAAAGTACAGATGAGCTAAATTATTTATGCGAGGCAAGACCTGCTGCTAATCTAGCAAACTTGCTCTGAGCCGTCATTGACTATGAAAGTAACTGGATCCACTCAGTTAACTTTAAGATAGGTCTGCCAAACAGCTGGGGTGCTTTCATGTGTGACATCACTGCCTTTATAAGGAAGTATACCAATATACTTTCTTGCTATGATAGTGCCTAAAAAAAAGAAGTATACTACTTTGTTATTAGGCCACTAATATTATCAGGCTTGATACTCCACCCCATAAACCCCTTCAACCTTATAAGTGGGGTATTTGTTGTATCAAGCCTTGTGGCTAGAGATCACCCTGCAGGCAGGGACCTTACTCTCCCTTGGAGTGTGATTTCCTGTTTACGAGTGCCGCTTGGAAGTGAACCAGCAAGTGGTCCCCTAAACCACTTTTTACAAGTCCACACTACCTACAGAGCAGATTGAGAATTATTTGCTCTGCTAGATGAGGTAATGTAATGGGTTAATATCGGAATTAGCATTCTAGATGTGCCTTGATTTCTAGAGAGACTTGACTTTTGTGGATTTCTCACAGGCAGCAGGATCGCACCTAATGTTTGATATGAGATGGCATTCAGATGGCTTTCAATAGCAGGATAGGTACTACCTGTTGGAGGATTGGATTTTTTTTGCTGATGCTGTGAATTTTTCTTCAAAATGACCACTAAAAGACTGATGACAACATGGTTTTGCTGGCATTAGGGCTGTAAAATCATCTAATTTAAAGGAGCTTCATAGTCACAGCATAAACTTTAATTGTATAACATTGACATTGTAATAGCAGTACACACAACAGTTAAAGTTGACAATACAATATAGGCTTACTTGAAAAATGTCTTTTTATGTCTATTGGCCACTTCTTTCCACAACTGGGATTTCTGGATTCCCTCCAAGCTTTGCCGCTTCTCCTCTTCTGGTTACTTTCTATTTATAACTACTACATATTCCAAGGTACCTTGCTTTCCGCAAGCAGTGATTTCTGTACTGACCCTGCCACCTAAAACTCCACTTCTCGGCACATCTGTAGTTCATACAGCAGGATTTATGAATTCTGTGACACAGCAGTACCCATTCATAGCACAAAACCCAGTAATATGAAAATAGTTCATCTGCGTCCACCCCAGTACCCGCAGCTTATAAATCTTCTTTTTACATTAAAATATTGCCACTATATACCTTTTTGGCTGATCTGCATACCACGGTCAGTGATAAACTGCATAGTTTCTCCAGTGCTGAGAGTTCAGGTAGGAGCAGATTTCCACTACAGCCTGTATACACGCCCATATGTGTGATGCCAATATCATGTGACCTGGCTGGCTCTGAAAACAAGTAAATGTTCTCTCCAGCATAAAAGACACAACTGAGCATGTGCAGGTTGGCTACCCTGCCTGTGTTAGCTGGCCTTCCTCAGATGGAAGGGGGAGGATCTAAGCATACAGGATAAAACAGCCTTTTTACACAATGCAGAGGATTAACCCCTTAAGTTCCACAGTGAGTATAACAAGCATGCTATGCTGCATATACAGACTGATTTTACTGTTGTGGGTTTAGTAACACTTTATGTAAATATTATACCCAGAATTACATACCGAGTAAAGTAACACACAAGGTTTGCCATCTGTGAATAATCAAAGCATGACATCAGTCCATGTGTTTTTTTCTAGAGCAGCTATCAAAAATTTTAGGGCCCCTTACACAGCTTTAGGCCAGACCCCCCCCCCCCCCCCCCGGACATGACCACCAACCAACGTTCCCCAGGGCACACCCAAAGGCCATCGCACTGAGTCCTTCAGTGCAGCCACTTTTAGTCTTTCCTTAACCACTTAACCACCCGTTTGGCAGTCGGCTATCTGTTGATAACCGCCGATGTGGCTCAGCAGCTGCTCGGGCTGCTATCACCAGGCACGGGAGGGGACACCTCCCCTCTTGCCACCTTCCCCCGCTCTGCACATCCACCGGCTGGCCGGAGACATGAATGATGCCGGAATCGGCTTAGAATGGGTCTCCGATGTAAGAGACTGTCACAAGAGATGTCTATATTCCTTGTGACAGCAATAAAATTGATCAGATTTCTTTTTTTAAGAGACGGTGACAGGGTTGAACACCCGCACAAAAAAAAAAACCTGTAAGGCAAAGGCATAATGAGCTAGTATGCACCGCATACTAGCTCATTATGAAATACTTACCTTAGAATGAGACATTGGTAGCTGAACTCAGTCACCGTGGAGGGAGCTGACGTTTCCCCTCGGTGTGTCTTCCCGGGTTTTTGTGGCTCCGGCGCTGTGAGTGGCCGGAGCCACGGACGTAAGCGGCTGCATGCAAAGCGAATATCTCCTAAACTGTACAGGTTTAGGAGATAATTTTACCTACAGGTAAGCCTTATTAAAGGCTTACCTGTAGGTAAAAATATAAAAAAAGGGTATACAACCACTTTAAATAAAAAATAATAAATAGTAAAAAAAAATGTTTAAAACGCCCCCATCTCCACGCACCAAAGAAAACGCATACCTAAGTCGCACCCACAAATGTAAACGGTGTTTAACTGACACATGTGAGGTATCGGCGCGATCGTTAGAGCGAGAGCAATAATTCTAGCAAAAGATCTCCTCTGTAACTCTAAACTGGTAAACGTTAAAAAATGTAAACCTCGCCTATGGAGATATTTAAGTACCGTAGTTTGTCGCCATTCCACAAGTGTATTTTAAAGCTATTTACTTGGCGTAGCATCAATTTTCAAAACATGCAAAAAAAATTGGGCTAATTACTGTTTTCTTATTTTTTTAATTCAGTGAAGTGTATTTTTTCCAAAAGACCGCTGCGTAAATTCCTAGTGACAAAAAATATTGCAATGACCATCATGTTATTCTCTAGGGTCTTTGCTAAAAAATGATGTATAATGTTTGGGGGCTCTAAGTAATTTTCTAGCAAAAAATACTGATTTTAACTTGTAAGCAACAAGTGTCAAAAATAGGCTTGGTCCAGAAGTGGTTAAAGGATGCCCCAATGAAATGACTACAGTCTAATCGCTCCAGTGTAATCCTCACAATGCACGCTCTCCAGAGTAAATCCTCCCGGTGTAATCCCCCAAGTGCAATCCCTCCACTGTGATCCTCCCAGTGTAATCCCACAGAGTGTTTCACGAACAACAGAGTGAGTGGGTTCATTGAGGCGCCGATCCGATCCCCGGAGGATATGCAGGGCAGCGCAGCACATGTGCCCAGAGTAGGGAGTCCCGCTTGGGCCCCCTCATTTGTATTGGCTGTCCCCCACTGATGGCGGCCGTGACCAGGGCAAACCCTATCAGAGTATTTTAAAAGGAGAAAAATGTTTAAACATTATGTGCCTACCAATGATATTTCTCTTTGGATTCACAATGTTTCATTAAACAATACAAACTGGATGTATAGCCAGTCTACAAGTTCCTCTTACTTCATATTTTTTTCCAGCCTCTTACTTTATAATTAACATTTTGGAAGTCCAGCATAATGGGTAGAAATAAATTAGAATATATTAAAATTCTATATAATCAGTACTGTTATTAATGAAAGTAATGTAAAGAGCCAGCACTGATTACAACAATTTAGCCTCATGAGAAAGATTTGGAAGCTAAAACAAAATCCAGCAAAGCTTGTTGCTGAAAAGGAAGATTCATATTTGGCTTCATATTTGGAAAGGAGCACACCTGCTACATTGTATTACACTACCTTTCCCTTCCTGCTTTTATTATCTTTTGCATATCAATGGTGCTGCACTCTAACAGATTAATACCCAAGGCCTTTCTGTCGCACTGTAATCAAGTGGACATTCGAGAATATTATGCATGGCGTGCATCGTTGACACTAAGCTAAGGAAATCTGATTAGCGCAAAATTGCATCTGACAAGGAAATCAGAAAGCTGTCAAACACAATGACATGGATTCAATGCTTTGAAGGCAAACAGAATAGAAGCAACTGAGTTGGCTTGAACACTACTGGAAAACAAAATAAAAGGTTGCTGCAAATGTAAAAATATCAAAACAAAAGTAACAATACAGAAAATGAAAACCAAAGATTGCTAAGAGGGTACTCCAATAGCTGTAACCATACATAATTAGTAGAAAAACAAATAATTGATCGTGGAAGGCACAGTCATGTAATGGCACCGATCCCCAAATAAACAGGAAATTCAAAGAAGAAAGAGGGTGGGGATTCTGAAGGTGCAAAAATAATATCAGATGCGTTCAGTAAAAATTATTTTATTTCTTGTCTTGAGGAGCAAAACAAAAAATATATATATGTACATAAAATCAAAGGACACAGGCAAATACAATGTTATTGTCAAGGTGTTGAAACGAGACAGCATACGGAACCCGACATGTTTCGCCCATAGATCGGGCTTGTTCAAGGGAGCTGTCCTTGCAGAGGTACAGGCCTTCTAAAAGCAACAAACACACAAACGCCATATACAAAAAAAAAAAAACACACACACACAAAGTGTTCACTTCCTAAAACATACACTATATTGTCAAAAGTATTGGGACACCTGCCTTCACACACATGAACCTTAATGGCATCCCAGTCTTAGTCCATAGGGTCCAATATTGAGTAGGCCCACCTTTTGTAGATATAACAGCTTCAACTCTTCTGGGAAGGCTGTCCACAAGGTTTAGGAGTGTGGGTAAGCAAGCTTGGGGTATAGGAACTTGACTGGCCTGCACAGAGTCCTGACCTCAACTCGATAGAACACCTTTAGGATTAATTAGAGACTGCGAGCCAGGCCTTCTCATCCAACATCAGTGCCTGACCTCACAAATGCGCTTCTGGAAGACTGGTCAAACATTTCCGTAGACACACTCCTAAACCTTGTGAACAGCCTTGCCAGAAGAGCTGAAGCTGTTATAGCTGCAAAGAGTGGGCCAACTCAATATTGAACGCTATGGACTAAGACTGAGATGCCATTAAAGTTCATGTGCGTGTAAAGGCAGGCGTCCCAATACCTTTGAGAATATAGTGTATGTCTGATGAGATAAAGGCTAAAGCTTTGCCGGTCATAACACACAATGAAGACTTTTAAATGTACTATTTATTTATTACAGGAGCATTTAAGGAGCTCACAATGTTTCTACTTCACATGTATACCTACATATACTAGGAAATGCACATAAGCGGGTGAAAGGATTACGTTTTTAACACCACATTCCTTGAACATTCTAGTACCAAATAAGCATTGGATAAAATAGGATTTTAAAGGTGTTACATCAATTAACCAAAACAAAACAGATACAATCCAAATATTTATCACAAATCCATTTTAAAATCCATAGAAAATTTTACAAAACAGTCATTGATATCCTTAGTATTAACTGTATGATGTTGGCAGAGTCCTCTATGCATGCATTGATGTAGCAACTTTAAAATCCCATTCCTATCCAAGGTTTATTTTGTACTACATATACAAGGGACAATTTAGACAAGAGGCAACTTACCTACCAGCATTTATTTGGAGTGTGGGAGGAAACCACAGTACCTTGAGGAAAACCACACAAACACAGGGAAACAATGCAAACTCCATGCACGCAGTGTCATGGTTAGGATTTTAACAGATAACCCTAGTGCTGTAAGGCATAGATTTTAAAACGATGAGGCATCATTGCTCACATCTTTCTGAAAATTCTAACTGCCTGGATATCGGTGGCTTCAATATACCTTAAACAAGCATGCAGCCAGTGAAATCAGAACTCTTAACCACTTCCGCTCTGGAAGATTTTACCCCCTTCATGACCAGGCCATTTTTTGCTATTTGGCCCTACGCTACTGCAATTGTACGGTCATGCAACGATGTACCCAATAACGAACACTAGAATATGCACTCAAAGATTATCCCATAAATCACCTACAGAGATTAAATAATAAAGATAAGGGTGAATGCTGTGAACAGTGGGAGTATATCAGTAAATCTACAACACGAAAAACTGAGTTAAAAGGCCTGTGTCCACTCAAACATAAACAAAGGTAATTAACTGCAAATTGTGTAATGCATTAAAATGGTACCAATACTCACATCATACAGACCTTAAAAACATGCATCCACCTCTGTAAACAGTATATTTAATAAGCCCCCATAAAAAAAAACAAGCCAATCAATACTCCAAGGTGCTCTCTGGATGTGCATAACCATGTACCAATGGATCACCATGGGACAGAGAGAAAAGGTGGATGCCAGATGTGCCTGACTAGTTTCACCGAGCACAGGCCAGCTGCTTCAGAGGCAAAGTGTAGTTGGAATATTGATATTTATCATAATTTTCCATAAGGACACTACCACTGGTGGTATTGATAAATATCAATACTCCAACTACACTTTGCCTCTGAAGCAGCAAGCCTGTGCGCGGTGAAACCAGTCAGGCGCATCTGGCATCCACCTTCTCTCTCTGTCCCATGGTGATCTGTTGGTACATGGTTATGCGCATCCAGGGAGCACATTCCCCTGTGGCTTCTTTACATTTCCACAAACTACTGGGTGGATAAGTATACCAAAACATGCATGCATGCATGCTTCTATATGACCATCTACTGACTTTGTAACCTTGGGTCCTATTTAATAACTTTGAGGACTTACTCAGCTGATGGCCTGTTTACCTGAATATATATTGGTGTGTGAGTGAGGCTATGTTCACAAATTCACCCTGGTCTAACTATAGGACCACACAGCTGGGGAGGTTTTACAATATGAGGTAACCAGAGATCCATGTTCCTTCATCTGTTTCTCCACCTGGCGCCTTGGAGTATTGATATTTATCATAATTTTCCATAAAGACACTACCACTGGATGCCCAGTGGCTTGTTTCCTTTTTGTATCACAACGGGGTTGATTTACTAAAGGCAAATCCACTTTGCACTGCAAGTGCACTTGTAGTGTAGTCGCTGTAGATCGCAGTAGATCTGAGGGGAAGCTATGAAATGAGGTGAAGCTCTGCTGATTTTATCATCCAATCATGTGCAAGCTAAGATGCTGTTTTATATCTCCCTTGCATGTACCCCTCGGATCTACAGCGACTTTCCTTTCAAGTGCACTTGTAGTGCAAAGTGGATTTGCCTTTAGTATATAACCTCTAATGCATTGAACTTTTTGTCTCCATAGTTTCATGGATCTATAATGCATGGGATCACCATTATTCACCTTGATTTGACTACAATATCATGCATTGATTTTTATAGGGGCTTATTGGGCATACTGTTTACAGTGAGAGAGGAGGATGCATGTTTTTAGGTGTGTATGATGTGGATATTGGTACCATTTTAATCCATTACACAATTTGCAGTTATTTACCTTTGTTTATATTCTTGATTAATAAAATGTGAATTTATTACAGGGTAGCGAGTCATATATACTCAATGTTATTGGTCAGACAATAATTACAAAAAACAGCAGAAAGAACAACAGCATTGGAGGGGAGGACAAGTAAACTGGAAGATGTCTTACAGCCATTAAAAAGCAAGGTCAAAAACATGAGAAAGCAGATGGACATATATATCTCAAAAAATGGATGAAATGGAAAACAGATCCCGATAGGATAATGTCAGGTTAATGGGGCTGCCAGAGAAAAGCGAGGGTCCTAACCCAATAGAATTTCTGGAAAAGTGGTTTATAGAACTGTATGGAAAGGAGACCTTCTCATCATTCTTTTCAATAGAAAGAGCTCATCGAGTCCCCTTTAGAGCTCCACCGCCAGGAGGCCATCCCAGGCCGCTATTGATTACATTTTTTAATTACAAGGATAAAGTCATGTTGATGCGGAAAGTAAGGGAGATGGGGAACATTTCCTATAACGGGATGAAGATTTCTCTCTATCCGGGCTATTCGCCTGACTTGCAGAAGGGTAGAACTGAATTTTTAGAGATCAAGCGCACCTTACAAAAATATAAACCTACACATGCTTTATTATACCCAGCACAACTACGGGTGGATGCGCTGGGGGGGGGACACTCATATTTTTGACTCCCCACTTGGAGTGAAATCCTGGCTAGAGTATAACAAGAAGAGACTGCAGATAGAATTAGAAAGGAGGGAGGAGGAGAGAAGAGAAAAGAGAAAGAAAAAGAAAGGGGAATGGAAAGGGATTAATTTGTTTGAATATATGTTTTAGGGGGATGGGGCAGGGAGATACACACAAGAGGAGTGGTTTCATGAATGTGGGAACAGTATGTTTAGGGGAAGAATTTTTTTTTTTATATTTTTTTTCTCACTGATAAAGAAGGGGGAGGGTGGGTGGAATAAGGTGGGGAGGAAAGAAGGAACATATGTAACACTGAGAGGGAGTGGAGAGTAGGGGTGCACATCTTCACTGGCCTCACGATTCGATTCAATTCGATTACGATTATCCGGTCCACAATTATTTTTGATTCAATATCACGATTACTGCATATGGTTTGCATCCAAAAAATTAAAGCAGTCAGAAGAACGCCATTTTTTAAATTTTATCTGTTCTTAAAAAAAAAGACAATACTCCCTGCATGTAGCAAAGTGTAAACACAGCAAACAACTTAAAGAGGAGCTCCAGACTGCCCCCAAATGACTACAGAAGATGGTAAGAGACTGCAGACATTATACTGGAGATGGTCAGAGCCTGTGCAGACAGGAGATGGTCAGACTGCAGACATGATACAGGAGATGGTCAGAGACTGTGCAGACATGATACAGGAGATGCTCAGACTGCAGACATGATACAGGAGATGGTCAGAGACTGTGCAGACATGATACAGGAGATGGTCTGAGACTGCAGACATGATACAGGAGATGACCAGAGACTGCAGACATGATAGAGGAGATGGTCAGAGACTGCAGACATAATACAGGAGATGATCAGAGACTGCAGACCTGCTGGACGTGGTAAGGGAGGGGCCAGACTGCCCTATCCAAGCTGACCAATACCCCGTCCCCCTCACCACTAACCTGTCACCATATAATACTGTTTTATTACCATAGCACTCTCCTGCCCAGCGTCACCATGGACCAATTCGCATCCTTTTCGACCAGCATCCACACAGTCCTCTGCTCTCCCCCCCCCCACCTCTACACAGTGAGCATACAGATAGGGCAATAAAACAAAAAATGGTGTGCAGTGCTTTGCAGTGATAAATGTACAAGAGAGTCTTATTAAGTAGTGAACAAATATAGTCCTGAAATATATATAAATCTGTGATTGGATTAAAAGAAATCTTTTGTGTATTCAAAGTAATTCCAGTGCTGAGTGTGCTCTGCTGTGTTCAAATCATGAATGATTGATTACAAAATGGACTAGATGGATTACAAAACAGCCATTAAAATGTACACTAATAGAAGAAAGCACATGGAGGACACACTATAGCACACAAGGAAACAATGGTATTAGTACATTGAAAATGGGTGTTTTTATTTTGATTTTATATGTTTATTTTCTCTGTTCTATGTACCGTATATACTCGAGTATAAGCCGAGTTTTTCAGCACATTTTTTTGTGCTGAAAATGCCCCCCTCGGCTTATACTCGAGTCAAGCACTTTTCTGCAGCAGAGGGGGGCCCCGTGTCTTGGAGCCACTTAGTACTAGAAACCCCAAATTTGGTGTGCAAACACAGTGGAACTAGCACTACAACATATCCAAAGCTGGGGTTACTAGCACTAAGTGGCCCCGAGATACAGGGCCCCAAATTCGGTTCGCAAAATGTCATTCTCTGCTGCAGAAAAGTGCTTGACATTTTCCAAACCGAATTTGGGGCCCTGTATCTCGGGACCACTTGGTGCTAGGAGCCCCAGCTTTGTATATGTTGTAGTTGTAGTTCTACTGTGTTCCTAGAACCAAGTGGCCCCAAAATACGGGGCCCCAAATTCAGTCAACTGTGTCCATCTGCAGCAATGTCATTTCGGGACCCTTTGGGTCCAGAGACCCCAAATTTTGGCTGCAGATAGGGAGCATCTAAGAACCCTTAACTATCGAGTTTGAAGTTCGGGGGACCTATGGCTGCAAATGGGCACAGTGAGGCATGCAAATGGGCATTGTTGACCCTCTTTTCCACTTACAGTAGCTGTGCATTTCTCACCCTAGGTTTATACCCGAGTCAATAACTTTTCCCAGTTTTTTGTGGTAAAATTAGGTGGGTCGGCTTATACTCGAGTATATACGGTATTCTCTTTGTTCCTTGATTATATATGCGGGCTAAAATACTTAATTTAGGCTCTTGGAATGTTAGGGGGTTGGGTAGCCCGGCTAAAAAAACTGCAGTTTTCGATATGATGGAGAGATACGGAATAGGACTGGCCTGTCTACAGGAAACACATTTAACAAAACATACAATGTCACAACTGAAGAGAAGTTAATATCATCAACAGTATCGGTGTACTCCTCCTATTCTAGGGGGGTGAGTATAATGGTGAGAACTGGGGTGTTTTTTTCCTGCAGACAGGCCAGTGTAGATAAAATGGGGCATTATATTTTTCTATATTGCCTGCTGGTGAACAAGCAGTATGTTTTGGCAAATATATACATCCCTCCGCCCTTTAAGTTGGAGGTCATGTATAGACTGATGGAATTTATGGTAGATAAGGAAGATGTGCCGGTTATAATCATGGGAGATTTTAATGAGGTTCTTGATAAAAATGTTGATAGACTTCCCTCTGGGATGCGACTGGAGAATGCTGGGAAGAATCGGCTATGCCACTTTCTGGAGGTAGCTGGGTTGATGAACATGTGGAGAGTGCGGAACCCGGGTGTACAGCAATATTCTTGCTTCTCAAGCTCTTACTCCACACTCTCCCAGATAGATATGGCCCTGGGGACTGGGGAAGCGCTTCAGGACTTTATAAGTAAACCTATTTGCCTACAGGAGTTACCGACCACTCGCCAATGGTGCTATCACTGACACTAGAGGGAAAAAGAGCTTTGGGGGGTAGGAGAGTAAGTCCATTTTGGCTTCAATTAATGAGGAATGCAGATGTGGTCTTGCCAAAGTTGAAAGAATTTGAAGAGTTTAACATAGATACGGCATCAACTGGAATACTTTGGGATACCTTAAAAGCGTTCCTTTAGGTATACTGATCCAGCAAGTGGCAAAAATCAAGAAAGAATTTAGGGAATCAGAAAATAACAAGGTAAAAGATCCAACCCCGGAAAAACAGAAAATATGGCTTAATAAACAGCAAGGGTATAGAATTGCAATTATGAGAAAGGTAGAGAATAAGCGGCTGTCTCAGAAGCGGTGCTCCTTTGGAGAAGGGGAGTGTGTGGGGCGAATGCTGGCTACTTAGTGAAAGCCAACTCCCCTCCCTCTGGTATAATGCCAATCAGGATAGCAAATGGAGAGATCTCCTCTCTCACAATATCGTAGATACATTTGGTGACTATTATGAGAAATTGTATAAATCTCAGAGATTGGGAGAGGGAGGAGAAATGAAAATATTTTTAGAGAATGTAGAGATGCCGACTATTTCCGGAGAGGAGAGAGAAGAGTTGGAAGGTCCAATAACGCTGAAGGTGCTACGACAGGCCGTGGCCAGAATGGCCAACCAAAGATCCCCTGGGCCAGACGGACTCCCGATGGAGGTATATAGGTACTACGGCGAAATAATACTTCCCGAACTGCTTAGGACATTAAGAGGAGTGGAGTTAGAGGAGAAACTGCCCACCTCAATGCTAGAGGCAATTATCATAGTAATACATAAAGAGGGGAAGGACCCAGTTAGATGTAACATCATTATAGACCAATATCCCTGCTGTGCTCAGAAGTTAAAATATTAGCTAGAGTATTATCAGACAGACTGAATAAATATACTCCAAAACTTGTTCACCCAGATCAAACAGGATTTATTGCCAATAGGTCTACTAGTATGAGTATCAGAAGGGCATTCCTAAATATCCAGTCCCCATCAGAGAGCACAGGATCAAGGGCTGTTTTGTCCTTGGATGTGACAAAGGCTTTTGATAGCCTTGAGTGGGAGAGTATGTCTGGTGCGTTCTGGAGAAATTTGGGTTTGGACCTTCTTTTATTGGATAGATAAAAATGTTGTACAGCGGCCCAAGTGCCAAAGTTAGAATTAACAATAAATACTCAGGAAGAATTGAAATGAGCAGGGGGACAAAACAGGGGTGCCCATTGTTGCCACTGCTCTTTGCCCTGGCAATGGAACCTTTGGCAATCGCAATAAGGTCTAGTTCGGGGATGAGAGGCTTCCAAAGGAAGATGGGAGAGGAAAGAATCGCATTATATGCGGACGACGTTCTTCTCTTTCTGGGGAATACCAGTCAATCTTTGAGAACGGCAATTAAGTTAGTGGAGGGGTTTGGAAGATTTACAGGATTGGTAATAAATTGGGAGAAGTCAGAATTGCTGCCAGTGGAGCCTATTGATACCTATTGATTGCGTTAGAAATGCTCCAAGTAGAAGTGATAGATGCGATGAAATACCTAGGTATATCTCTGACAAGAGATTCCAATCAATATATCAATAAAAATATAATACCATTATTGACTAAATTTAAACAAAAAAGTAAAATTTGAAGCAGACTCCCTTTGTCGGTAGCGGGCCGATGCAGTCTTATAAAAATGATATGGATGCCCCAACTGTTATATCGGCTACATAATTCTACAGTGTGGATTTGCAATAAATGGTTTTAAAACAACTGAATCTCCCTTCAGAGAATTGATCTGGAAAAAGGGTCAGGCAAGGATTGGGCTGCAAACGTTGCAGCTGCCGATGGAGAAGGGGGGCTTAGCAGTGCCTCACCCTAGAAGCTACTACCTAGCACAATTGCAACATCTAATGGGATGTGATATAATAGGTGGGGGCAGTGCAAGCGGGAGAATAATGTTAGCAGGAGCCCTGCATAATACCATAGTAGATGCGTTAGAGGCGGAATCTTTTACCCAGAAGAATCCCATAATAAAAATGGTTATAAAGGTGTGGAGAACTGTTAAAATACTGATGGGATACACAGGGATATTGGAGTATACCCCTTTGTGGAATAATAAGAATCTGCAGGAGCTGGCGCTAATAGACAGGGATGAGGAATGGGAAACACTGGGCATAACTAGGCTGATCCAACCATACGGTGGTAGTACCCTGAAAACATTCCCAAACCTGAGAAAAGAATATAACATACCACATGTTTCATTTTACAGATATTTACAGATTAGACATGCATTAGCAGCTCAGTTTAGGACACATATGCCAGAGTGGAACAAAGCTCCCCTTCTTCAAAGGATATTTGCACTGGATAAGACCAGAGGGCTTATATCTGCACTTTATGGGCAGATACATAATAGAACTAGTCCAGGTTCAAAACTCCCTAATGTGAAGAGGAGATGCGAAGAGGATTTAGGGGAGATAACACAGGAGCAATGAAAAAAGATACTGGAGATGGGACCATCCGTGTCGGTTTCTCCCTCACATAGAGTGTCACATTTGATGATAATACACAGAACTTATTACACCCCCAAAAAATTATTAATGTTTGGAAAAAGAGCCGATGCCAAATGCCCCAGGTGCCAGGGAACTGGAAATCTGATACATATGATGTGGAGATGTCTAAAGCTATTCCGATACTAGGGAAGAGTTATTGAAACCATAAATAAAATCTACGGGAAAACATTGGAACTGGATCCTAGGCTTTGTGTGCTAGGATATAGGAATGAATCGGGAGAAAGGAGGAGCATTACAGTGGCAGTACTACATTGCCTATTCCAGGAAATAAAACTAATTGGGCAAAGATGGCAAACAAAAAGTCCCCCGACAGTTAGTGAATGGATTCATAATATAAATGA
Organism: Aquarana catesbeiana; assembly: GCF_042186555.1. Classification (NCBI taxonomy): domain Eukaryota; kingdom Metazoa; phylum Chordata; class Amphibia; order Anura; family Ranidae; genus Aquarana; species Aquarana catesbeiana. The sequence continues at coordinate 271,353,326 of NC_133329.1, read as the reverse complement.
AGTAATATGGAAGGAGAAAGTAGTTTATATAAAAAGAGGAAACCTCAAGGAATTCGAAAAGATGTGGAAGCCATGGCTTGAGGAAATGGGATGCCCTCCCTAAATAGGGAGGGAGCTAGGGAAAGCCTGAGGCAAAAACTAGGAAACGAAACAGCCCAGAGAACATACTTTTTTGTAAGATGCCTAAAAAGTGCTGGGAAATAGCAACATAAGATTTGCTACTTAATATAAAACAGTTAGTGCATATGGGTATATATGATAATATCTATGAAGTTAAGAAAGAAATCAGGTAGAAAGTTAGATAAGCGTCAAAGAGTTGGGGGGGGGGGGGGGGGGTAGGGGCAAAAAGTGGATGATATAAACTGTACGGGGGAAATAAGAGGAAGTTAAAGCACTGGAAAATATTTTGTCTCTAAAGGTCTATCTCTCCCTCCCCCCCACCATGTTTTTAAATGAAATTTTGTATTAAAGGAAAAATTTAATAAAGAATAATAAAAAAAAAAAAAAATTTATATATATATATATATATATTTATATATATATATATATATATATATATATATATATATATATATATATAGTCCTGCAAGCAGCGTCTTTGGGGCGGTGCAGGAGCGGTGAATACATCGCTCCTGCACCGCCCCTGTCATTGAAATCAAGGGGCAGCGCTGTGAAGCGTCCGTAAAGCGCTTTGGCGGTTTGCGGGCGATTTTAACCCCTTCTTTGGTTAAAAGCGGCCCGCTCCCGCAGCACCGGTAAAGCGCCGCTAAACGCGGCCACGCTAGCAGTGTGAAATCTAAGTATGCCTATGATGTGTGTTAGAAATATCTTACTTGACAACTTGGTGTAAAAAAAAAAAAAAAAACATTTTAATTTACTTTCCTGCATTTACCAAAAACTTGTGGCAAAAAAAAATGATATTTTCAAACGTTTCATTATGCCTCTTAGAAAGTACCTTGGATTGTTTGCTTTCCAAAATGGGTCATTTTGAAGGTGTTTCCTCCGAGAATGTGAGTATTGTTAGAAAATAAAATGAGTAATTTATTCTCCTTGAAAGCCCAAAGGTGCAAAGAGGATTTTGGGCCCCTCTATGCATCTAGGCTGTGAAAAAGTCTCCCATATGTTGTATTCGCATACTTGGGAGCCAGAGCAGAATGTGTTTTGGGGTGTAATTTAAAAGCACGCCTATGCTGTATATGAAATATAATTTAATAAAATGACAACATTGTGAAAAAAAATATGTGTTCTCACTTTTCCCAAAAATTGTGAGTTAAAACTAACTCTACTAAATACCTTGGACTGGTTCCTTCTAAAAAAAATGGGTCGTCAGGAATGATCAATTTTCATATATATATATATATATATATATATATATATATATATATATATATATATATATATATATATATATATACATACATATATATATATATATATACACATACATATATATATATATATATATATACATACATACATACATACATACACACATACACAGTGGGGACGGAAAGTATCTTACATTTTTCACTCTGTTATATTGCAGCCATTTGCTAAAGTCATTTAAGTTCATTTTTTTTTCCTCATTAACGTACACACAGCACCCCATATTGACAGAAAATCACAGAATTGTTGACATTTTTGCAGATTTATTAAAAAAGAAAAACTGAAATATCACATGGTCCTAAGCATTCAGACCCTTTGTTCAGTATTTAGTAGAAGCACCCTTGTGATCTTATACAGCTATGAGTCTTTTTGGGAAAGATGCAACAAGTTTTTCACACCTGGATTTGGGGAACCTCTGTCATTCCGCCTTGCAGATCCTCTCCAGTTCTGTCAGGTTGGATGGTAAACGTTGGTGGACAGCCATTTTTAGGTCTCTCCAGAGATGCCCAATTGGGTTTAAGTCAGGGCTCTGGCTGGGCCATTCAAGAACAGTCACAGAGTTGTGAAGCCACTCCTTCGTTATTTTAGCTGTGTGCTTAGGGTCATTGTCTTGTTGGAAGGTAAACCTTCAGCCCAGTCTGAGGTTCTGAGCACTCTGGAGAAGGTTTTCGTCCAGGATATCCCTGTAGTTGGCCGCATTCATCTTTCCCTTGATTGCAACCAGTCGTCCTGTCCCTGCAGCTGAAAAACACCCCCACAGTATGATGTTGCCACCACAATGCTTCACTGCTGGTACTGTATTGGACAGGTGATGAGCAGTGCCTGGTTTTCTCCACACATACCGCTTAGAATTAAGGCCAAAAAGTTCTATCTTGGTCTCATCAGACCACAGAATCTTATTTCTCACCATCTTGGAGTCCTTCAGGTGTTTTTTTTAGCAAACTCCATGCAGGCTTTCATGTGTCTTGCACTGAGGAGAGGCTTCCGTCGGGCCACTCTGCCATAAAGCCCCGACTGGTGGAGGGCTGCAGTGATGGTTGACTTCCTACAACTTTCTCCCATCTCCCGAATGCATCTCTGGAGCTCAGCCACAGTGATCTTTGGGTTCTTCTTTACCTCTCTCACCAAGGCTCTTCTTCCCCGATAGCTCAGTTTGGCCGGACGGCCAGCTCTAGGAAGGGTTCTGGTTGTCCCAAACGTCTTCCATTTAAGGATTATGGAGGCCACTGTGTTCTTAGGAACCTTAAGGGCAGCAGATATTTTTTTGTAACCTTGGCCAGATCTGTGCCTTGCCACAATTCTGTCTCTGAGCTCTTCAGGCAGCTCCTCTCCTTTGACCTCATGATTCGCATTTGCTCTGACATGCACTGTGCGCTGTAAGGTCTTATATAGACAGGTGTTAGGCTTTCCTAATCAAGTCCAATCAGTATAATCGAACACAGCTGGACTCAAATGAAGGTGTAAAACCATCTCAAGGATGATCAGAAGAAATGAACAGCACCTGAGTTAAATATATGAGTGTCACAGCAAAGGGTCTGAATACTTAGGACCATGTGATATTTCAGTTTTTCTTTTTTAATAAATCTGCAAAAATATCAAACAATTCAGTTTTTCTGACAATATGGGGTGCTGTGTGTACATTAATGAGGAAAAAAATGAACTTAAATGATTTTAGCAAATGGCTGCAATATAACAAAGAGTGAAAAATTTAAGGGGGTCTGAATACTTTCCGCCCCCACTGTATATACACACACACCAAAGTTTATAGACTCTTAACTTTCCTACAGACTAAATACACACCGTTTTGGGTTTTTTTTTTACCAAAGAAATGTAGCAAAATACATTTTGGCCGACATTTATAAAGAAAGATTATTTATTTGCAATATTGCATAATGAATAGAAATGATCATAAGTCCATCTATTGCTGCAACTATGTTTTCTCAGCTATAATGAATCTCTCAATAAATTATGAAATAAAGATACAATTGTCTGCAAAGACTTTCTCTAGAGACTAAGCCAAATGTAAAATAGATCACACAGGACAGGTGTGCAATACATAGCTCATATATAGGTGCATCTACACTGCAATAAACAAAAATATACATGGAATATATTCCTATTCACTATAAAACATAAATAAAAGCATAAATTAGTGGGTTATTTTTAAATCCTAAAATTCTTATTGACACTGCTTTAAGTTTTAAATGAATCTTGGGAGAATACCTTCCCAGGGTGAAACTTGGGTTACTTGGAGAAAAGAGAAGTATTTGTCTCTAGAGAAGCAATTAGGATTGAGGATCCACCACAGGATAAACGAGTCTTGGAAGTTAGAAATAGTGATCAAATGCTACAGTGTCAAGCCATTGCTGTATATTTATGCACATATTAATCGTTAAACTACTTCAATACTCATAACGCAACTATGGATTTCTGTTGCTGAAAATGTAAGCTGCACAGTTTTAAATCTGCTGAATAAAGATTCAAAGGGAAGGTTTTCAAAGAATATTGCCTTATGAATTGAAATACATTCAGCAAGCCGATAGAAAATGCTTAGACATGTGAGGGTGTAAAAGATTCTCCTAAAACATATAGAACTGAACTCCAGGCAAACAGCTAAAAAATACAACCGAAATACAAATCTAAGAAATGCCTCATCTGTCAAAAAAAAAAAAATTGTAATTCTGTTTAGCAAGTCTTGTGATCCAGGCACCAATGCCAGCCAGAGAATAGTCAAGTCTCAGATTTCTTTGCAGACTACATTGCAGCTAAGCAATATAGCCTGGTCCAGAACTAGCCCCAAACTGTGACTAAACAATGAAGTTCAGCAGCACATAGATGGGGTCTGCCCCTCTCTCTTCCCATGTTCACAATCTTAGAAAGCTTTCTACAAAGCAATAGCTTCCCAACAGTGCTGGCCTTCCCTCCTACAAGTAGTCATAAATAAAAACACACTGAATTGTTTCTAAGGTATACATAACTTTCTTTTTTTTTTTTCCTTTTTAACATATTTGCGTGGCATTTCAGTGTTCCTACAACACCAATGGCCTTCTACATAATACTAGAAACACATGCTGTTGGAATCTTGAATTTTTGAATTCACAATACATGCATTTTTAACCACTTCAATACCAGGCACTTAGACACCTTCCCGCCCAGCCCAATTTTCACCTTTCAGCGCTGTTGCAATTTGAATGACAATTGCGCGGCCATGCTACACTGTACCCAAACAATTTTTTTATCATTTTGTTCCCACAAATAGAGCTTTCTTTTGGTGGTATTTGATCACCTCTGCGGTTTTTATTTTTTGCGCAACAAATAAAAAAAGACCGAAAATTTCGAAAAAAAACAAGTTTTTCTTTGTTTCTGTTAAATTTTTTTGTAAATAAGTACGCTTTCTCCTTCAATAATGGGCACTGATATAGCTGCACTGATGGGCACTGATACGGCGGCACTGATGGGCACCGATGAGGTGGCACCAATGAGGTGGCACTGATGGGCACTGATAGGTGGCACTGGTATGCGGCACTGATGGGCACTCATAGGTGGCACCGATGGGCACACATAGGCGGCACTGATGGGCACTCGTAGGTGGCATTGATTGGCATATATGGGTGGCACTGATGGGTACTTATGTGTGGCACTGATGTGCGGCACTGATGGGCACTGATAGGTGGGCACTGATGGGCACAGATGGGCACTGACAGGTGGCACAGATGGGCACTGACAGGTGGCACCGATGGGCAATGACAGGTGGCACAGATGGGCAATGACAGGTGGCACTGATATAGCATTGCTGGGCAGATCTGGTCATTGCTGGGCAGATCTTTGGCATAATAGTGCCAATCAGTGCCCATTTGTGGGCACTGATTGGCACAGATTGGGCACATGTGGATGGCCATGGGGTACATACCTGGCCATCCACGTTGCCCCTTCCCTGGTGGTCCTAGTGGCATCCCTGGTAGTCCAGTGGGGTGATCTGCGGGGGGGCTGCGCTGATAAACAATCAGCGCAGACCCCCCCTGCCAGGAGAGCCGCCGATCAGCTCTCCTCTACTTGCGTCTGTCAGACGCGAGTGAGGAAGAGCCGATCAACGGCTCTTCCTATTGACAGCGTGATCAGCCGTGATTGGACACGGCTGATCACGTGGTAAAGAGCCTCCGCCGGAGGCTTTTTACCAAGATCAGTGTAGCGGTGTGTCAGACTGACACACCGCTCCACCGATCGCCGCGATGCGCGCCCCCGGGGGCGCGCTGCGGCATGTTATCCTGCTGGACGTCATATGACGTCCAGTCAGGATAACACAACCACTTCCCGGACGTCAATCCGCTATAGGGCGGGCGGGAAGTGGTTAATGAACCATGCTTGCTTTGGAAGACCCCCCCTATTAAAATATTTCAGGGGGGGCGTGGCCTGACCTTGACGGAGAATGGCAGCTTAACTTGTTAGCTCCCGCCGACAGAGAGATTCATCTGCCTGAAAAGGAGGTTTCTAACTCACTACTACCCCCAAACGCTATGGGGACCTCTTCCCGGAGCTCTTCGGCTTCCCGCTCCAGGTCTCCCCGTGATTTAACTGGGCGGGTGAGTCAGAACATCCCGGAAATGTTCCGCACTCAGGCCAGCAACATGGCGACCTCCCGCGGCCTACTCCACACGCCAAGCCTGCTATCTAACCCAGACTCGCAGATCCCCTCAGAAACTGCCAGGATAGTCCTCTCGCCACAACCGCCTCCAAGCCTCCATGATCTCCACTCAGTAGCAACGGACATCAAGAACACCCTTACAGCAGCACTTACGGCCGCGATATCAGAACTAAAAATTCACATCCAAGCGATTGCCGGCAGAGTACACGAGGTGGAAAAGACCACGGCTACACATACCTCTGTACTCCGCCGCTCGTGCCAAGTGATAGACACACACACCCTGCAGCTACGCGATCTTAATCACCACGTCGAGGACTTGGACAATCGCGGCCGGCGCCACAACTTACGCATACGAGGACTACCGGAATCTGTCGACGCAGACCACCTTCAAACAGAAGTAACAGGCTTGTTTAACACCCTGCTGGGGAAACCCGCCACAACATCTATTGGGATGGAACGCATACATCGCGCCCTACGTCCACGGGGGAGAGACTCTGATCCTCCCCGGGACGTAGTCTGTTGTGTGATCGACTATCAACTAAAAGAAGAGATCCTACGGAATACCCGTAATAACGCTCCGTTGACACACAATGACACAGAAATTCGTCTCTTCCAGGACCTTTCGACCATAACGTTACAGCGTCGAAGAGAACTGCGCCCTCTGCTGGAAATTCTACGTACCAACGGCATCTCGTATCGCTGGAAGTTCCCTTTTGGCCTGTCAGCCTCCAATCAAGGGCGCTCTGCACTCCTCCGAGTGCCGGAAGATCTGCATCACTTCTGTGAGACTCTGGATATTCCCTATACGGAAGTACCCGAATGGTACTCGGAATACCGGCCTCCCGCCAACAAAGTCTCATCTCGCAACGAGCCCATGGAAACACAAGCTCATCATTTCAGGAGGCAAAGATCACCTTCCGATCCCCGGGAACGCCACCGAACACCAGACCAGGATCACAGATCCAGCCCGTCGAAAGCTCCGCAGACCAGGAGGGCGCGGCGCGACCGTTAAGTAACAGCACGCGTCTCCTCACCCTCAGCTAAGTTACCTATGTTAATCTCTTTTTCTTTTCTGTTCTATATGACTTTTTTTTTTCTCTTTGGCTGAACCCCACCTGCTCCTCCACACAGCCTGCCTTCTCTTTCTGCTGCCACACAGTCCTGCTATAAAAGTACTGCTGGTCTCTCTCTCACCCGCTAGGATTGCATGAAGCTTGCCTACTTTCAAACTCACTGCTCTTTCGTTAGGTGCACACTAGTATATCGTATCCTACCACTGACTGCCAAGAAACTTCTTCAAACGTTACCCCTCAGAACCTTTAAGTGCTGACTGTAACAGACACCTGTCAAGCTGGCTCATAACCCCTTCTTCCCACCTATGTATCATTTTTGGGTTTGCTTATTCCTTTCTCTACGGTGAAAACCTTCCTCTGCCCCCCCCCCTTTTTTTTTTTTTTTTTTTTTTTATATACGCCTATTCTACTGCTTGCTCTACGATGCTGGTATAACTTATGAGCATGCATGATACCTTTCCAGCAAACCTCATCTACCTGCAGTGGGGATGATGATCCATTCGGCAATTTAAAACTTAAAATTTAAAATTTGAAAATTTAAAATGCTCCAACTCTTCTGACATAGATATCCCTTCCTGCCTATAGATCCAAACGGTATTAGGACCGCCTACCTGAAATATTGGATCACCCGCTGGTCCACATGCCAACATCACACCATGCCAGATCCATTTCAGGTATGATCTCCCCCCTTTCTCGACCATCAACCTATTCCACATGCTCAATCTAGACTCCCATAGTCAAGGAGTATATCATAGTGAACAAAATGGATCATCATCCCACCACTACTTGATAAGTACGCTTAGGAAACTCACGAAATATAATGTCTTACTTAAAACCTGTACTTTATAACAACTAATGTCCTCCATGTAGATTTATGCCTCTTGGATATAGTCGCAGTTCCAAGGAGTAACTTAAGTTTCATACTCCCAGTATTATCAGACAAGTAACCAGACATGAATAGGGTTGTTACTACTCACACATAGGTCACAGGTTATCCTTACGAGAACAACACGGACCCTGAGGCTGTCGATATGCCCCTTAGGAAAGGAAAGGAAAGAGGAAGAAGAAGGAAAGGGGAAAAGGAAAATCCATAGAAGATTCAACATACCATCCAGCTTCAGGTCTTGGCTCTTTTCTCCTTACTCCGCGCACGCACCGAAGCGTCCACAGCAGGCTATGCAGGCACATCACCACCCAATACTGGGGATAAAGCTAAGTTGGCTTAGAGAATGTTTTTAGAATGTTTGTGTACATAGGTTCTTCTTATTGAGTACCTCAAGCCTGATAGGCATGCTCTGTTAAGCAATGTTTTCCATCTAGTACGAGATATTCCACTGTTAGCTTAACTTCTCTATAAGTTACTTTCTTAACCCATGTTCAGCAATCACACACACTAGGAGAGATCACAGACTAATCTTTTTCCTCTTCCACATAGACACACTACCCATCCTGGAAAACACTATACTACTCCATTTCAACAATCTCCAGCACTACCAAACCCCCCATCACGTCCATTCGTCCAATTGACCTAAAAATATCCCGTATAGCAAGAATCAGCTCTCTTTGCCCTCCTCCTACCACACTACCACACCTCTCTGTCTGTTTGGTGGGTAGTAATTACCCGCTCTACCCCCTCACTCTCGGTCATCTCTGGTTACACCCCACTCAGTGGTTATCTGTATACATCGGTACTACGGTCCGACTCCTCCTCCTTCACTACCCACCACTGACCTCTTTCGGCTCTTCTGGGATACAGACACACAGTATCCTTGGATTAGCAAGCAGGTTCTTGCTAATCTCCGATATTGATCACCTATAGACAGAAGCCCTTCCCTCTCTCATTGATACGGATTCACCTCCAGTGAAACATATCATAGACCTCATCCATAGCCCTTTCACCGCACTCTCCCCCCTTCTTAGTCGTATCAAATCACCAACACCTCTTCCACAGACAACACCCTCGCATCTACCTCCTAACCCCACTCGTCGTCCCTCGCAATCCCTATTCTCATCCACAACAAGTATCTATACCTGCTCCTTTTCCTCTCTCTGCTACATTAACTTCGGACCCTCCTACACACAATGTCACAACCAACTAACAAACCTAACAAATCTAACACTAAAATTATTTCCCTCAATGCACGGGGACTTAATCTCCCAGAAAAACGCTCTCAAGTCCTCCTCTCCCTACCCAGGAACAAGGCTGATATAGTTTTCCTCCAAGAGACACACTTCAAAACAAACTCCGTTCCAAAACTCTCCAACCAACGCTTTTCAATAGCTCTCCATGCAACTAATCATGCAGCAAAAACCAAAGGTGTATCAATCCTCATTGCCAAACAATGCCAATTTCAAATTACGGATACCTATGTCGACGGAGAAGCACGGTTCATCTTTGTAAAAGGCACTCTATATGGAAGGCGAATCACCCTTGCCAATATACAGTATATGCCCCCAATGCCGGCCAAGTAGCGTTCTTTAGAGCCACATTGCAAAAACTTTCCTCATTCCAGGAAGGCCTCCTTATTCTAGGAGGGGATTTTAATGTTTCCCTTAATCCTCTACTGGATACCTCAACAGGCACTTCCACCATGCCATATAAAGCATTAAGGGCAATTAAAACAAAGTTACAGGAATTATCACTACACGACGCATGGCGCACACTTTATCCAGACACGAAAGATTACACCTTCTATTCAACACCCCACAATCGTCACTCGAGACTGGACTATCTTTTCCTTTCACAAACAGATTTACCATGTCTGACCGCGTCGTCTATTGACCCCATGTATCTCTCGAACCACCACCCCATTTCCATGACCTTACAACTCACGAACGCCCTCCCCAAACAAACCCCTATCTGGCGCCTAGACCCCTCTCTACTTACAGATGCCGCTATCGCTTCTAGCATTGACGAACGACTGGTACTATACTTTCAAGAAAACAATTCTCCAGACATATCACCTATGATGAGATGGGAGGCCCACAAAAGTACTATACGTGGTGAACTCATATCAATCTCAGCCACACGCAGAAAAGAAAGACATGCCCATATCACAAGACTGACAGCACGTATTCTAGAATTAGAACGAACGCAACAAAAACTCCCAAGCAGTAGGAACCCTCCCAGAACTGATTCAAACCCGAAAAGAATTGTTGGAGACGCTTAACAAACGAATAAAAAGAAATTATATACTCTCCCAAAAAACTTTCTATGAATACGGCAACAAATCCAGTAAACTCCTGGCAAGGGCTCTACAAGCTAAAAAGGCCTCCATGATTATCCACTCACTGACGCTAAAGGACAAAAAATAGTCTCCAACGACCAAATAGCTGAACAGTTTATTCGCTATTATTCCCAGCTGTACAACTTACGCACCACAGACCCTCTGACCGACAACACCGACAGACTACAACTAATCAGAGATTTCCTCGGTAAATACTGTACTGATCCCCTATCGGCTGAATCGGCCAACGATTTGGAACAACCTATATCGTCCACGGAAATCGATATGGTTCTTAAACAACTGAAATCCGGTAAAAGCCCCGGCCCTGACGGACTGACGACGGGTTATTACAGAACTTTCATTCACACGCTTAAACCTCACTTTTTATCTGCCTATAACTCCCTCTCCTCAGAAAACCCACCACGAGACCTACTCACTGCACACATCACAGTAATCCCTAAACCAAACAAAGACGCGTCATTAGTGACTAACTACCGCCCGATCTCATTGTTAAATGTTGACCTAAAAATTTACGCCAAAATCCTAGCCAATCGTCTCTTGCCTCTCTTGACCAACCTCATCTCATTGGATCAAGTAGGCTTCATTCCAGGTAGAGAGGCAAGAGACAACACAATCAAAGCCATCAACATTCATAAGTGGCTGACCTCCTCCCAGCAACAGGGTTTCTTTCTATCCCTGGATGCGGAGAAGGCATTCGACAGGGTGGCTTGGGACTATATGACTTTAGTGCTCAAAATGATGGGAATACGAGACCGTATGCTTCAATTCATTATGGCTCTGTACTCCACCCCTACCGCAAGGGTCAGGATCAACGGTCACCTGTCGGATGCCTTCTCCGTATCCAATGGGACTCATCAAGGCTGCCCGCTATCCCCCTTAATTTTCGTCCTTTCCATTGAACCCCTACTCCAACGTTTAAGATCCAACCCGGACATCAAAGGAGTGTCAATAGCAAATACTACACACAAGCTCTCTGCCTTCGCAGACGACATTCTCCTATTTCTAACAGACCCGCACATCACTTTACCTAACCTACTTAAAGACTTTGACACGTTCAACACCCTTTCAAACCTACAAATTAACTTCGCGAAGTCAGAAGCCCTAAACATTTCACTAAGTAAAGAAACTCTTACGCTATGCCAAACCAATTTCCCATTTAGATGGTCTCAGAACGCCATCACTTATCTAGGAATCAACTTACCATCCCAACTCTCTGACCTATATTCTAAAAACTACCTTCCTGTCCTCCAAAAAATTCAGAAGGACCTGAAGGCGTGGTCAACAGGCATGTTCTCGTGGTTTGGAAGGGCATTAATACTTAAAATGAATATCCTCCCGAGAATACTATACATCTTACAAACTGTCCCCGTAAAACTACCGCAAGCCTTCTTTGCCTCATATCGCAGAGCATGTAGTGAGTTCCTGTGGGGCAAAGACCGTCCCAGGCTGAGTTTTGACTGTCTAACCCTGCCTAAACTCAAAGGAGGCATTGGTCTACCGGACATTGCTAAATACCACGAGGCATGCCAATTGACGAGAATAGTTGACTGGTGTGTCCACTCTTCCACGAAAGCTTGGGTTACAATTGAAAACAAATTCTCCCAGATACCAGTGCGACAACTACCCTGGATCACCCCAAATAATATCCCCTTGACCTACACACAACACCCCATGATAAGTTGCACTCTCCAAACCTTTCAGAAGGCTTGCAGACACCACCACATCTCCTCCACGCAAAGTCCGCTGACACCAATTCGACACAACCCGGAATTCCCAACGGGCATGACCGACACGTTTCTTACAGATCTCTGGCCTCACACAGACATACACGCTGCACACTTCTTCTCTGGAGAGACCTTCCTACCACTCACCAATTTACATACGCAATCAAACGACCGACCATTCCCGAGGTGGATTTACCTCCAAATCAGACACTTTCTCAACCACCCTCACAAATGGGCCAATTACGACAGACAACTCACGCCGTTTGAACAATTATGCACCAAATCAGAACCACAAAGACACTTAATCTCAGTTATCTACTCTCTCCTATTCTCTGACCACAACCCTAAGTCTAACAAAGCTACCCGCAACTGGGAAAGAGATTTATCAATTGAATTGTCGGAAGAAGAATGGGAAACTATCTATACACACATTCATAAGGGTTCAACTAATGTGTCTGCACAAGAGAATAGCTTTAAAATCTTCTCTAGGTGGTACAAAACTCCGGCAAACCTACACAAAATTTCCCCCGCCTTATCTTCCAAATGCTGGAGATGCTCTGACGGTGAAGGCTCCCTACTACACATATGGTGGTCATGCCCATCTATCCAACCATTCTGGAAGGAGGTACATCGCATCACTTCCAACATCACCACCTATCAGATAGAATTTAGCCCTGCACAAATGCTCCTACACCACTCCTCTATCCCAAAACGAAACTACCAGCGATCCTTGACGCTACACTTGCTGAACGCTGCAAAGATGTGCATCCCGACCCTCTGGAAATCCCCCAAACCCCCTACCACCGCTACTTGGCTTAAACATATAGCAAAAATAGCAGAAATGGAGGAACTGATACACCAATCTAAAGATACACCCATAAAATTCAGGACAATCTGGTCCTGCTGGCAACATTATCAGACAACAGACGAATATACGCACCTACTCTCAAAAGAGTAGGTCAGGATCCAAAAGGTCTATAACATAGAATAGGAGACACGATCCATCGCTCACAACCCCAATTCTATACCCCCTTACTCCCCGTCCAACAGGACTCACCACCCACACTCCACAGATTAGGACGCTATACAACCCCTGAAACCAGAAAACCTCCACCCACTCCAAACCTACTCCTCACCTACTCTTACTCACAACACCACTTTCCCCGAGTCTCCATCTTTCTCATACTTCCTGATTTCTGACTTCACTGCTGGTAGGATTTGCTGGTGGTCTGTAATCAGCAAACTAGCTGTCTCCTGTACCACCAGGCCTATAGAGCCAGGTGACAGTCGCCACACGTATACAAACACGCAACAACACCAATTAAATATCTCCTATCTCTCCTCCCCTAGCAGTGAATCCACACACTCGAACTGTAGCCACCAAACTATATACGAGCCCACGCTCCCTACTTATATGCTTTTAGCAAAAAACGGGCCACAGGCTTAGAATCGCATTAAGCGGTGAACAGATTCCCTTGAATGTATCGAGGTATCTAGCTACAGACCATACACATACCTGTCCAGAATTCCGTACAATGTTTCGAACACTTCGTTAAATAAAGGGCTCATTACCCCTGTTGAGTTTTTGATTATTGGTTATATGTTCAGGAATTATTCCTTTCCTTAAACTTGACTTATATAAACCTACAATGCTGTTTGATCATTGTTGAATACTGTACTTCCTACTCTGTATTACCATGTTGATACAAGCTTGTAACTCCTTTCCTATGTATTGAGATTGTGTATTTCAACATGTAATTCAACTTGTTTGAACAATAAACTTTTTGCTTTCCGGAAAAAAATAAATAAAATATTTCAGACCGTGTAAATGCTTGTCCACAGGAAATTATCACCAGTTGACTGACACAATTGCAATTGGAATTTCACAATCACCAAATGTGGTTACCAGCCCTATTTATATATTAAATATTTTTATAGTATTAGTTATACATTTTTATATTATGTTTATTTTATGTATTATGATTTTTTAATCTTAGATTTATACACTTACCGGCCACAGGTACACCTTGCTAGTACCAGGTTGGACCCCCTTTTGCCTTCAGAACTGCCTTAATTCTTTGTGGCATAAATTCAACAAGGTTTTGGAAACATTTCTCAGAGATTTTGGTCTATATTGACATGATAGCATCACGCAGTTGCTGCAGATTTGATGGCTGCACATCCATAATGCTAATCTTCCGTTCTACCACATCTCAAAGGTGCTCTACTGAATTGAGATCTGGTGACTGTGGAAGTGACTGGAGTACAGTGAAATCATTGTCATGTTCAAGAAACCAGTTTGCGAGGATTTGAGCTTTGTCACATGGTGCATTATTCTGCTGGAAATAGCCATTAGAAGATGGATACAATCATAAGGGGATGGATATGGTCAGCAACAATACTAAGGTAGGCCATGGCATTTAAATGATGCTGTTGGTACTAAGGGGCCCAAAGTGTGCCAAGAAAATATTCCCAACACCATTACACCACCACCAGCCTGAACCTTTGATACAAAGCAGGATGGATCCATGCTTTCATTTTGTTTACACCAAATTCTGACCCTACCATCTGAATGTCGCAGCTGAATTCAAGACTCATCAGACCAGGCAACATTTTGCAATCTTCTATTGTCCAATTTTGGTGAGCCTATGCGAATTGTAGCCTCAGTTTCCTGTTCTTAGCTGACAGGAGTGCCACCCGGTGTGGTCTTCTGCTGCTGAAGCCCATCCCCTTCAAGGTTCGATGTGTTGTGCGTTCAGAGATGGTATTCTGCATGCCTTGGTTGTAACGAGTGGCTATTTGAGTTATGCCCTGTACACACGGTCGGACATTGATCGGACATTCCGACAACAAAATCCTAGGATTTTTTCCGACGGATGTTGGCTCAAACTTGTTTTGCGTACACACGGTCGCACAAAGTTGTCAGAATTTCTGATCGCCAAGAACGCGGTGACGTCAACCACGTACGACAAGACTAGAAAAGGCCAGTTCAGAACCAAGCGCGGCACCCTTTGGGCTCCTTTTGCTAATCTCGTGTTAGTAAAAGTTTGGTGAGAGACGATTCGCACTTTTTCAGACTCGTGGCTTTCAGATCGTTTTCTGCGGTTCAGTTTGTGCTTGTGGGTTTGTATCTGCTCTTCAGTTCGTGCAAGCAAGCTACGCATGACTTGGATTAGTCATTGTGTTCTTGTTCGTTCGTTGCTGTTTTTCAGGTCGCTCTTCACAGGCCTTGCTGTTCTTCATTGCGTTCTGTTACTTCATTCTGAGCAGCCGACCGTTTTCTAGCCATGTTGCGTATACGTACTCCTCGTGGAGTTCGTGCTGTGCGGGGGCTTGGTGTTGGGGTCCTGACCTTGACACAAGTCCAGTCCATGAACAGGGTGGGGAGGAGTTCATGGACCAAGAATTGGTTGCTTCAGCGTGACCAGTTCTCTCATATGCCTTTGCTCCATGAGATCCGTGAGAATAATCCTGATGATTTCAGGAACTTTCTCCGGATGACGGACCCCGTATTTCACCGTTTGTTGGCTTCGCTGACCCCCTATATCAGCAGGCAGGATACCTGCATGAGGCAAGCCATCACTCCGGAGCAGAGGCTAGTCGCTACCCTGTGGTACTTGGCGAGAAGCCTGCAGGACCTCAAGTTCTCGACAGGCATCTCCCCCCAGGCTCTGGGGATCATAATCCCAGAGACCCGTTCTGCCATCATCCAGGTCCTGCAGAAGGAGTATATGAAGGTAAGATTTTTATCCTTTAATATCACATTTTATTGTATTTAATGTTTGATAATATATTGTATTTCTTTCCTCATTCCCTAATTACCATGATTGTAATATGGTGTGAATGTCCCCTTTGTCCTCATGCATGCTGGAATTTTTTTTTTCTCCTTCATACATATTTGTCTTCACTTACCTCCCCAGCATGCTCTCCTGCCCCTATATTCAAATCATGTAGTCATTTAACAATGTATTTTATTAGCTCCATAGTAGTGCTTTACCCCAAACACCCCTAAAATGTTTAGAAATCTGATTTGTGCATTAAATTCAGGCAGAGTGCCAGAGGCTTTTTTTTGTGGTGTCCCCAAATCATTTTTAACCCTCCCTCCCCCCAACTGCTAAGTCAGCTGATCCCAATTCTCTGTCTATCCTCAATCATCTATCTGCTGGCTTTGCCAAACCCATACACACTATACCCACCTCTTTTGTGGTCCGATGTCTGGATGAATTCCCCAAAGCATGTAGTGCAAGGGCCTGCCTGAATACTTTCAAATGGTACTGTTTAAAGTTTTTGTATCCTATTATTATCTTGCTAGGTAATAGCAGAATGTACAGTGATTATTTATATCTTTGTATTATGACACTTCTTACCTGTCCATTGGGCTGCCAATAGTGTAACTAAGGAGGGGCTGTTCCAAGTAATACCCATTATTTAGGCATTCATCTCTCAATGAAGTGGAGAGGGTTACCTGTCCAAGATCCCCCCCCCCCATAATGTTAGAAATGGCCCATGAGAGGGGGGAGGGGGAATATGATAGGTGTACATTATACTTTGGTGTTGTAAAATTCCCCTTAATAAATGTTATCTGGATGTTGGCCAAGAATGTTTGTGTCTAATCTGCTTTCCATGTTTGTGCAAAAATACTAATTTATTTTTGTTTTCCTCAACAGTTTCCTTCCACGCCACAGGAATGGCAGACTGTGGCCTCCCACTTTGCCCAGCGGTGGGACTTTCCTAACTGCGGAGGGGCAATTGATGGAAAACACGTCCACATCGTTCCACCACCCAACTCGGGGTCGTACTATTATAATTACAAGGGGTTCAATAGTATTGTGATGTTGGCGGTGGTGTCGGCTAATTACGAGTTCCTGTATGTGGACGTGGGGAAGAATGGCCGGATGTCCGATGGTGGAGTCATCGCCCAGATGGAGTTTTACAGGCATCTCCAGAATGGCAGCTTGGACTTGCCACCTCCAGAAGAGAATGTGGAAGGACTCCCATTCGTCTTCATTGCGGATGAAGCATTTGCGCTGGGGGACCATCTTATGCGGCCATTCCCGATGAGGACCCTCACCCCGGAACAGAGGGTTTTTAATTACCGGCTGGCCAGAGCCAGAAGAGTGGTGGAGAACACATTTGGAATCATGGCCAGCCGGTTCCGCCTATTTCTTACACCCATCCATATGGCGGAGTATAAACTGAATCATATAATCCTGGCGTGTTGTGTTCTACATACATTTTTACAGCAACATTCTGCCAACTATGCTGGCTCAGTTGGGCCTGAGGCCGGAATTATAAATGAAACAACCCTGACGGCGCTTGAAAGTGGCCGTCCTGGCTTGCCCTCCCTGAGTGCCCGTGATGTCCGGCTAAGATACCTTGAGTTCTTTGCGGGTAGGGGGGCCATCAATATGCCATACAATTTGTGAAACCTTGATCAAATAAAAAAAAATTAAGCAAATCTTTGGTGACATTTACTGCTTGTGTTTGTTTTAGCTGACCCTGACCGAAAAGTGGTGGGTCCTGAAAATGGCGTGATTGTGTAACCTTATACAAAGCACTGTTGGTTGTTATTTACTAAAGGCAAATACACTTTGCACTACAAGTGCACTTGAAAATGCACTGAAACTGCACTTGTAGTGCAAAGTGGATTTGCCCTTAGGAAATAACACCCCTTGTCACAGAAAGCAGCAATTACATCACCACAAAAGTGTTGTAGCGTTGAGACAATAATCCAAAAATTCTTGATTAACAATCTTTTTAATACCTGCACAATTACATGTGCATTTAGAAAAGGTTTTTAAAACAAACCAACATGTTTGTTGTATAACAATTTTTGGGGTGGCATTATCAAAAATAGAAATGTCCATTTAAGATAAAACAGGCATGTGTAAAACCAACAAGACACAAATCTTGAACTTACAAAGTTCACATATGGTAAAACTTGAAGGCAATATCAGACATGAGTATTTAGGAACTGTGTTTGATATTGCGTTCAGATGGGGTGAAGTCACCCCAGGAAAAGCCAAATTTTAAAGATGCACACCAATTTACGAATGTCAACATGTGCTAGCTGCCATCACGGGGGATCAAGGGACGTGTTTTGGGGGAGCAACCCCTTCCTCTCTGCTAGTTTATTATTGAGGAAGGGGTTGCATCCATTGATCTCCCGTGATGGCAGATAGCACATGTTGGCACACTGTGTGCATCCTCAAAATTTGGCTTTTCTAAAAATCGCTAAAACATTTTTAACATTGTAGCGTACAAAAAAACAAAGGGATTTGGAGGGTTTTAAACTCTCCGCAAAACATCAATGATGTTATTATTTTTTTGAATAACATCATTGATGTTTTTCTTGATGTTTTCCAAAGCTAAATTACACCCCATGATCTCCCCAATCAGGATCTGTGCACTTTCAGAGGTGAAATGCCCTGGATCCACAACATCACGATCACCTAAAAAGACAGAAAACCAAAAAAAAACAGGTATTATAAATATGCTGGCATCCATCTCTTACCTGAATCTGTGGTCACAGACACTCACCTGTTGTGGTGACTAGTTCCACCACGTCTTCTTCCTCCTCCTGCTCTTCTTGGGTTGGGGGTATTTCCCCTTCTTCTTGAGGTGGGGGGTCTGTGGTCTCCTCGGATGAGGGGTGTCCTCCGAGTCTTTTCTCCCCTATGTAAAACAAAAATGGTATACTTAGCGCACAGATATTTGATGGCCGAAATATAAAGATGAAACATTGCTTGGAAGTGTGGTACAATTGTCTATTTTGGCAGAGTTCCAAGATGTAGCATTTTTATTGTCCGTTGTCAAGCTTCAAGACTTTACCTGTCTTGTACAAGCTTCACAGATGGAGACCCCCCTATAGTATACACTGGAGCACCCGTGTGGGGCCCCCTAATAAAAAGGGTGTTCTGGTGTCCCACACTAGTGCTCCAGCGTCCAGATGTAAAAACAGCTGCTGAGTGTCCTCTCCTTACACAGAATCTAGTTTGCATTTCAATCTAGTCACAAACCCATCTACACAACCAAATATTTTTCATACAAGTAGGCCCTAAAAAATGTGGGCAAATGCATATGGCCTAAACAATGGTGTTTTATAGGCCGAAAGAAAAATGTTTGATACGAACGAATAATGAGCCCATGAACATGAAAGTTGCCATTTTAAACTGTACAACACTTAAGAAAAGCACATGGAGCAGCACGAACGTAATAAAGACAAAAAGAATAGGAACACAGCACAACTACTTACTTTTTTGCAGCACTCTCTGGATCTTTCTGTACTGCTCAGGCTCTCTTAATTTCAGGTCCGACCACCGCTTCCTGAGCTGATCTTTCGATCGTCGTACCCCGAAATTCCGGTGCAGACAACTGACCACTTTCGCCAAGATCTTGGCCTTTCTGATATTGGGGTTGGGGTAAGGTCCATACTTTCCATCGTAGTCGGCCTTCTTCAGGATGTCGACCATCTCCAACATCTCCCCAAAGGACATATTTGAGGTCTTAAATCGTCTCCTTCTGGATCGGGACGTTTCCGGATCCGGGCTTTCCTCCTCCTCGTTGCTATAATTAGCACGCACCTGCTGACTCCGCCATGTGCACTTCACCCACTGCACTGAACGAAAAGGGGCGGGGAATAGACTAGAAAGAACGTCGGGGGCGGGCGGAGTTACACGCATGCGCAGTGTGTATAAAGCATAACACGCGTGCGTGGTACGTACGATCTGTGAGAGGAGGAAGGAGTATCGGAGGTGCCGATTGTGATAACGAAGGTAAGAGCCAAACTTGGGCCTATACTGCTTCTAGATTGAGGCCTATATTGTAACTAGATTAGGAGAGTTTTGCCTGACAATAGGGTTTGTCTTGTGTTGTGTCTTGCAGTGAAAATGGATATCTTGAACGATACCGACTTTATGGCAATCTTCATTGACATGTTCAGGGAGCTGCCTTGTCTGTGGCAGATAAACCACCCACATTATAAGAACCAAACAAAGAGGAAGGCAGCACTGGATCAATTGCTGGAAATTGTGAAGCAGGTGATCCCCACGGCAGACACCACCTATTTGAAGATCCTAATTCGTGGCCTGAGGAGCACTTATCTACAGGAGCACAAGAAGGTCCAGGATTCGCAGAGATCCGGAGCAGCAGATGACAACTATGTCCCCAGGATGTGGTACTATGACAGGCTGCATTTTCTGGCAGGCCAGACTGAACCCAGGTCATCACTCTCCAGTCTTCCTTCCACGCTTCCTTCCCCCCCAGCTGAGGCTTCTGACGCCCAACCTGGGCCTTCCAGGCAGCAACATGTGGAGGAGCCCAGCTTGAGCCAGGATAACTAGATGTTAGTTTGGAGTACTAATTTATGTTTGGGATTGATGATGCAGAAACTAAAACCATGTCCCTTTTTCATACACAGGGAAGTCTCAGTCAGGAGGTGGCCGGGCCGAGCAGGCTGCCTGATATCCAGGTCCCTCCCCTACACCCGCAAAGGGAAAGTGGCAGGAAGAGGAGTACCCTAGAGGAGGCTGCCATAGGTCTCTTTTGGAAGGCTACAGAGGCCCCGACAGCCCCCCACACTGTGGAGGAGGACTTTGCTGGCATAATTGCCTGTAAAATGCAGCGGATGGAGGAGGGCCAACAACTCATGTGTGAGTCATTAATCTTGGAAGCTCTCAATAAGGGGTTGAGGGGCCAAATAACATCTGCTACCCACATTTGTAACCTCACACATGGTCCTCCTCCTCCTCCAGGTCCTTCCACTTCTCCTCCTCCTCCTCCTCCTCCTCCTCCTCCAGGTCCTACTAGTCCTCCTCCTCCTCCAGGTCCTACTCCTCCTCCTGCCACATCTCCAACAGCAGAGCCACAGCCGGGAAGGAAGCGTGGAAAGAAGACCAGAAAGTGATGACCCTGGGTCCAGTCTGGTCTGGCAAAAGATGCAGCCTCTTGTGGTACCACAGCCTGGTATTGGTTTCAATTATACTCTCCTATGTGTGTTTTCCTTCAAAAAGGACAGTTTGTTTGTGAAAAGGCAGGAACATTTCTAAAGTACAATGTGAAATTAACAAGGGACACCAACACCAAACAATCTCCTTGAGATTAAATAATATAAGATATCAATGGTGTTGTGGTAACTTGACACATAAAACACACACAAAAATATTCTGGAGTAAAACTAAAAATAAAATAAAACAAAGATCAGCCTTGGAAAAAATACAAACTAAAATAAATAAATAAAAAAAAATGCCTTTAAAAAAAAAAAATACAAAAAAAAAACAAAAAAAAAAATATTTTTGTCAGATGTGACAAATCAAAATATATTGAGGGAATCCCGATAAATAATAAAGAAAGAAGTTTGTGAGAAGTCTGTGTGAATATGAGCAGCAAAACTACTTCATTCTTCTCACATTATAAAGAAGAAGAGAGTGCGCTGTATTAAACCATTTTTAACATTGCACCGTGACGAAAGTGCTGTATCCATTGCGAACGCTAAGTTTACCAGACCGAGCTGTTCCGTCTCGGAATTTCTTCTGAGCATGCGTAGCACTTTGTGCGTCGGAACAGGCCACACACGGTCGGAATTGACACGATCGGATTTTGTTGTCGGAAAATTTTATAGCCTGCTCTCAAACTTTGTGTGTTGGAAAATCCCATGGAAAATGTCCGATGGAGCCCACACACGGTCGGAATTTCCGACAACACGCTCCGATCGGACATGTTCCATCGGAAAATCCGACCATGTGTACGGGGCATTACTGCTGCCTTTCTATCTCACACCAGTCTGCCCATTCTCCTCTGACATCAACAAGGCATTTTCGTCCACAGAACTGCAGCTCACTAGTAATTTTCTCTTTTTTTCTGACCATTCTCTGTAAACCCTAGAGATGAAAATCCCAATAGATCGGCAGTTTTTGAAATGCTCAGACCAGCCCATCTGGCACCAACAACCATGCCACGTTCAAAGTAACTTAAATCCCTTTTCCTCCCCATTCTGATGCTCGGGCTGAACTTTAGCAAGTCGTCTTCACAACGTTTAGGTGTCTAAATGCATTGAGTTGCTGCCATGTAATTAGCTGATTAGCAATTTGTTTTACCAAGCAATTGAACAAGTGTACCTAATAAAGTGACCAGTGTGTGTGTTTTATATATATATATATATATATATATATATATACACACACACACACAGTATCTCACAAAAGTGAGTACACCCCTCACATTTTTGCAAATATTTTGTTATATCTTTTCATGTGACAACATTGAAAAAATTACACTTTGCTACAATGTAAAGTAGTGAGTGTACAGCTAGTATAACAGTGTAAATTTGCTGTCCCCTCAAAATAACTCAACACAGCCATTAATACCTCTAAGTGAAAATGTCCAAATTGGGCTCAAAGTGTCAATATTTTGTGTGGCCACCATTATTTTCCAGCACTGTCTTAACTCTCCTGGGCATGGAGTTCATCACAGCTTCACAGGTTGCCACTGGAGTCCTCCTCCACACTTCCTTGACGACATCATGGACATGGTGGATGTTAGAGACCATGCGCTCCTCCACCTTCCGTCTGAGGATGCCCCACAGATGCTCAATAGGGTTTAGGTCTGGAGACATGCTTGGCCAGTCCATCACCTTTACCCTCAGCTTCTTTAGCAAGGCAGTGGTCATCTTGGAGGTGTGTTTGGGGTCGTTATGTTGGAATATTGCCCTGTGGCCCCGTATCCAAAGGGAGGGGATCATGCCCTGCTTCAGTATGTCACAGTACATGTTGGCATTCATGGTTCCCTCAATGAACTGTAGCTCCCCAGTGTCGGCAGCACTCATGCAGCCCCAGACCATGACACTCCCACCACCATGCTTGACTGTAGGCAAGACACACCTGTCTTTGTAGTCCTCACCTGTTTGCCACCACACATGCTTGACACAATCTGAACCAAATAAGTTTATCTTGGTCTCATCAGACCACAGGACATGGTTCCAGTAATCCATGTCCTTAGTCTGCTTGTCTTCAGCAAACTGTTTGTGGGCTTTCTTGTGCATCATCTTTAGAAGAGGCTTCCTTCTGGGATGACAGCCATACAGACCTCTGCTTCCACTCATACGCAGACGATACCTAAATATACTTTCGGATCACCGGACAAAAAGACCACCATCAGCAACTAGAGAAATGCCTCACTTCAATAGATGACTGGATGACCATTAGTTCCCTCAAACTCAACGGGTCAAAAACAGAACTTCTCTACCTACACGTTAACCAAAATCCCAAAACCAAGACTCCATGAACACCCCCCGCCATCTTCGGACAGACCATTTCTCCGAGCACCAAGGCAAAAAGTCTTGGAATTATCTTGGACCCAGAAATGACAATGAATGCACAAATAGGATCAGTAGCTAGTGGATCGCACCATCTCCTCCGCAAGTTACGCAGACTCATCCCCTTCATCCCAGAAGATGACAAAGCAGCAGTAGTTGGAACAATCATTAATTCCCGTCTCGATTACGCAAACTCACTCTACCTAGGATTACCCCAATATCAGCTTACGCGCCTACAGGCCATTCAAAACGCGGCGGCAAGACTAATAACAGGGAAAAAAAACCCTGGGAGTCCATCTCCCCATCCCTGAGGAACCTACACTGGCTAACAGTAAAGAATCGGATCAGTTTCAAGACGCTCTGCCTCACCCACAAATGCATACATGGAAACGCCCCTAAATACCTCTGAGAGAAAATAAAACATTACACACCGAATCGCAATCTGTGATCATCTAGCCAAAACCTCCTCCTCGTTCCCAAATACCGCTACAAAGCAAGGGGAGAACGAAGATTTGCAGTCCAGGGACCTCGGCTATGGAACTCTCTTCCGACTCACATCCGCATGGAAGAAAACCATCTGGCTTTCAGGAAAAAACTCAAGACCTACCTCTTCTAGTGAAGCTTGACAACAAAACGCATCAGCGCCTTGAGGCGTTTCAGCTCGCATTTGCATCGCTTTGCAAATCAAATCATTCATCATACAGACCAATTTGATGCAGTGTGCAGCGTATGGTCTGAGCACTGACAGGCTGACCCCCTACCCCTTCAACCTCTGCAGCAATGCTGGCAGCACTCATTTGTCTATTTCCCAAAGACAACTGCTGGATATGACGCTGAGCACGTGCACTCAACTTCTTTGGTCGACCATGGCGAGGCCGGTTCTGAGTGGAACCTGTCCTGTTAAACCGCTTTATGGTCTTGGCCACTGTGCTGCAGCTCAGTTTCATGGTCTTGGCAATCTTCTTATAGCCTAGGCCATCTTTATGTAGAGCAACAATTATTTTTTTCAGATCCTCAGAGTTTAGAGTTCTTTGCCATGAGATGCCATGTTGAATTTCCAGTGACCAGTATGAGAGAGTGATAACACCAAATTTAACATACCTGCTCCCCATTCACAACTGAGACCTTGTAAGACTAATGAGTCACATGACACCGGGGAGGGGAAATGGCTCATTGGCCCCAATTTGGACATTTTTACTTAGGGGTGTACTCACTTTTGTTGCCAGCGGTTTAGACATTAATGGCTGTGTGTGGAGTTATTTTGAGGGGACAGCAAATTTACACTGTTATACAAACTGTACACTCACTACTTTAAATTGTAGCAAAGTGTAATTTCTTCAGTGTTGTCACATGAAAAGATGTAATAAAATATTTACAAAAATGTGAGGGGTGTACTCACTTTTGTGAGATACTGTATGTGTATATATATATATATATATATATATATAGCTATATGTATCTATTAGTCATCCTTTGTTTTGTTTGTCTATTCCCCTGAAATGCATTGGCTTGATGTACATGTTGCAAATTTTTAATAAAGGTCCATGAATCATATTTTAGAAGTCACATTTCTCTGAACACTGGGCGCTCCTTTCTTTTTATCGAAGTCTACAGTTGTAATTGGGACACTTCAGCTTTCCTACTGAACATTTACTTCCCTGCCAAAGCTGAACTTCATTAGGTGACAGAAATGGTCATTGGTATACAATCCTGATTGTAATTTAGTGACTGTTTTATGAAAAGAAAGAATACAGTCCCAAAGTTATACCCAGCATAGACCACTGGACAGGGATGCTGGGTCACACACATGGATCCCCACCGCCTATGTGAAACAATGTTCATTCTTTACATCTCAAACATATTGCACTTTGTGAGGGTATGCAACAAAAAATGGTAGTCATTTCTTTCAGCACTATGAGGAAAAATGTATGGATCGATACAGGTTGATGAGAAAAACTGAATCAATAAAACTAAATCTCATAAAAGGTATATAATGTTTCACTTGATATTTAGGTTACTTTTGATACACACTGCTCCTAAAAAACAAAAACAGGGTGACGCTGTCAGGTCACCTGAGGCCAGGTGACAGATGCACGCCATTGGGGTCAGGAGTACACTGTTAAGGTAGTGGACCTTACGGCTGACTGCCGCGGATGGGGCTCTGGGTGGTTTGGGAAAGCAGGTCCTCTGGAGCACCGACACGGATCACACTGGGAGCTAAAGCATGAGACTCCCCAGGGGGTGGAGTCTAAGAGCCAGCAGGTGTTCACCACAGCCCCTAGTGGTGGGGATGGACTTCGCTGCAACTGGCTCCAGGTCGCGGCCCCCGGGTCTCCCAGCTCATACTCACGGTTGGCTACTGAAGGATGGAGAGGAAGCAGCAGACCAGTACAACAAGGGATAGTCAGGAGATAAGCCAAAAGGTCAGGGCAATGAGCAGACAAGGGTAGTCAAAGAACACACCAAAGGTCAGGGTATGAAGCAGATAAGGATAGTCAAGAACAAGCCAAGGACGGTAAACAGAATCAGATGTAGAGCACACGGCAAGACACACACAGGAAGCCAAACACACAATATTGATCAGCGAGGCTGGCTTGCAGCGCACAGGTTAATATAGTGTTCCCAGTTAGAGGCTGGGGTGGAGCCATGTTTGGGGGAAGATTACTTAAGCAGACAGGTGTAAGAGTGCAGGCGCTAAGGCTGATACTAGGGATGTCCCGATACCACTTTTTTAAGACCGAGTACAAGTACCGATACTTTTTTTCAAGTACTCGCCAATACCAATTACCGATACTTTTATTTTTAATGTCACATGGCAGTGTTTTTTTTTTTTTTTTTTCTTTACAATTTTTTTTTGTTTTTTTACAATGCTTTCTTTACAATGCTTCCAGGGGGTGGACGCTGTCTGTGTTTTTTTAATTAAAATTTTTATTATTTTTTACAATAATTTTTTTTTTATTATTTATTGCAATAATCTGTGTTTTTTTTTTAATCAGCCCTGTTGGGGGGCTTTGGTGAGATATCGGGGGTCTTAACAGACCCCTGATATCTCCCCCTTGAGACAGAGAAAGAGACCGAGGATAGAGATTCCCTTTCTAAGCAGCCTCAGCTGCACTGAAAATGAATGGAGAGAAGACAGCGGCTCCTCTCCATTCATAAACTGAGACATCGTAATCACAGGAGATTACAATGTTTCAGTTATGTGAATGGACAGAGTCAGCTGACTCTGTCCACACACAGAGGAAGGAGGAGGACATGGAGGGAGACAGCACAACGGAGGGGGACAGCACAGAGGTGGGGGACAGCGGAGAGGGACAGCGGAACAGAGAGGGACAGCTGAACGGAGGGGGACAGCGGGGGGGAACAGCTGAATGGAGAGGGACAGCGGAGGGGGGACAGCTGAACGGAGGACGACAGTGGAAGGGGACAGCTGAATGGAGAGGGACAGCGGAGGGGGACAGCTGAACGGATGGGGACAGCGGAGAGGGACAGCTGAACGGAGAGGGACAGCGGAACGGAGGGGGCATGGAGGATGCGGTGACAGTCAGCGGTGATCCCATGTGGGGGAGTTACAAGCACCGATTAGCGCTGTATAGATTTCACTAAAGCAGCTGAAAGCGGAGGGGAGAAGCTTGTAACTCCCCCACGAGCCGATCACTGCTGACTCTCAAGGTATCGGGGGAAGGATCGGGAGCATTTGCCCGAGTACAAGTACTCGGGCAAATGCTCGGTATCGGTGCCGATACCGATACTAGTATCGGTATCGGGACAACCCTAGCTGATACACAACCAGAGGTAAGCATACAGACAGGGCATGAAAGTATTATTGCAGATTCACGACAGGCAGGTAAAACTAATGATGAAGTTGGAAATGATTTTGTAGCACACTAAATTTCCAACATGTTCCAAAGTGTTCTAAGTCACATACACTTAAATACATTGGCACCTTAATGCAGAAAATATAAAGACTAGATTGTGATAAAATGTTAAAGCTTTGTGTCATGTAATTTGCCTATCACATGGAATGCAATATTGTTGACTGGAAACCTCTCAATAAAGTTATCATAATCGTAATTTAATTTCCACATTGTTTTTCAATTAATTCTAGCCAACACCTATTAATTGAAACAACCTTTTTTCAAAATTGTCCTACACATTTGCTTTCTTAAATTCTGTGACATGTATTCACCATATCCTGTGAGTGGCACTGCTGTGTAACCTATTTCATAGAGCTTGCCTTCTGGAGTACAGAGGTGATGAGAGGAGGAGTTCTGGTAGGTGGAGTCAGTACAGGAATCACTGCTTTCAGGTAACAAGGTAGCATGGGATATGTAGTCTTTAGAAATTGAAAGTAAACCAAAGGAATGAGCAGAAGAGAACCTACAAAGCATACAATGGATCCTGGAAGTTGTCAAAGAGATTAACAGCAGACAGGCAGCACTCGCAACACGAAAGCAGATTTTTTTGTAAACGAATAGTGGATTGTCGAATAATAAATGTTTCTATTGCTATTACACAGCTGATGTAATAAAACAAAGCTGTGATGTTACGATTTCCTTTAATAAAAACCAACTCAACTGATTGAATCATCTATTAAACCCTAACGCCAGGCAGATATAAAAGGCACTAATTAATACACCTATGTACGTAATCAGTAATACAAGTAAAGTACCAGAATTTGCTTTGGCATCAGTTTCTTGAAGGCCTTGTAAAACAGAGTTTAGAGATGGGGAGGGAGAAGAAAAGAAAACTTTTAGGACTGTTCATAAGAAGAGTTGGCAGGGTGGTGGTAGGGAGGAAACATGTAAGTAAAAGTGAAACTGCAGAATAGAAAGTTCAGGTTTCCTACCAGACAGGACTTCTTTGGCAGGTAAACCAGATATTTCACATGAATTTCATCAGTGTGTTCAGCAGTTTGCCTGGAGTATAAAATATCACCACTGGGCAGAAAGCAAAAAATTGTTCCAAACCTAGAATTAGCTTCCTGAGACCTAAGAAAATGATTTATGTTATTTATTTACAGACAAGGCGTTCATAACTTACTTTCAGCAGACAGCATCCTTATAAGAGCACTAGTACATTACAACCATAGAAAAAAAACTCTGTGTTTGGCCACTTTCCTTCTCAGTCTGTCATAAGTAAGAGGTTCTAAGCTTTGTACTAATATGCAGACCTAAGCAAGAAATACACAATAGTGAATGACAGTGAGGCAGGGCATGTTCCACTGAATATGTTCAACCTCCTTGTTGCTGGTACTCTGTAATAAGTTTGCTGCTCACCCACTATAATACCTACTCATCACTTTGACACCTGTGACAGAGGTAGAGCGGGCAGACTTGGGTGCATCCCAGATATTTATTTCAGAGCTTTGTGTGTGCTTTTACCACCAGACATACTCTATGTCAGCTCTTGTACTCGTTTTCTGTTGCCGATTTAATTTTAGAATGGCATAATTTAGTTGTCAGCTTACTAGACATGTCCTGTAGGCAACTGAATAAAAGTTGCTTATTATGACGGGTATTGTGGTCATAATAGCTAAACCCATTTCAGTGACATTACATTTACCATATCCATTCTTATAGCACAAAGAAATGCCTATTAGGGACGCTATTAACAATGGAATCAATACACAGTAATACAGACATTCTTTGCTGATCAAAAGGCAAAGCCTAACAGGTACAAATCTCTCAGCCGTACAATTCAGTTGTGCCTGACTTTGCAAAGCAGTAGGTTTATGTTCTGCAGTCATTTCACCGAGGACCACAGCATTCTCATTGATATGCACTGCAGCTCACCGCTATGCACAGTATACATAAAACACAAGCACATTTGCATTAAAATCATAGCAGCCACAAACTATACATTTGAAAAGTAAAATCAATTTATCTGCTACATCCTTACTTCTAATAACCCAACTGTGAAATCATAACACCTATGATTAATATTAAGTAAGGAGTGATCAGTGACCAGTAGCTAGAAAGCTATTAATTCAATACAATTACCAAGAATGAGAGATACTACTTTATAGAAGCTTTTAAGACAGGCCAGCTTTCAGACGCCAGCATTAAAGAAACACAAAAACACAAAAAATTCTATAACCAGACATAAAATTACAAAGAAGTTATAATGCTAAACTGTCTACTGAAACAGACATGCAGAACCTAGCATCTTAATAATTAGGCCCCTAAAGAAATTAATTGTATCTGACTTCTACTTCCAAAACCCTGAACTGGGGATATATAAAGAGAACTTCAAGCTATAAGGAATAGGAGTGTGTGACAGGTAAACATTACTCCTGTTCTCATATTCTGCCATTCACACATGTCAATTCTGAATGATCAGAGCCACAACCACATACAAATTTTAATAGTTATGAAAGAGCTATGTATGCAACTATTTGCTGCCACACAAAATTCTTTCATCTCGAAAAAAAAAAAAAAAAAAAAATTATATATATATATATATATATATATATATATATATATATATATATATATATATATATATATATATATATATATATATATATATATTTATTTTATCCCAGTTTTAAGAGGGAGGAAATGTTTTCACAGTCCGCTTTACAGTACACAGCCCCCCTCTCCCTGCACAGTATACAGCCCCCCCCCCCCCCCCCATCAGGAGACCCCCCACTCTCCTGGGACAGCACTGCCAGCATACAGCATACTCTAAACAGTTAAGAAAAAATCACTGCCAGCCCCTTCTACACTGCTCCTCCTGTGTCATTGTAAAACAAAGCTTCTAAATACCTCAAAAGCTCCGTTCTTTCAATGACCCAGTCACATGACTGCTCTCCTCTGACGTTTCATAGATGGTCATGTGACCGATCTCCTCCTCCAATCTAAAGCTACACTCAGAGGAGGAGGAGCGGGAGGAGGAGAGCAGCCAGAAAAAAACTGAGCTATTGAGGTATTTAGAAGCTTTGTTTTACAATGACAGTGACACATGCAGGCAGTGCTGTCCCAGGGCCAGAAGAGGCGGAGGGCCTGACACCCTCCCAATGTGTGGCACCCGGGGTGGACGGCCCAATCCCCGCCCCCCCCCCATTGGTAAAAAAAATTATTGGAATATAACACGCAGGCACTGTTTACCCTCTGTAACAGGGGAAAAACACACCCCTGTTAAAATGTCAGGTTTCTGTGATGTAAAAAAAATGAGATAAGATTAATCATTTCAGATTTTTTTTTTTCTAATGTGACCTATAAACTGTACAACTCAGTTTAACAACAAACTGAAAACTTTTAGTTGGAGGGAAGTAAAAATAAAAAACGAAAATAATATGGTTGCATAAGTGTGCACACCCTTAAACTAATACTTTGTTGATGCACATTTTGATTTTATTACAGCACTCAGTCTTTTTGGGTATGAGTCTAATAGCATGGCACATCTTGCCTTGGCAATATTTGCCCACTCTTTGATTTAGTCTCAGTCCCATTTTGGGGAAAAATTCAATTTGGTATTATTACAGTGTTTTAATAGTTCGGTATCTAGCCTCACTGTAAATACTACCACCCTTTACGATACACACCAAATGGTCACACCACAGAGTTCTACTCGTTTTTGTGTTTATTAAAAGTCAGCTACAAAAAGTGTAGCTGCTGACTTTTACACACACTCACTTGTCCCATGGTCCAGCGATGCGGCCACCCGGACCCTCGCTTCTCTCCCTCGCCTCTCCCGGCATTACAAGCGTGGGCACCTGGCTTTGAAAACTTGCTGGTCACCTAAGCAGCCTAAGCGGAAGTGGGAAGCATGTACCTGTCAAAACTAGGTACCTGCCCCCCCCCCCCCCCCCCGCAAAAAAAAAAAAAAAAAAAAAAAAAAAAACAGAGTTAGGTACCTGGTAACTCTTTTTCTAAGAAGTCTTCCAGGGCAGCATCCGAGAGATAGGCTCCTCCTCCCTAAAACAGGAAACACATTAGTCCACCATTATAAATTTCACAGTCTTACCTGTGTGCCTCAGTTATGTTAAAGCACCGAAGGAATTCCCTGTAAGCTGCAAGCTCCCCCGCTGTACCTGGTTTTTGTAATTTCAAGGGTGGGAACTAGTGCTGCCCTGGAAGACTTCTTAGAAAAAGAGTTACCAGGTACCTAACTCTGTTTTCTCGAATCGTCTTCCAGGGCAGCATCCGAGAGGATGTATCAAGCAATACTTACTAGGGTGGGGTTAGAGACTGGAGCACTTTGCGACCAAATGCTTGGTCTTGGTCAGACAGCTGGTCTATGCGGTAGTGCTTTGCGAAAGTACTGAAGCTCGACCATGTCGCTGCCCTGCAGATCTGCTCCAGAGTTGCCCCTGCTTTCTCTGCGGCCGAGGTTGCCCAGGCTCTAGTTGTGTGCGCTCTGATTTCACTAGGTGGAGTGAGATTCTGTGCCTTATAGGTAATCTGTATGGCCATCCTTATCCATCTACTGATGGTACTTTTTGAAGCTTGTTTCCCTCTGTTGATTCCTGCATAGAGGATGAAGAGGGAGGTCGTTCTACGCCATTCCTTTGTTCTTTCGAGATACGTTATGAGCGTGTTCCTTACATCTAGTTTGCTGTAAATGTCCCTTTTCCTACTATCCATGGTTGTTGGAAGTGAGGGTATGATGATGTTTTGGGTTCTGTGGAATGTAGAAGAGACCTTGGGTAGAAAGGCCGGATCAGGAGAGAGAATTATCTTGTCCAGATATATTAGACAGTATGGTTCTATTGTTGACAGAGCTTGGATTTCACTCACTCTTCTGGCGGATACTAGGGCCAGAAGGAGCGCAGTTTTTAGCGTGAGGTTTTTGTCTGAGCTGTCCTCGATAGGTTCGAATGGAGGGGAAAGAAAGCCCTTAAGTACCGTGCCCATGTCCCAGGTGGGAGTTCTGTACATTTTGGCTGGTTTGGATCTTTTAAGAGCTATGAGGAATAGTCTTATCAGCGGGTCCTCCGCTAGTCTAGTGTCCATGACCGAGGAAAGTGCTGCAACTTGTACTTTCAGGGTACTAGGTGATATGTTTTTGTCTGCACCATCTTGTAGGAAGTCCAAAACTATTGGAATTATCCCACCGTTGGAGGTTGGTCTGTCTTTGTACCAAGAAACAAATTTTTTCCTTATTTTCTCATAGATAGCTCTCGTTACCGGCTTTCTGCTGTTTAAGATGGTGTTGATTACTCTGTCTGACAGGCCTTTGTTCTGGAGTTTTACCCTCTCAGTAACCAAGCCGAGAGCTTCAGGATTTTGTGGTTCGGGTGGTTGACTGGGCCTTGTGACAGTAGATCCGGGCGGTCCGTCAGTGTCAGCTGAGGTTGTATGCTGAGATTTTTTAAGTGACTGAACCATGCTCTCTGGGGCCAGTGTGGTGCTATTAGTATCACTGTTGTTTTCTCTGCCTTGATTTTTTGGATTACTTTTGGGATTATGGCAGTTGGAGGGAATGCATAGCACAGATGCCATTTCCAGTTTTGGTTGAAAGCATCCACCCCGCTGTTGCCATCTGTAGGGTCCAGGGAGAAAAATATCGGAGATTTTGCGTTCGCCCTGGAAGCGAATAGGTCTACTTCGGGTATTCCCCACTTTTGGGTGATTTGAGTGAAGGTTGTTTGGTTTAGTGACCATTCCGTTTGTTTTATCGTTTTCCGGCTCAGGAAATCTGCCAATGTATTGTCTGTTCCTTTCAGATGAATACCGGATATCGATCTTATGTTCGCTTCTGTCCACAGTAGGATTGATTGTGTCAGTCTGATCAATTTTTGGGATTTTGTACCACCTTGTCTGTTTAGGTATGCGACGGTTGTGGCGTTGTCTGATTGTATTTTTACATCTCTCCCCTGTAATGCTGGCTTGAAGGCTTTTAGCGCTTTTCCCACAGCTTTCAGCTCTCTCAAGTTTGAGGAGGCTTGTGACCATTTGGGTGTCCATTTCCCTTGTGAGAACAGCCCTTCCATGTGGGCTCCCCATCCTAGGGCGCTTGCATCGGTGGTGATCCTGACTGGATTGACTTGAGCCCATCTGCGCCCCTCGATGACCCGAAGTGGGTTGAGCCACCAGTAGTGTTTGTTTGACTGTGGCTGGAACGGGAATGGACTTGTCTAGGGATGCTTGCCTGCCATCCCACTGGGACAGAATGTAGTTCTGTAAGGGTTGCACGTGAATTTGTGCCCAGGTAATGGCTGGAATGGAAGACGTCATCAGTCCTAGTATGGACATTCCGTGCCTGATTGTTGTGGAATGATTCCTTAGCAGGGATGTAATTGCTTGTGTAATTTTTTCGTCCTTTTCCTTTGTTAGGAAAATTTTTGACAGTCTGGAGTCCAGCACATATCCCAAGTATACCACTCTCTGGCTTGGGGTCATTTGAGATTTTTCTGCGTTTATTAACCATCCCAGGTTTTGCAGATAGGTCATACTCGTGCGCAGGTTGTTTTCTAAGATTGCTGCTGAGTCCGCAAAGAACAGTAGGTCGTCTAAGTATGGTATTATACCAATGCCCTGCTGTCTTAGACCTTTTAGTGCTTCCGCCATTATTTTTGAGAATATTCTTGGCGCCGAGGAGATTCCGAAGGGGAGAGCTGTGTACTGTAGGTGCAGAGTAGCTGCTGGCCCCTGGATTGCGAACCTTAGGAACTTTTGGTGATCCTCCCTTATGGGGACATGTAGGTAGGCATCCTGTAAATCTAGTGTTGCCATGAATGTCTCCCGCGGTAGGATGTTCCTGATTGAATAGATAGATTCCATTCTGAATCTCTTGTATTTTATCCCTCGGTTGAGCGGTTTGAGGTTTAGTATCAGCCTTAGTTTGCCTGATGGTTTTCTTTTTGCGAAGATGTGTGAGTAGAAGCCCTTTTGTTCCTCCTCTTGAGGAACGTGACGAATCACCTTCTGATTCAGAAGTTTCTGCAGGGATTCTAAAAACACTTTTGCTTGATTGCTGTCCTTTGGTAGCATGGTCGCTAAGTATTTGGTTGGGGGGCGGGTGGAGAATTCTATTGCGTAACCGTCCGCTATGGTGCGCAGTAGGGTTGTCTTTTTAGGACCGAGTACAAGTACCGATACTTTTTTTCAAGTACTCGCCGATACCGATTACCGATACTTTTTTTTTTAATGTCACGTGACAGTGTTTTTTTTTTTCATTTTTTTTTTGTTTTTTTTTTAACAGTGCTTGCTTTTTTTTTGGGGGGGGGGGGGAGGGGGTGAACGTTGTATGTGTGTGTTATTTTTTTTTTTTTACAATTTTTATTTTTTACAATAATATTTCTTTTATTCTTTATTGTTTTTTTTTTTTTTTTTTTTTAATCAGCCCTTTTGGGGGGCTTTGGTGAGATATCAGGGGTCTTAACAGACCTCTGATATCTCCCCCTTGAGACAGAGAAAGAGACAGAGGATAGAGATTCCCCAGTCCCTTTCTCTGCAGCGTCAGCTGCACTGACAATGAATGGAGAGAAGACCGCAGCTTCTCTCCATTCATAAACTGACACATCGTAATCACAGGAGATTACAATGTTTCAGTTATGTGAATGGACAGAGTCAGCTGACTCTATCCATACACAAAGGAAGGAGGAGGGGGAGGACGGAGGAACTGAGGGGGAGAACGGAGGGGACAGATAAGAGCAGAACGGAGGGGACAGATAAGAGCAGAACGGAGGGGACAGATAAGAGCAGAACGGAGGGGACAGCTGAGAGGGACAGATAAGAGCAGAACGGAGGGGACAGCTGAGAGGGACAGAGGAAAGGAGGGGGCATGGAGGAGGATGCAGTGACAGTCAGCTGTGAGCGATCACCGCTGTCTGTCACTAAAGCTGCTGAAAGCCGCTGGGGGAGAATCTTGTAACTCCCTCACGCGCCGATCACAGCTGACAGTCAAGGTATCGGGGGAGGCATCGGGAGCATTTGCCCGAGTACAAGTACTTGGGCAAATGCTCGGTATCGGTGCCGATACCGATACTAGTATCGGTATCGGGACAACCCTAGTGCGCAGTATGAATTTGTTTTCTGTTATCTCCTCCCATTGGTGGGAGAAAGCCGCCAATCTGCCCCCCACCTGAAGGCAGTCATTGTTTTTTGTTCTTTTGGGTATTAGGCTTGAGGATGAATTCACCTTTGCCTTTCTTGTTTTGTTGACCCCAGCGCTTTTTTGCCCCTGGCTTATTAAATTTCTTGAAATGCCGAAAGGGCACCTTCCCTTGTTTCTTCTTGGTTTGAGGGAACCCCTTATTTTTTGCTGCAGTCCTATCCAGGACTGTTTCTAGCTCAGGACCAAACAGTAGGTCTCCAGTGAATGGGATTCCACATAAACGGTTCTTGGAAGGGGCACCCCCCCCCCAAGATTTTAACCACAGGGCTCTGCGGGACGAATTCAGTAGTGTCGTGGTCCTAGAGGATATTCTGACAGTTTCTGCAGAAGCATCTGCTAAGAAAGCTGCCGCTCTAGTTAGTGTGGGGATGGTTTTAATTAGTTCTTCCCTGGGCGTGTCGTTTTCGAGTAGTTCTTGCAGCTGGGTTAGCCAGATTAGCAAGGTTCGGGCTGTGCAGGTGGAAGCAATAGCCGGATTTAGGTTTGCCGCCCCTGCTTCCCATGCCCTTTTCAGGAGGGCTTCTATTTTCTTGTCCATGGGGTCGCTTAGGGTACCTGCGTCGTCAAATGCCAAGTCAGATTTGTTCGTGATTTTTGCCAGAGAGGCATCCACCTTGGGGCATTTAGCCCAGGTTTTGATGTCTGCTCCCGCAAACGGGTATCTGCGTTTGATTGTGGCGGGGATGAAAAGTTTTTTCTCTGGGTCTTCCCATTCTTTTTTGACTATGTCTTTAAGGGTTTGGTGTACAGGGAACGTTCTTGGCTTCTTGGGCTGTAGCCCCTTGTACATTCTGTCATGTATAGTGAGTTCTGCGGTTTTCTGTTCTTTAATGCCTAGAGTGTCAGTGATGGCTTTGAGAAGACTGTCTGTATCCTCTGAAGGAAACAGGTTGCAGTCTGTCATGTCATCTTCCTCCTCTGAGTCTGAACAGATACCGTCTTCTGATTCAGATTGCTCGGATTCATCTGAATCCACCTCTTGTTCTGCCTGTACCTTGTTATCCCTCGGAATGTGTGTTCCTCTGGTAGATGGGATACTGGCCTGAGCGACACTTGATGGCGTTTCTAATTTTTCAATAGCTGAGCGTAGTGGTGCCATGGTGCTCTGAATTTCTTTCTTGAAAGAATTGAGCAGGTCTTTCAAAAATCCCTGTGATTCTTTTGCCACCATTTTGTCTATGCATTTCTGACACAGGGGCTTTTTCCAATCTGGGGAAAGCTTGTGGCTGCATGAGGCACATGTTTTGCCTTTAGCCTTCCTTTCCTCAGGGGTCTTTGCCTAGAAGCAAGCATACAGAACAAAAATCCCCGTGAGATAGGTGGTCAAAAGGACTGCCTGTAGGTAGGCAGTTTTGTATAGAGGTTAAGACAGAGATAATTCAAGAGTATTCTGGCTTACCTTGGAGCTGTCCTGACTTGCAGGATCTGCAGGGCAGGGTGGGGAAGCGTCAGACATGATCAGCCACCAGGATCCTCTGCTTAGAGGGCCTTTTTAACTGCTTCCTGCATAAGCTCGGGCCCCGCCCCCGGCTGACCCCGTGCAGGTTGGTGGACACACCTGCACATGCCGCTGCATTGTAGTGTACCCATGCTGGTAGAAAAGGGTAGCATTAAAAAAAATTTTTATTTGTATTCTAATTTTTTTTTTCTTTCTTTTCCTTTTTTTTTTTTCAAAAATTCCCGCCCCTGGGTGTCCTGTGCGTCCCGCTCTATCTCCTCCTGGAGATAGGCTACGGGAAAATGGCCGCCAACCCGGAAGCGGAACCTCCTCCCGGTGCCATCTTGGTACACCCCCAGGCTTCATGTAGCGGCCTGTGGCGGCGAGGACGCCGCCGCGCCGCCCGGAGAGCGGCGGATCCGTTCTGGGGAGTCGGCCGCGGCCACCAGGGACCTGTATGGAAGGTAAGAAACACTCCCTCCTTGATCCTCTGTTGCTGTGATTTCCGGCGGCAGCCGACGGTGAGGGGGGGGGGGGCGTCCATCTGTGCATGTAATACTTCCCCCCTGGCGGGCTCCAGATTCTCCGGAAAGCCAGTGAGGGGGGTGCTTGCTGAGGCAGACACAGGGCCTAGACAGCGGCATGGGGTGGGGATGACAGAGTCCTCCTGCAGCCTGGGGGGATGATTGCAGACCCCTCAGTAGGGGCGAAATCTCAGGCTTTGAGCAAAGTTGCTCAGTGCTGCGCCTGCTCGCCCTCCCAAGGCCCATTGGGCTGTATGGGATGCTGGCAGGGGGTCTCCTGCAACAAGCACAGAGACAGATGAAAATAAAATAACAAACGTTTTGCAGCTCCCGTGGGTCCGGAGGAAACACAAAACAACTGAGGCACACAGGTAAGACTGTGAAATTTATAATGGTGGACTAATGTGTTTTCTGTTTTAGGGAGGAGGAGCCTATCTCTCGGATGCTGCCCTGGAAGACGATTTGAGAAAAAAGACATGCTAAATGTGGCATAGGAGGGAGGGGAGGAATGCTTAAAGCAGAACTTCCCCTTTTCGGTGGACATGTGGCTCTGCGGGTATGTCATTTAATTTCAGCTGAAAGTCCTAGTAAACCCCAAGAGATGCCAGGAGGAAAACCCCCTGTTTTCCTACAAAGGGTGTCACAAGCAAGTAAGGGGTGTATGGTTTATCAGCATAGCCCATGTAATACGTTAGCTATCCTGTTTTAAATTTTAATGCTTTTTAATGATCTGTTCTGTGCTGACATATTTATTTCATAACTAAATTAAAAACAAGTAAAAGCAATTATAGAACGGCCTGCAAATCTCCAATTTCCCTTCCCTGTCAAACTTTTTATGGGTTAACTCAAAGTATAAACTTTATAACATTTTTTTTCATGAATTATGTTTGCAAAAACATAAGAACCAACAAATAAATCTTATTTGCTGGTATATTCTCTTTAAGTAAAGAGCATAAAACATTTTATAAGAAGTTTGTTACAGTGTTCTTGGTTTTAGATAAAATCATGTTTGAAATTTTGCAGTAGAAACTCAAATCCATATCTGTTGAGAGCAAACATCATATTTAATGAATGGATGCATTTCTTATGCAAAAGCATTTACAGACCATTTCAGAAAATTCATCTTCTAACTGTAAAAATCTACTGCATTTGCTTACATTGCATTCAAACTTTGCATGAAGTGTAGAAAAAACATCCATAATGTGTGGCACACTTGGTCTCTTGCACTATTAAACATCAATACAACCTGTGTTCATATCATCTCCATACTAATCAGATCGATTACCTCTGATAGATTGCCTTGTCACACCAACACACTGCTAATCAAACAAATGGAACTGTTGGGACATGAAGCATGGCACAGCATATGTATTTAAAAACAAGACATACAAATGAAAAAAGCCAGCAAAGCTGCAGTACTTTATACATTTAAACTAGCCCAATCAGAATCTTCCAGTATACTTTAACACAGGTGACCATGGATTGTGCACAAAGCTGAATTAAACCCTTTTTATACAACTGTTTAAAAAACAGTTACAATCAAGGCATACCGCAAATGATAACAGTCACAGTTGCGTGTTCTCTCAACCAAACTTTCAACCATCAAATGGCTGGTGTTATAACTGATCACATGTGCAGCACCATGGCAAGACAGACTAAACAGAGGCTAAAATTCTAGCTTTCTTGGCTGAAAAGGAAAGAGGGGTTAGTTCTTCTTTAAGACTTAATTATAGAACTCAGTGGTGCTAGATTTTCCAATGTAGAACTATCTGTGGTGGTACTATGCTTGCTTGCAATTACCTGCTCCACCACTATTGCTGATTTAAAGAAGAATTCCAGGCAGGGATATGTTATACAAAGTTATACTGGTCCAGCTTGGACCAATGTATCTTGGTATATACCATACCTGGCCGATGCCCCTGGAAACATAGCTACTTCCGTGATCTCCACTTACTTCCATGTCCCACACCGAGCAGTTGCCGTCCTGCTTCCTTAAGATAGGAGGTCAGCCACTCAGTACAGGCTCCATTCAGAGAATGCTGTGCATTTTCTGAATGAATACAAAGCGTTCTCTGACTGAACACAGATGCAAAGCAATCTGTGAATGGTGCCCCTGCTGAGCGGTTGACCTCCTGTGTTCACAATGCATCAGGCGGCTCAGCACAGGAGCTGGAAGCAAGTGGAGATCACTGGAGTAAGCCAAAGCAAGGAAAGACCCCCCATGATGGACTTTTTAGGCACACCTAAACGTGGAAGTATTTGAGAGTAATTTAGTAAGAAATTGTATTATGCGATAAAAATCGCAGATCGCCGCCATTACTAGTAAAAAATAAATAAATAAAAATGTTATAAATCTATCCCCTATTTTGTACACGCTATAACTTTTGCGCAAACCAATCAATATACGCTTATTGCGATTTTTTTTTACCAAAAATATGTAGAAGAATACGTATCGGCCTAAACTGAGGAAAAAAATTGTTTTAAAGAAAAAAAAATTGGATATTTATTATCGCAAAAATTAAAAAATATTGTGTTTTTTTTTCAAACTTGTCGCTCTTCTTTTATTTATAGTGCAAAAAATAAAAACCGCAGAGGTGATCAAATACCACCAAAAGAAAGCTCTATTTGTGGGGAAAAAATGATAACAATTTCATCTGGGTACAGTGTTGTATGACCGCGCAATTGTCATTCAAAGTGCGACAGCGCTGAAAGTTGAAAAATGGCTTGGGCAGGAAGGGGGTGAAAATGCACTGTATTGAGGTGGTTAAAGGAGAAATAGGTAAAAACCACTGTAAGTACAAAGGAACCTACATGTGTGGGACTTGTAACCATTGTAAATGTATGCTCACTCAAAAAAATCCTACTCTTCCAAATGGCCAAATCTTTTATCCTAAACACTTTACAAACTGCAAAACAATTGGAGTGATATATACAACATAGCAGAATGGTAAAACTTGAAGAGCTTTACTTTAGAAATGCTTTGTTCCCCTAATTAATGCTACATTGCTACAGGCCAGGTTCAGTTAACCGAACTGTTAACCGAATATTAAGATATGGATCAAGTCAGTTTGGTGAAGTCACAAATTAACACAACAGCTACTTTTTCACAGGTTTGTGATTGCTAAAAATCCAAAATTACATTGCATTAATGTCTGCGAGCATTTAAATAATAAATATGAAATGCTGAGAAAGAAACACCATGCCAGTAAGAGATGATTTTGGCATATAAAATGCTCTTTAGTGATCAGCTGGCTTGCAAAGGTCTTTTTACAGGAATTCTATACAGAACAACAAATTAATTCCAAGATTTCATTTAGCTGCATGTCCACGGCTGCTTTGATAAAAAGCAAACTAAACTGTCATAATAGGACTAGTCACTATATATCCTAATATCCTTATTAAAACTGCCTCACAGATTTTTTTAATAATAGAGACATGAGAGCTGCATTTTAATACAAAATGTGATATATTTGAGGTTAAAATGAGAGCACCAGTTGCAGATGGGTAGGCAGTGATTAGGGCTCTCTAGTGTTACAGTTAGTAATGCTAATAGCACACATAATATTGTAGACCAGTTATTAAAAATGAACGCAGGCAGCAGAAACTAAACTCTTGTGCAAAAAGGTTATCTGCAGCTCATAATTAGGGCTCACCAAATATATTCAAAAATGATACTATTTTGATGATGTTCTATAAATCAATATACTTCTCTTTAATTTAACTAAAACCTGCCATAAACAGGCAGATCTTATAGACCCCTAAACTTTAAGGCCATATGCACACTGTAATCTCTATGATGCCCTTTCTCCTACAGGAATTTAGCAGTAGAAGAGTGAGCTAAAAGCCACGTTTTTGCATGTGCGTTTATATTTCTGGCATTAATGCATACTATTGGCCAGAATGTTAATGTATTCTGGCCATTAAAATGTATTAACGTGCATGAACGCGCCTACCGTTCATGCGCGTTTTGAGCATTATTTTTTAAGCTCAGAAGCTCCTCTTCTGAATGCCACGTTGGTGGGTTTTTATTCTACCTTTAAACACCTCTGCCTCTAAACTCTTGTAAAGGCCTATAGTGTGCATGGACATGTAGCTTAACATGGAGGGGCGTTTATAGGCAGAAAAAAAAAAAAGCTCAAATGCCTGTAAAAGCTGTGTTCTTTAGCTCAAGTGTGCATGAGGCCAAAGACTAAGTTATTCTTGCATTTTGCCAAGAATCTAGTACTGCCATGACTTTTCCTTCCAACCCCTGCATTTATTTGGTACGCGTCTGGGGAAATGATTGGTCCTTCAGTAACATAGATTATACCATGATAATCATAACCTCTGGGCACCAGCTGTACACATATATAGGGCCGCTTGGTCAGCTATATGCAACCCTGTTAAAACAACTCGTAGTATGATAGTTGGCAGGGATTGATAAGGTCCCAATGCATAATTTCGATTGGGAGCTTTCAGATCATATGACAGCCAATCACAGCGGTTACATGACCCGAATGCCCGCCTCTGCCTCCTGGCTTAAAGGGCTGGGAGGCGGTTGGCCCAAAGGGGTTAAGGCTGACCTTGGTCTTTTGTTGCATGCACTTAGGGTCTTTTATTAGTTTAAAGCGTACCTAAACCAAAAAACAGAAATCAAACATATACTGCAGCTTACCAGTTCTTAGATGATGTGGCTACATTATGTGTTTTTCTGTCTTTTTTCCACATGATAATGTTGTAAATAACACACTTTCCTTCATACATGCACTCACTTCCCCAATGTACCTGGAAAGGCAGCCATGGTTTACACACAGGCTGGACTTCACACATCTGCCTTTCTACTTCGCCATTACATGATAGCTAAAGTGTTTAGTAGTAGACAGATTGCTTCTGCTGTCTTTTCAGCCTACAGGAAGTGACAAGGCATTTCAGGCAAGATCAACAGGTTTTGTTTCTCCTCGACTAAAATGCTCTTACCCTGAAAAATGAAATCTAATGCAGCCACCACAGCAGTGGCAGTGTACTGACTGGAGGAGGAGACATATCACTGTTCCCAATTACTAGGAACAGCAGATCTGTCTCCATTTCTGTCAGAACGGGGATTTGTGTGCATACACACAAAAATACCCGTTCTGGCTCTCGGGGGTGGCGATGGACATCACGATCGGGGGTGGCCGGTGGACATCACGATCTGGGGTGGCCGGTGGACATCACGATCTGGGGTGGCCGGTGGACATCACGATCTGGGGTGGCCGGTGGACATCACGATCTGGGGTGGCCGGTGGACATCACGATCTGGGGTGGCCGGTGGACATCGCAGCCGCCGGCCACACACATCGAGTCCCCCGCCATGCAGCGGACGTGCACATCCAGCACGACGGCGCTCGAGTCCTTGCTTTGTCTCTTAAAGGAGCCGACGTACAGGTATGGCAATTCGCGCAGGGGAAACAATCTGCCGCCGTAAATGTACATGAGGCGTTCGGGAACTGGTTAACATTATCATTTATGGCAAGTTCCTTTAAAGTTTAAAGCTAGTGTCTTGTGTTATGTTCCGAAGAGCCTTACATCAGGATGTAAGGCTATTATTCTGCAGTGCTTGTTAGACTAGACAGGTGACATGGGAAGTGAGAATTCCATGCCCATGTTTGTGCCAATGTTACACGTACAAGGAAATGACCAATGTTCCAGCTGTTCTCAATGGATAGAGTACAGGTTACAGAGGTCACAACATGCTTGGACAGAGGCATGTGGGGTGTGTTACATCCATGTAGATACAGTAAAACCTTGGTTTGTGAGTAATTTGGTTTGAGAGCATTTTGCAAGACAAGCAACATTTGTTAATAAATTTTGACTTGATAAACAAGCGATGTCTTGAAAGTTACAACAGGGTATGAAAGAGAAGAGAGGTGCCTCCAAGTGTAGCAATATGGTACATTTAACCACTTCAGCCCCGGAAGGATTTACCCACTTCTTGACCAGGCCATTTTTTGCGATACGGCACTGCGTGTCTTTAACTGACAATGGCGCGGTTGTGCGACGATGCACCCAAACAAAATTAATGTCCTTTTTTCCTCACAAACAGAGCTTTCTTTTGGTGGTATTTAATCACCTCTGCAGTTTTTATTTTTTGCGCAATAAACAGAAAAAGAGCGATAATTTTGAAAAAAAAAACAATATTTTTTACTTTTTGTTATAATAAATATAACCACAAAAAAAATGTAAAAAAAAAATAAATTTCTTGCTCAGTTTAGACCAATGTGAATTATTCTACATATTTTTGGTAAAAAAAATCCCAACTAGCGTATATTTATTGGTTTGCGCAAACGTTATCGCATCTACAAAATAGGGGATAGATTTATGGCACTTTTATTATTTTTTTTTTTTTTTTTTAAGTAATGGCTGTGATCTGCGATTTTTTAGCAGGACTGCGACATTACGGCAGACAGATCTGACACTTTTGACATTTTTTTGGGACCAGTGACATCTATACAGTGATCAGTGCTATAAAAATGGGTTAAATGATCAAAGGGTTAAATGTTCCATAGGGAGGTGCTTTCTAAAGGTGGGGGGAGTGGATTGACAGAGAGTAGAGAGAGA
Organism: Aquarana catesbeiana; assembly: GCF_042186555.1. NCBI lineage: Eukaryota > Metazoa > Chordata > Amphibia > Anura > Ranidae > Aquarana > Aquarana catesbeiana. Next base: position 271,309,338 of record NC_133329.1, on the reverse strand, counting down.
TCGCTGTTCCTAATCACTAGGAAAAGACAATCTCACTCTACTCCCCTGACAGAACGGGGATCTGCTTTGTTTACACTGGCAGATCCCCGTTCTGCCTCTCTGTGGAGCGATTGCAGGTGGCCAGTGGACACCGAGTCCGCCGACACGCTGATTGTCTCCCCTGCTAGTGAATGGGCACGTGTGTGTGCCCACAGATCGCAGTGTACGTGTCCAACGTACAATGATGACAATTCGTGCAGGAGAGACAACCTGCCGCAGTACAACTGCGGTGGCTGGTCTGGAACCAGTTAATGAAGGTACAACATTTAGCAACTTACATGGTTGATGATTTAAACAGGCACATCTAAGTATGCAGGCATCCGGGGTAAAGCTGTCCACTAAGACCGTCCTCCGCACCGCCATTGACATGATCTCTTCCACAATGCACTCTGCGAGTGCTTCAAGCCTCGCTTTCAGATTATTCTACTGCAGGGTAGTCTTCCCGGTCAAGATTGCAAACTGACAGCATTGAGAGCCAACGGTGCGGAGGACTGTCTATGTGGACAGCTTTACCCCGGTTGACTGCATATTTAGATGTGCCTCTTTTAATCATCAACCATGTGAGTTGCTAAATGTTGTACCTTCATTAAATGTAACCATATTGCTACACTTAGAGGGGCCTCTCTTCTCTTTAATACTCTGTAGCTCCTGCTGGATTTTGCTTCTAATCCCCTTGTGGATGGAAATGTTATGGTTATACATCCTATTACATTGCTATAATCTTTTTATATGGACTATAAACTGAAAGACCTATAAATAAATGGTTGTGGAATGAATCATCTAGGTATCCATTATTTCTTATGGGGAAACTCGCTTTGATATACAAGTGCTTTGGATTACAAGCATGTTTCAGGAATGAATTATGCTCGCAATCCAAGGTTTTACTGTACATATCTGTTTGCAGACAGTCGTTTCATGCAGTGTTTGAACTTCCACAAACCGTTGTCACAAGCCCAAAACCAATCTACCAATGACAATGCAGGCTTTCAGACATTCAAAAATCACAAACATTTACCAGGCTAAAAGCAGATTATAGCAGTGTGGAAACAGCTGTGGTACCCAGCAAGTACATGCTGTGTATGCCCCATTATAGTAAAGAGAACCTGTTACTTACTGTCCAGTATGGATAAACCATAGATTCACTTTAAGTGTAAGATCTTTGATCCACATTTCATGTTTCTCCCTTTTATGTGCTCTTTTCAAAAACACAGAACAAAGACGTACTTATTTTGCTAAAAACATTTTTTACAAAGGTTTACAATGATTTAAAAGGTTTACATTTAACCTTTACATCTTATGATGTCTGCCATATAAAAAAAAAAAAAAACTTAAATCCCAGTTGTGATAAGTCATCAATAACATTCAGGGGTAAAGGATTATAAAGTGATACAAAGGGGTGTGAAACTTTAATAGGGGTTTTGAGGTGAACCCTTCTTTCATCAAATGACTTTTTGAGGTTTTCTCTTAGACTGCAAAGTGACTGTCACATCATTGTCTTCATTAATAAAGCTTCTAGTGCCACTTTAACTGTTCAATTTGAATAATGAAATCTTCAAAACAAGGCTGAAATAAGGTCAAATTGGTTCCTAGGCATGGTTGCGCCTTTGGGCTGCCCTTGCTAAGATCACTAATTTCAGTGTTACTATTTATTTTATTAATGCACTCAAATATGATGTTATGTTAAAAATATGGTAACTTCTACAGAGACACGAATTCCCCACTGAAAACATTTGTTGTGAATACAACATGAGCTGTAAGTACAGGGGCAGCTGAACCGTAAAACTTAGAACTTCAGAATTTAACTCCTCCCACCCCCCACCACCACAACCAGGATTTTAGTTACAGGAACGTTCTTGAATATCTCCAGTGGGGAGTACTGTAAGGCAAGCCTGCACGCTCCTGTGCCCCTGGGGGTATGTTAACAGTCATCTGGGCTCACCGGGAAAGGGCAGAATGGCATGACTGTCATTCTATCCAAAGTAGACTGCCACCACTGGACAGAAAAAGAAGCTGAGGATGATGCTGGAGTGTAGAAAGAGTAAGTAGAGAATGGCAATATACTGTGAATTTTATATTCATACTTTTTAAGGGGTGGGGTGGGGGTCAATAAAATATAGTTGGAGTTTTACTCTAACCTAAACCCTAAATAAAAACTCTTTGGGACCATCCTTTAAGGCAGGCAGGTAGGTATGCACCTAGGGAGGGGGAGGTATTTTAGGCTGAAGGAGAACTAGTCATAAGATATCTCTCTTTCAGTATGTTGAGGATTGCAGTCAAATGCAATGCTCAGTTAACCGGGGTCACTTTATGCAAACCCTCCAACTAACTGATCTTTATCTACTTAGAACCCAGATATTTTATCTCCATAATTTGAGATAATTTGAGATGAAGGACATTTACTTGTAAACTACTTTCAAAATAGGTGATGGATCAGCAGTGGGATTATTAATTTAAAAGACAACTGCAGCTTTGCTTTACAAATCAATACTTTGAGCCTAGCACCCTTATTAAGTCAGCATCATAAATGTTATATTTACATGGTCACTGACCATCCAGGCTCCTGTAAGAAGACGGGGACTCAGGAACTACTCTCCTGTGCTCTTCAATTCCCAGCGTTCAATGCACCTGAGGAAACTCTGAATCAACAATCTGAAATCTTTCTCAAAATACTTTACCAAACACGTGAAAGTTAAAATGCACATTACTAACATAATTGGTGATCTTGGAATGCTTATTTAAAATGTATACATGCACACACAATAATGCCAGGTACTTTCATATATGTGTGGCTAGAATATGACTGTTAAAGATTTATAATCAGGTTAAGCAAATCATTTGGAAAATTAATTTGCCAGTTAAAGTGTTACCAAACCTACAACAGTAAAATCAGTCTGTATATGCAATAAAGGATGCTTGTTCTACTCATTGTGAAACCTAAGTGGTTAATCCTTTGCATTGTGTAAAATGGCTGTTTGATACTGTCTACAAGCTTTAACCAGACACTAACAGAATTCACAAGACTGCTATATACTGCTGACGAGAAAAGGTATTTAGCAGTTTATATTTACTAAAATAATTGCATTTCCATGTTCTGTGTACTGTGGGCGACCAGATATAATGAATACTGGGTCCTCGGTTTAGTAACAGTTTAGGAGGATTTTTTTTCATCAACAGCATTTATTTGGGAGCTTTTCACTTTTGAGAAAAGATATAAAATGCGTAACTCAGTAATATTTTAGTTGGGCAATATGAACTCTATATGTAATTAAAGAAAGTGTCAGAAACACTGATTCAAAATGTTATTACATAGAGAAACTGTTTCAAATAGTTATACAAAACCGGATAGCCCTTAAAAATATCACTGTAAGAATGTACAATATATGTGAAACCAAATATTTTACCAGCTTATATTGTTAATGTTCCTTATGGACCTTTAATGTTCTGCAGGTCTAATTATTTTTTCTTTGGCAAAAGCAATACAGTAACTACAATTTTTCTTTTTTACTCTAAAGTGGAACGCCAACCAAAACATTTTTTTTAGAGTGTGGCAGGATAAGAATTTGTAGAGGATTTCCTGCCCCAATGACAATGGGGCCATGGGTAATAAAAATCTAATTTTCAAAAGTGGAAGTTCACTTTAAAATGTATGTTACCCTAAATAATATACTGTGTGTGTGTATTATATATATATATATATATATATATATATATATATATATATATATATATATATATAGTTCTTTATGTTCACAAATATATATTTGTTTGTTTGTTTTTTATTGCAGTTTTTAACATTTTCATTTACCTTTTCTAAATGAAATACTTAGTTGATCCTGTTTCCCCCCTTCGTCCTTGTTCTAAACTCATCATGCAAAGCACGGAAGATGGTCAACGCTTGCTTGTATGGTCAGTTTGCATCCCAGTGCTGTGGCCATTTGGATAATGTCATACCTGTATCTTAAGAAGTCTCTTCGGCGCCCCCCACCCACTGTCAAGCAGCTTCCAGTCCTAGCCTTGCTTGCAGCCATACCCACTTTTACAGTTGCTACCCATTGGGAAGCATTCAAAGATGGGGAACATAGTTCCCCATATGGGTCTAACATAATATAGTGCCTGCCTCCCCTGTGATCCAGAAGAAAGCATGAAATAAAGCTGTGCAGTTACATGACCGAACAGTAACAGAGCAAAATAAAAGACAGATTTTTGTTTATTATTATGGCAGCCAAAAAATATGTACTATTTGAGCATATTAGTTTGCATGTGTGTGTGCACATATACTTCAAAGGGACATTAAAACTTGTCTGTAAAAAAAAAAAAAGTACCTTCTCTGTGCAATGGTTTTGCACAGAGCAGCCTTGGTCCTCCTTTTCTGGGTTCCCCCACTGATGCTCCTGGCTCCTCCTTTTTGGCAAGTGCCCACATAGAAAGCAGCTTTCCATGGGGGCACTCGTGCAGGCTCACTCCTGAGCCGCCCTGCCCGTGTCTATTGACACAGTTGATTATTGACACAGACAGGGTGGTTCAGCCCCACCCCCAATCCCTCATCACAGGATTCGATTGACAGAAGCGGGAGCCAATGAGTTCAGGTAAGTATAGGGGGAACTAGGAGAAATTCTGTGACACAGAAAACCTTCATGCTTTAGAACCACTCAAATTATTTATTTAATCATTTATTTTTAAATTCCTATGTGCAAAAACATTAATTATTCACAAAATAGAATCAAATTTTCTCAAATGGCACACAATAACTAATCTTCTACTGCTGCAAGGGTGTCCAGAAATGGAAACAAGTTGATGCTAAACAACAGACACAGAGTCTGATAGTGCTGCAATTGTAAAACTAGTGGATGACCAAATAAAAATAAAAAAAAAGTGACCTAAGATATGTAGAAGTTAAAAACTTTTTTATTTTCAGTTTTGGGTTAAGGTTTTAGGTTAGCTTAACCTGTGACAAATGATGCAAGATCTCAGGGCTGCACACTGGACTGACACAATGCAGACTTGCAGACTGCTTCTGCAGTTTAAATTAACACTGCCTTTGTCAAATAATCAGGAGTAAAAATCAGCGATTTTGGCACCTTTTATTTAAGGATCAGACACTGTTGGAAAAAACACACTATTGACTGGTGAAAAAGCCACAATGTCAGAAGGCTTGACTCAGCCTTAATGCCTGGACTCTACGTGGCAGAGAATAGAATATCCTAGAATAAGTACGCTCTTGTGTAGGTGATCAAATCGGTGCACATCTATATATATACGGTACAGGGCAAAACTATAATCATTTTTAGTATCTTGTTGTGCAAAACTCACTTGAATGCAAACAAATACTAAATAAGTCCATTCATGCACATAATGAAACATATAATGCAAACAAGTTGCATCTGCCTTGCATGCCAAATAAACCAAAGTAAAACACTGTTAACCACCTCCAAAAGATCCACCCCTCTTTATGACCAGGCCATTTTTTGCAATATGGCACTGCATTACTTTAACTGACAATTGTCCGGTCATGTACTCAAATAAAATTTATATCATTTTTTTTTTTTACCATCAAATCAACCAATATTGTGGTGGACATTGGCACTAATACAGTGATCAGTGCTTAAAATATATTCAAAAACATGAAATAAGTGAGCGCACCAAAGTCTTAGCGACTAGATTCCACCAACCTTGTCAATAAACAAACTCATACAAAGTGCAGCACTACAGTAAAACATATAAATCACAATGGTAATGTGTAAAAATAGTGTAAAACTAATATAAATATATATATAACAACTAAATATATAAAAAAAAAAGTTGTGAAATGCAGTAATTTATGCTTCTCTTGGAAACATTAAAGGATCTTTTATGTGAAAAGAACAGTCCTTTGTGTGAAGAAAGCAGATTGCTTATTTTAGGCTGCTTTCACGCTGGGGCGGGTGTTGACGATAAAATGCCGCTAGTTTTAGCAGCGCTTTAGAAACGATATTCGGATGCTAGCAGGGCGCTTTTAACCCACCGCTAGCAGCCGAATAAAGGGTTAAATGTGCCCGTGGGCAGGAGCGGTGGAGGAGCAGTGTATACACTGCTCCTCCACCACCTCAAAGATGCTGCTTGCAGGACTTTTTTTAATGTTCTGCCAGCGCAGCGCCCCAGTGTGAAAGCACTCTGGCCTTCACACTGGGACTGCAGGGGAGGCATTTTTCAGGAGCTTTACAGGTGCTATTTTTTTAGCCCAAAAGCTGTAATGTTTTATGTAATGTAGCTATGTATAAAACACCCATACCCGGAATTCATCTTTAAACTACAAATGATAACGTATGCTTGTGCATAGTAAAAGTCAATGGCACTGGTCACCGCATTATCGATTGTGTTTTGACATACCAACAACAGATCACTTTTCTTTATAGAAACTGGAATGATTCTGGAATGAGTCCCATTGGTGAGATTTACCTTCACTTCCGGTCCCAAAGCCAAAACAGTAAGTGAAAGGAGATCCCTGCAAATTAAGGGAATCTCCCCAAGGTCACCAGAACCAGTATCTCTATTGGAAGATTTTCTCTCCATTACCTTTCTGTGGGTAGCCCAAAATTTGAGATTTTCTTTTAAATTCACTTTGAATGATAATGGTAAACAGGGCCAAGAGAGACGGAGAATCTCTCCAATGGGTAGAGACAGCAATACAAATGGACAGATGTCTCCACTCTATCCAAAACTAAAAAAAAAAAAGTTTTAAACTTTAGTTATACTTTAATTTGAATATGCACGGGCTACTGATCTTCTAGTGAAACACATAGCCATTCTTAGTCTACTACTCCTGTCTATAGCCGATTTTGTGAAACATAGCCTAATCTATTGTTCTGATACTCTGAAATATGCTTCTTCCACTATGTTAATGCACAAAGACTTCTGATTATTCTTGGACATGCTCGATTTCATTCTTGTAATAGGAAGAAAGGCGCATGTCACTATGAGGGTAAAGGCTAAACCTTAAGCCCTGTGATTCTCCAGACAACAAAGTATACAGCACAGAATGTACAAGCTGCCGTCCGTCTTCTTTTATGTAAACGTTAAATGCTCAGGTATCTTTATTCATCATCCTGTCTGTTCTCAAAAATTTAAAATGAATCATGTTCAACTAAACTTTCCTTTTTGCCTTAGAAAATGGATTTATTTGGTAAACAGCTAAACTACTTAAATTCTATCCTGGTTCTTTAAGAATTTTTTTTCTTTTATCTTAAACATATTTAAGCTAACATGTCAGTGGTTAATATGCCCAAGGTATAAATCTGAAAAAAGATAAAAAAAAAAAAAATGATGTTTGCAAACATGATTAAACTTAAGAAGTAATGTTTCCCCTTTTCAGGTTAATGCACTTCGATGTTTAAAAAATACACATAAAATATCCAAAGAAAAGGAAACACTTTATAAAACACACAAAAAAGGGATAAAATTAACTTTAAACCAAAACAAAGCACTCATGTGGTTTCACATTTTCAACACTGATAAATACTAAACTGTAGTAAAATCCCCTAACATTGAATCGTTTTATTCTAACACGAGTTCTGTGATGCCAGCAAATTAGTAAAAGGCTGTCTTTATCCTGATCAGCATTTATCTTCAATTAATAGCTAATGTCATTTCAAGGGATTAATAACATTGGAGATAAAAGCTTGAAAAGTTAGAGAACAGCTATATTTTACCAAACTAATAGCACTAACCAAAGCTTGTAACTAAAAACATTTTATTTTCTCTTGGTTGCAAGCTTATCATCACACTAAATCTCTGCTGCCCTCAAGGGGTGGAAAGTGGGATTTTTTTTTTGTTTTTCATTTATATTCTTTTCATGTCCTAACTTTAAGAAAAAACAAATGGATCATAGTAAATATATAAAAGAAAGGCAGTCTATGTTTTATTTAGGAAAATTCAGATTCAAGGTACATGGGTATGCAACAAAACACTCGCCTTCGTACCATTTTGAAAACAACTACACTCAAATTCATGACATCAGTTCTACTATTTCTTAAAGAGCAATTCCAGGCAATAGGTAAAAGCAATTAGTGAACTAGTAATGTTATCAAGTAAACCCTGCAACTGTGCTAAAATCAGAAAAATTCATCCAGTTTATAGTAAACATCACAAAAATCAACTGCATCCATAGACAACTTATCAGACTCTCTCACTTCTTGCATTGCTAATCCCATGCCCAATGTCAAGAAATGCTTTGATCTGATTAGTGACTAGGGGAAATTTTCTTTGAATTTACATTTTTTTTTCACATAAGGCTTTCTGTATGCGAGAGCCAGCAAGGAATTTGCAGTGTATGTTCCACCAATGGAAGCGTGTAAGTTCCAAAATCAGCAAACTGTGAACAAAAGGTAGGAGGGTGGGGGAGACATGCAGAATAGGAATGTATGGATGAAAAACTGAAGAACTAAGATATTAGGCTATGTTCCCCTATGTATCTCAAGAATTCGTTACCAATTTTGACTAAAATGTAGCTTAAGTAATAAGCAAGCAGTAGTTTTCATTCAAACCTTAACTGAAGCATGAATGCCACTTTTGCAAACATGCGTATTAATACGATCAACAACTAGAAAAATGCCAAGATTGTGAACCATTTGACTCAAGTACATTGCATGTATCTTTTTATATTTTTTTTATATAAAATTGGAAAAAATAAAATAAAATATATTATAAAAAAGAAAAATAAAAACATAGAAAAAGAGTGCCAGTTAATTAGGCATTGCAAATACAGAAGGTGGGGCAAGAATAATAAAATAATTATGGACGATAGTTTAGACTGTCGCAGGCAATCATTTTGGTGCCAATATTCTGAGGGCCAAACGTGGTAAATCCTCTGACTAAAAAAAAAAAATAATCAAACTGTAATTTATCACACCTGACTTATTTTAGTAATAACTAATCTTTTACCTGAACTGATTAAAGTGGTGTTCCGGCCGAAATTATACTTTTTAAATAAAAATACCCCTATAATACACAAGCTTAATGTATTCTAGTAAAGTTAGTCTGTAAACTAAGGTCTGTTTTGTTAGTTTATAGCAGTAGTTTATCTTATAAACTTACAGCAGGCCGTGGCCATCTTAAGTGTGGGCATCTGAAACCAGACTGTATTTCTTCCTGAATCTCATCCTTGCAGATCTCGCACATGCTTAGTGCAGCACAAGCAGTGTAGTAGGTTTCAGGTCAGGTTTCCCTAACAACGGCAGTGTCAGAGGAAGTTGCCGCCCCTTCCCAGAAGGCATTGCAAACAGGAAATGATGCGATGGGCCACGGCCAGGGAGGAGGAAGTGAAAAATGAATACAGCAGATATACAGTAGGTGCTGAGAAAAAAAAATTAAAAATATCCAATTCGTTTACAGTGCGCAGTTTAGTGAGGGATGCTGAAGAGTTGTAAAAGTGGGTGGAACTCCACTTTAAAGTGTTACTAAACCCACAACAGTAAAATCCGTCTGTATATGCAGCATAGCATGCTTGCTCTACTCTACTCCTCTGCATTGTGCAAAAAGGCTGTTCTATCCTGTATGCACAGATCCACCCCCTCCTGCACTATCTGGGGAAAGCCAGCTAACACAGGCAGAGTAGCCGACCTGCACATGCTCAGTTGTGTATTTTATGCTGGAGAGAATAAGTACTTGTTCTCAGAGCTAGCCAGGTCACATGATATTGACATCACACATGTGGGCGTGTATACAGGCTGCAGTGGAAATCTCCTCCTTCCTAATCTCTCAGCACTGCAGTTTATCATGTAACCATGGTATACAGATCATCCAAAAAGCTATATAGTTGCAGTATTTTAATGTAAAGAGAAGATTTATAAGCTGTGGGCACTGGGGGGGGGATTAAATATTTTCATATTACTGGGTTTAGTAACACTTTAATGAAACCTTCAGCTAACACAGCTAACACTTAAAGTGGATGTAAACCCACTCTCATCCTTTCTAAACTACTGCCATAGTGGTTATTTATAAGGATATACATGCCTCCTGCATGTATCTTTACCTGTCAAATGTCTCCCTTCTGTCTGTTATGAGACCCAAAAATCTGCAGATTCTTTGGGCAGGTCTGTTGTCTGAAGCTTGGTGGGTGGAGTCGTGATGTCAGTAGACTCCCCGCCCACCTCTACACTCCCCCTGTCAACATGCATTTTCTCCTGTGTTTTTATTACACTGAACTTCTGCTGGTCTTGCGGATTATGCCCCATGATCACTAACATCCAGAAGAAAGGAGGGAGGGATGGGAACAGTGTTAATTTCGTCAACTAAAACAACTAAAACATTTTAGTCGACTAAATGAATATTATTTTAGTCGACTAAAAATCAACTAAAACTAAAACAATTGAGAGGACTAAAATACGACTAAAATGGCATTTTAGTCAAAAGACTAAAATGGGACTAAAACTAACATGCCATTTTAGTCAAAAGACTAAGACTAAAACTAAATTGAAATTTGACTAAAAAATTAACATTGGTCTGTAGTGCATGTTCATACCTCAATGCCATAATAAATAACATATTAGATTTTTCACTCCAGCAGTTTATGAGTTTGGAAACTGTAGAGAAATGTTAACTAATGCATTACAATTTAATTACACCTATTACATTTTGGACGACTAAAATGAGTTTTGGTCGGCTAAAATGTACTGGAGATTTTAGTCGACTAAGACGTTGGACATTTTAGTTGACTAAATACGACTAAACTAAAACAATTGCAGATGACTAAAATGGGATTAAAACTAAAATGACATTTTAGTCCTAAGACTAAGACTAAAACTAAATCCAAATTTGCTGCCAAAATTAACACTGGATGGGAAGTACACAGAATGCCTTTCTCACACTAGTGCAGGAGATATGTAAACCAGCTGTCACTCACAGCAAGGGGAGAAACAGACTCCTATTTCTCTGTCTGAAGGTTTTTATCTCACTGAAAAAAAATAAGAGGACTGCTCAGAGCTGGATTAACTCTTTGTGGCAAGACTGGGCACAAATGACATGAAATCCTATACTGTACAAGGTACAAGCTTTAATTTAAAAAAAAATGTGTTTCACTTTAAAAATAGTTTATTTAGGCCAGACTGGTCAAAATAAACCATTTGATACACTAGCATGGGTGCACGTTGGGAACGCTGTATAAACTGTATGTAGCCTCAGCTACATACAGTATACAGTAGTGAGTTTCGTGTGTAGGATAAGGCCTTCCTGTCTCATACCCGGAACTAAATAGCATTGGGCTGAGCTGTGCTCAGCCATTCATAGGCAGCTTTGTATTCTATCAATAAATATGTTTCCTCTGAGTGGCTGAGTCGGAGATCATGACATAATTGGCCTGCCGCTCCAATTCAGCCAGAGGAAGCTTTGAATACAAAACTGCCTATGAATGGAAGAGCGTTGCTCAGCTCAAAGCTGTATTGTTCTGGATGTGAGACAGGAAGGTCTCAACTAGCACCCTAAGCTCAATACTGTGTACTGTATGTAGCCGAGGCTACATAAAAGTTTATATAGTGTGATCAGTGGGCGCAAACGCTAGTGCAGCAAATAGTGAATTAGGGCCAACTTGGCCCAAACTATTTAACCACTTTACGCCTAGTTTTGCGGGAAGGGCGTACATGTATGTCCTCCCGTGATCGCACTGCCCGAGCGCCCCCGGCGGCACGCTATGTGATCGCCGATTCCTTTGGACTCAGCAGATCACAGATTGGCGTAAAGGGCCACTCACACTGGCCCTTTACCACGTGATCGAAAAAAGGGTAACCCCTCAAAAAATTGGTGGGACTTTGAAGGCAACAAAGTAGTAAAAAACAATTTTATTGGTACAAATATACAAATATACAAAAATCTAATACAGTTCACATATGACAATGGAGAATAAAAAGTATGAATATACTGATGTAAAATTTGAATGTATATTCGTGTAGTCTTCCACCTGGGCCTACGCGTTTCGGGACTACATAGAGAGTCCCTTCATCAAGGGCAACTTTGTAGGAAGAATCACACTGCATAATGGGATGTAAATTAGAATAATTAGAAATCATATGTATTAAACAAATCGCTTGTATCCTAGACCATTCTGCCTAGTTAGACATCAAAAAATTACAGCATACCCAAGCATATTCAATAAAAGAAGCTCACTGCCAGATCCCGGAGGCGAGTCCGTCAGGAACGCCCCGAAAATCCAAAGGAGAGTCGGGCGTATGGCCCCGCCTTATCCACACTGGTCCCCCCCGTATGACGCCAAGGAGCGAAGCTCAGCAGAGGTTGGCACTATCTTAGATGGAACACAATTTGGATAGAACCCAAAGGGGTATCTAAAAAAAAAAGGGGGGGAAGAAAACCAAAATGGGCTAGTATCTATCTGCATGAAAGATAAAACATATAGTAACAACCAACACAGCATGGACACAGAGCCACATATCCACCATGTGGGTCCACATGATCAGCTTTCAGCCAATGACACAACACAACACAAGCCGGTTATCAGCTTTTCTTTCCTCACGCTGGCGTGAGGAGAGAAGATGAAAGCCGATAACCTGCTTCTGTTAAATGGACATCGGCACTGATCGGCCCACTCATCAGTGGTCATCAGTGCAGTCTCATCAGCGCATATTCGTGAAGGAGAAAAATTACCTGTTGGCAAAATTTTATAACAAACTATGACATTTTTTTAACTTCAAAATTTTCAGTCTTTCTTTGCTTGTAAAGCAAAAAATAAAAAACCCAGTGATGATTAAATACCACCAAAATAAAGTTCTTGCTGTGTGAAAAAAAAAAAGGATAAAAATTTCATATGGGTACAGTGTTGCATGACAACGCAATTGTAATTCAAAGCGTGACCATGCTGAAAGCTGAAAATTGGCCTGGGCAGGAAGGGGTTAAATGTGCCCAGTAGGCAAGTGGTAAAAGTGAATGTAAAGCTGAAGTTCAACTTTAAAGCAGAATGTAAGTTTTTTTTTTATGGACCTCGTATGTATCTACTGCCATAAATGCTTCTTCCGTGACTCCAACCAGCAAGATGTTGCCCATGCATTGCTAGAGATCAAGTTTCTGCAGTATTCTGGCCAGCAAGAGAGCAATGTCATTCAGGTAGAATTGAGTTTTACTCAATTTTTCAATTCTTGTTCAATTTAATGTTCAATAAAAACCAAGGCAATAGAAAAAAAAAAGAAAAAATTGAGGTGTGTTTGGCAATTCTGCAGCTAGTGACACAAAATCAGCCTCAACTTAAATGTACCCCATGAATCTAACCCTTATCTGAACATACTCCTAGATGTAACTGTAACTGAACCCCCAAATCTATCATGATACAATACTATAATAAAGCTAATGCCACTTTTATTAGAATATATTTTTTGAAAGCTGGACTCTATGATATGGAAAAAATGCACACATGCAATCTCCATACCCAGAAATGCACATGGGGAAGAAATTTTCCAGTCTACTTATGAAACATGTGGTCTCCACTATTTATTTAATTAGCTTTTAGCATTATGTAGCAAATATTGCCTTAAGAAATTATTTTTCTTTTTCATCATTGGGCCCTGCTGAAATATCAGGGAAATACCCCACTTTCCTGTCACTCATTATTAGTAGATAAATTAACTGTAGATGTTGTAAGGACAATACTTACTGTGGCTAATTAATTTCTAAATTATCAATGACAGCAGAGCAGGGAATCTTGACAGTTAATAAAGCAGAACCCATTATTGAAACATCACGGTATACTGCAGCTAAAACCTGCATTCCTACGATGTGGAAAAGTCCATCTCCCCCCATTAAGTCACACTGGCTTGCAAGAATCGCAGAAATCCAACAAACGGAGAGCCTCACCATGACTATGAAAGATCAAGGTGAGAAGATCTGGACTCCATATATCTCATATAAGGAAGAGACACCTCTGGCATCTTAACAGTAAACTATTCTTCACCCACCCTCTCTGAGACTTGATACAGTGGACAAGGGTAACCGAGAGGGAAAGGGACTTCCCCTTACTGCTTAGTACTTACCATCCCTCTCAAACACCCGCTCCAACCTCTTTCCTTTTACACCTTCCACCCCCTTTTTCTATCCCCCATTATTATTAGGTTTTACATAATTTTCCAAACCTTCCCGAAAAAACAAAAATTTGGGAATCAGCAGTTGCTCACCTCGAGCAGAGTTTGCTAGACACATTTTGGAGATATTAAACTTATATGAGCCTGATGTACCCTTGCTCTGTTATAACAGATTGGTCATGATATCATGTAAAATTGGAGACTTCAGCTATGTACTGTGTTATGGATTGATTTGTGCATCTTTCATTGTATTGCAACTCCGATTCTTTTAAATGAATAATTTTTTTAAAAAAAGGAAACAAAAAAATAACAGTAAATTCTTATCACACCATTTACTATAACATGGATAAATTATGTTATGCAATTTATACAGCTACGCTTCTCCCGTGCTTTTCACTTTAAAAAGTGTAAAAAAAAAAAAAAAAAAAAAAAAAAAAAAACACACATGATCTGGTATAGGGGTACTTTGGACCCTTTATAAAAAAGTATATATTTCCCTCTTAATATACTTCCACCTGTGAATGAGTAGGAGAGCAGAGCTGAAAGCCGAGTTCTTCCCGGACTCCCACCAAGGAGTAAATAGGGCCACCAAACCACTTAAGGGCTGCTAACACTATGCATTACTGCAATGCACAGCAAGGCATGTTAAGTGTGCTAGTGCAATACTGTACCAATCAGTTCCAACTTGATGCACGTGTTGATGAAAGGGCTATGCAGTGCAATGCAGGTGCTCTCTGTCAGAAACCATGAATCAGACCGAGAAAGAAGTACAGTTAAATCACACTTGTTTAATAATAGAAGTAAATAGAACAAACATAGGCAAAACATAGCTAAAGTTCGGTAACCAGAACAGATAGACAAACCAGAAAGTCAGGAAGCCAGAGATCAGCACAGTGGAACAGCAAGCAGGATCTGGAGCCAGAAGCAATGTCAGCCAAGCAAGTTTTTAACAGGAACGCAGGAGATAGTCTCTGTGATGTTGACCAAGGCAAAGGCAGAGATCATCTGGGCTGGACGGCTTAAGTAGGCAGGACTGACGAGCAGGATATCAACAGGTGAGTCACTGCGGAGAGATAGGAGCTGGCAATTAGCCGACAGCTGAGCAGCCAGCTCAGAGGAAGGAAGGGTTAAGCCCAGCCCTGACACTCACTTTCATTGTGGTGCACTGGCAAAAAAATAGTGCATGAAAGCTTAAGCCAGGCCTCCATTTAAAAAAAAAAAAAAAGAAACAAAAAAACAACAAAAAAAGCGTTGTGCAGAGTCATTTGGCATAGGGGTAATGCGAGTACATTAATAGATGTGGGTAACCCGCAGAAATTCTGCATTGTTTTGGCCAGTCTATTAGGTAAAGCAGTAGTAACCTTTTAACAATGGGGACACGTTTAGTCATTTGAAAAAGTTAGTGACAAAGTGAAATACAAGACAAGAGAGGGACAGTGGTACCCCAGTATGGGAAGATTGAAGGCAGAGGAGAGCAACAGTGGTATTGCAAGACAGTAAGGTTCGGTTCACATATATGCCAATTGGATGGATTTATATTCAGCAATTGATGTTTATTAAATTATAATGGTATACACGTTGTACAAATAACAAGGGACACAAAGCAGCAAATTAACAACAGACCAGCCTTACAGTACATAAATGGAACACACCATAAGTGATCAACATAAACTGAATACTAATTATCAGCATTGTACAGGGAACATCAAGTAGTAGTAGTAGTAGATGTCATTAAGGGCCATGGGCTCCATATTCAATTAAATTTGGAAATAGAACCTGTTCTAAGAGCTATGCTCTTTTCATAGTTATAGGTTAGGTTCATAAGAGCAACTAACAAAGCAACTAGCCAGCACAAATCTCAATTGAGCCATGTGTATAGCCATGTGTAGGACCACAACACGGGTTATAGTTGATGCGTTTTGGGGGTGCACCCCCTTCCTCAGAGCTAGGCTAATCAGGACCACCATATATTATTTTCTTTTGTATTTAGTTTTCTTTATTCTTTCCTATTACTATCATCAATTGCCTTTTCCATCCAAGTAATTCTATGTTTGCCTTTCATGTAATTTTAGAAAATATTAGACAATTAATATACATCTGTATGATTATAGGTATCGTTTGAGGGTTGGCACTTAGTTATCCTTAGCCCAGTGCTATATATATATATATATATATATATATATATATATATATATATATATATATATATTTTTTTTTTATATACATATAATTTTTCATATATTATATTTATTCATGTATCCATTTCATTTTTTATTTTTTCACAACAATTTTTTGCACTTTTGTATTTTCTATTTCATCCATCAATATTTGTAGAGTGTTTGATTCTTGTTTTTGGTTTTCCTCTCTATGGGGACACTGCTGTGCCGTTACCGCTGCGGAAGTGACGTCATTATTGTTTCCGCATTTCCAGGAAGATGGACTCTTCCTGTCACTGTACGTTTTGTATCAGGTTGATGCAATGGCCCGCTGCCTGTGTGCTGTTTGGGGCCTGTTTACAGCGCGCCGCAGCGGGAAAGCTCCTGCTGGTGCCTGTCAGAGGGTCTCTACCTCTCTGGCAATGGCCCGTTGCCTGTGCGCTGTTTGGAGCCTGTGTATAGTGCGCCACAGCGGGAGGCTTCCCTCTGGCATCTGTCAGAGGGTCCCTACCTCTCTGGCACTTTCGGATTAGACACATCACCTTTCCATTCCATCCCCCTGAGTGATATATGAACACCTTTAGGGGCTGTCCCTGTTGCTGCCATCTGAACATATGAGGGGTGAGACACTAATTAATCTATGTGTCTTCCACCATTATTTATACACACAGTATCTCACAAAAGTGAGTGCACCCCTCACATTTTTGTAAATATTTTGTTATATCTTTTCATGTGACAACACTGAAGAAATGACATGTTGCTACAATGTAAAGTACTGAGTGTACAGCTTGTATAACAGTGTAAATTTGCTGTCCCCTCAAAATAACTCAACACACAGCCATTAATGTCTAAACCGCTGGCAACAAAAGTGAGCACACCCCTAAGTGAAAAAGTCCAAATTGGGCCCAAAGTGTCAATATTTTGTGTGGCCACCAATACTGTAGCTCCCCAGTGCCGGCAGCACTTATGCAGCCCCAGACCATGACACTCCCACCACCATACTTAACGATAGGCAAGACACACTTGTCTTTGTACTCCTCACCTGGTTGCCACCACACACGCTTGACACCATCTGAACCATAAGTTTATCTTGGTCTCATCAGACCACAGGACATGGTTCCAGTAATCTGTGTCCTTAGTCTACTTGTCTTTAGCAAACTGTTTGCTGGCTTTCTTGTGCATCGTCTTTAGAAGAGGCTTCCTTCTTGGACAACAGCCATGCAGACCAATTTGATGCAGTGTGTGGCGTATGGTCTGAGCACTGACAGGCTGACCCCACCACCCCTTCAACCTCTGCAGCAATGCTGGCAGCACTCATACTTCTATTTCCCAAAGACAACCTCTGGATATGACGCTGAGCACGTGTACTCAACTTCTTTGGTTAATCATGGCGAGGCCTGTTCTGAGTGGAACCTGTCCTGTTAAACCACTGTATGGTCTTGGCCACCATGCTGCAGCTCAGTTTCAGGGTCTTGGCAATCTTCGTATAGCCTAGGCCATCTTTATATAGAGCAACAATTCTTTTTTTTAAATCCTCAGAGAGTTCTTTGCCATGAGGGGCCATGTTGAACTTTCAGTGACCAGTATAAGAGAGTGAGAGCGATAACACCAAATTTAAAGCACCTGCTCCCCATTCACACCTGATACCTTGTAACACTAATGAGTCACATAACACCGGGGAGGGAAAATGGCTAATTTGTCCCAATTTGGACATTTTCACTTAGGGGTGTACTCACTTTTGTTGCCAGCGGTTTAGACATTAATGGCTGTGTGTTGAGTTATTTTAAGGGGACAGCAAATTCACACTGTTATACAAGCTATACACTCACTACTTTACATTGTAGCAGTGTCATTTCTTCAGTGTTGTCACATGAAAAGATATAATAAAATACTTACAAAAATGTGAGGGGTGTACTCACTTTTGTGAGATACTGTACATATATTATTTATTTTTTTAAAGTGCAAACATTTTTTTTTCTCTTCCTCTACGCCTCTTCTGGGGGTGGGGTCTTTTCCATTATAATTTTTTCTCATATAAAAAGCACTTGCCTATGGTGGTCCTGATTAGCCTAGCTCTGAGGAAGGGGGGTGCGCCCCCAAAACACATCAGCTATACCCCGTGTTGTGGTTCTGCATATGTCTATACACTGTGTGGTGTTTTTATGGCTCAATTGAAATTTATGCTTTGTGAGTACCCACTTTTTATGAATTTTTATTCATTAAATTGTCATTGGTAATGCACTATGTGTGCGCGCCTTCCATTTTGTTTTTTTTGTAGTTTCCATCGGATTACCCCATCAGAGTAAGGCAGGATCCACCCAGCCTTGGGATACCTTTGTCCCTGTTACCCTTCATTTCAGAAGACCCCTTAACACTGAAAGTGACTGTTTTTTCATGTTTAAGTGAAGAAGGGCTAGCGTGGGGTCTTGGTTAGTGAGGACAACAGGATGCGTTTTTAACTGCATCTGATTCGCATAACACGTGAAACGGACCAACTTTCACTGAAGCAGCTTCACAGATGTCAGGGACAGTGGTGCGGTGCGGTTTTGAAAAGATTCCTGTGCAGTTTTGGGTCTGGTTCAGGAGTGAATTCAAGGGGAAAAAAAGGACTCTGGGCTGCAAACCACAGCCGGACATATGTGAACCTAGCCTAAGAGAGTGCAACAGAAGGAGAAAAGCAGAAGTGAGAAAGTACAATTGTGGGGTGAAAGGGAGAACCTGTACAGAATAAGGAGAGTGAGGTAGCAGATAAGGATAGGAGACAACAGTGAAAGAAAGAAGCGGAGGAGAACCAGGTGGTGGGGGTTGTGAACACACAGGAGTGGGCATTATGTATCAAAGTGACAAAATTTGGCTTTATTTAGTGAGTATTGCTATGCATGTAGGAGTGTCATTAGGGTCTCCAGTAGGACATATCCGCCTAACAATCTTCCTTAAATTATTTAAGGGTTTAAAAAGAATGAAAATGAAGAAGAGGGATATATATATTTTTGGGGATAGTCATTTCAGCTTTCTAACTGGGAAGAAATGCTAGCTGTGTGTGTAACTACTCCTCATATTTAGTATGGAATAACAGATTTTTTCTGAAACAGTTGAAATAATTATCTCCTTTGATGTAACATGTGTCTAGTAAGTGAAGGTATCAGTACTGCATAATAGGTCCTCTCTCTCATTACAAGCTATTAAACTTGTTATTGGATTCATTTATAGATCTTCACATAAAAACGAACGTTCTTGAGTCATTGTGAGGAATAAGGCTAGGTTCACACTTGAGTGGGTGGTTGTGGGTGCAGGACAGCGTATAAATCGCACCTTGTCCCACATCCAAACCACTTAAAGGCACCTCCACACATCTCTAAATGCAACACACTTTTGTTTGCAGGAAATTGCATAGTGCAAATGAACCATGCACATTCCCTGCAGCTGCATTTAAAAAAAAAAAAAAAAAAAAGGTGCAGGAACTTCTTTTTCTGCATGAAACACAGGCAAAGTAGCCTATTTAAATGAATGGTCTGCCGTGCCCATGCAAATTAGGCTCACAGGCCTGCTTAGGTGTGAACCTAGTTTAAGACATGCAAAACAGGCAGTCAGACACACATTCCTAGCTTCATTTTACTTAAAACATAGGATTGCTGGAAGAATTGTTCTATGGACACACGAGACAGAAGCTGAACTTCCTGGTAAATGCACAGTGTGTTATGGTCAAATGCAAACTACTGCATACCAACAACAAAAAAGTGATTAAAAAAGGGCCCTGGAAACATGAGAATTAATCCAGAATGCAAAATGAAAGAAGTTTAAAACCCTCAAGATTTTTCAGCTTTAAACATTGAGCAAAATAAAACAAACATTTCCCTGTAAACTATTTGTTAAAATTCTTACCCTAGCACTCGCAGTTCACAGGTTGCTGCTGGCTCATGCTCACTTCCTGGATTCACAGGAAATAGCCCACAGTGGACAGTGCAGTCTCCAGCCAGTTTGCCAACTTGGAGAAGAGTGCGTGGAGGAGGGAGGAGCAGAGGAGTACCTTGCCATCTAAGGCTGTGTGTTTCATATGATGAACAAAGTGTAAGAAGAAGACACAACTCTAGTCCCTGCATGTAAGTTTAATCCCGTGTACTGCAAGAGAAAGGAGTAACCTCTGAAATAGGAAACCTTGCACAGTAATCATGGCAACAGAAAGGTGAGCTTACACGCGCCCCCCCCAGTCCGCTGACCTGCATGGTGGCGATCACCTGTTCTGAGCCCCAGTATAACCGCCTTACGGCTCCAGAGCTTAGAAAGCCCCGGAGCTTAATCTCCTAAACGTACCCAATCAGGAGGTATGTTTAGGTGCATTCTAATTGGTCGACCAATCAGAACCTGCGTAGCCTGTCCTCTCAGCGGGAAGAAGAGGAGAGAAAGCTGAGAGGATTTCTAAGCCCCAGGGCCGTGAGGCGGCTAAACCGGGGCTCAAAACTGCGATCGCCGCTATGCAGGTCAGCGGGACTGGGGGGGGGGGGGGCAAAGAGGGGGTCCTGTGTAAGTTCACCTTACAGATTTTTCTGTAAAGGTGAACTTACACTTTAAACTGGTATATAAGCAAGGATAAAAAGTTAAAGCTGCTGCATACTCAGTAATTGATTAAAGCTAAACTTCCAGGAAACCAGGTTATAGGTGCTTTTTACAGCTGCTGATGAGATTTGTGCCACAGTTACTTGGCCTTGCTGCTGTAAAGGTGCAAAGGTATTGCAGTCCATGCAAATCTTGTTTAAGTGGCCTGTTTCAGAACACAGCATTTCAAATGGTTTGAGGTCAGAACTCCCCATTCTAAAATCCACATTTAGCCATTCTATCATTAAAAGTGACATTAACCCTCGGTTTTAAGCACTTTCAGCAGTTGATTTAAAGCTGAGCTCCTTTGTAAAAAGTGAAGGCACACTATGAGTTAAGTTTAACAAGGTGCATGACACCTCATGGACTTGTATATACTATTTACATCTGACACGTCTGTGGCTCTGCGGAGTATACAATCCGGCTCTGAGAGGAGAGAAGTACACGGAGCAGCTATGCCCGTTCCCCTCCTCTGCTGCACATTCACAGAAGCCTTTGTATTTTGTGAATGAGCTCATATAATGCAAAGACTTTTGTGATTGGACAGGAGGATGGGAGGGGTGGGCATAGCATCTGAAGGGACTCTACTGCCGAAGGAGCTGAGACAAGAGAGTCCAATGCCAGGCTCCTGGGGCTACAGCAATACCTGTCTTTCGGGAGTTCTTTAAACCTGTCTGATGTAAACAACAGAGATAAGCCCAGGGGTGTCATGGACCTCAATAAACTTGACTCATAGTGTGCCATCACTTTTTACAAGGAAGCTGAATTCCTGGAGTTCAGCTTTAAATCGGCTCCTGAAAGTGCATTAAAACTGAAGGATTCATATAACTTTTAATAATACAATGGCTAAAACAGAATAAAACGTGGATTTTAGAATGGGGAAGTCAAAGTTCTGACCTCAAACCATTTTAAATACTGTGTTGTGTTCTAAAACAGGCCACTTAAAACAAGATTTGCATGGTCTGTAACACCTTTTGCACTTTTACAGCAGCAAGGCCAAGTAACTGTGGCACAAATCTCATCAACAGCTACAAAAAGCACCTGTAACCCTGTCAAAAACCTAAACAATTAAACTGAGCAGAAAAAAATGCACATGACAAAGCTATTAGTAAGATCCAGAGATATAGACAGGTATGTGCAAATTTTGCTATTTTGACCAACAGACAATCAGCAAGTGGAACTCTTAATAGTTCACCCTGAGCTCCCCAGGTTTGTGTTTGCTTTTACGTTAAACCCAAAAGCAAACATTATATTATATTACAGGTTACCAATTCTTAGATGTGATGGCTGCATTCGTTTTCTTTTTTAGGCTTTCTTTCTTAGATTTTCATCTGGTGAACTGGACACTAACTTTGTTGTTTAGCAAAAAAACAAGCTGTCTTGCAGATGTAGCAGTTAGGGGTATGAGACAAACCATTTAACACTGACAGGGGTGCTTACAATGAGCAGCTTTTATTTACAAAAAAAGCCTTAATCCCAAAAAGGAAAAAAAACCTGCTGTAACTACAGTAAAACCTTGGATTGTGAGCATAATTAGTTCGGGAAACATGCTTGTAATCCAAAGCACTTGTCTATAAAAGCAAATTTCCCCTTAAGAAAAAAAATGGAAACTCAGATGAATCGTTGCACAACCATTTATTTATAAGTCCTTCAGTCTATAGTCCATATAAAAAGATTATAGCAATGTGATATTTTATGGTTACACAACCTGTCCATCCACAAACGGCAGCCTCCACAAAGGGGATTAGAAGCAAAATCCAGCAGAAGCTACAGAGTATAAAATAGAAGAGAGGCCCCTCTAAGTGCAGCAATATGGTTGCATTTAACCACTTCAGCCCCGGAAGATTTTACCCACTTAGTGACCATTTTTTGCGATACGGCACTGCGTTACTTTAACTGACAAATGTGCGGTTGTGCAACACTGAACCCACAAATAGACAAATAGAGCTTTCTTTTGGTGGTATTTGATCACCTCGCGGTTTTTATTTTTTGTGCTAAAAAACACAAGAACGACTATTTTGAAAAAAAAAAAACAAACAATATTTTTTACTTTCTGCTATAAAACATATCCAATAAAAACAATTAAAAACCAAATTCTTCATCAGTTTAGGCCAATATGTATTCTGCTACATATTTTTTGTAAAAAAATCCCAATAAGCGTATATTGATTGGTTTGTGCAAAAGTTATAGCATCTACAGAATAGGGAATATTTTTATGGCATTTTTATTTTCTTTCTTTTTTTACTTGTAATGTTGGTGATCAGCAATTTTTAGCGAGATTGCGGCGGACAGATCCGACACCTAGATGACACTTTTGACACTTTTTAGGCAACTAGTGACATTACTACAGTGATCAGTGCTTAAAATATGCACTGACACAGTATAAATGACACTGGGAAGGGGTTAACATCAGGAGCTATCAAAGGGTTAACAGTGTTCCCTCAGTGTGTTTCTGTGTGTTGGATGGGCTCACTGCATTGACCGCTGTTCTGTCTCTGCGGGGCGGAATCGTGGGTGGCCCGCTGATTGGCTCCCCCTGTGGCCAATCAGCATGCAATCGCAGTTCTGGAAGCTCGCACGTCCCCCCCCCAGTGGCTATTGACAAAATCACGTACAGGTACGTGAATTTGTACAATAGCGCCGCCTTGCCGTAGTATACGTATGACAGGCAGTCGGGAAGTGGTTAATGAGGGTACAACATTTAGCAAACCACATGGTTGATGATTAAAACAGGCACATCTAAGTATGCGGGCATCTGGGGTAAAGCTGCCCACATAGACCGTCCTTCGCACCGCCAACTCTCACTGCTGTCGGTCTGTAATTGTGACCGTGAAGACTACCCTGCAGTAGAGCGATCTGAAAGCAAGGCATGGAGCGCAGTGTGGAAGGGATGATGTTGATGGTGGTGCGGAGGACGGTCTATGTGGACAGCTTTACCTCAGATGCCTGCATACTTAGATGTGCCTGTTTTATTCATAAACCATGTGAATTGCTAAATGTTGTACCTTCAATAAATGTAACCATATTGCTACACTTCGAGGCGCTTCTCTTCTCTTTACTACTCAGTTGTGACATGGCGCTACACGTATTGCAAGACCTTGCTCATTTATCAAGTTAAAATTTATTTTAAAAAATTCTAGTCTTGTAAAACACTTGCAGACCAAGTTACTCGCAATCCAAGGTTTTACTGTACTTATAAAATGTGAGCAGGAGTTTGGCTTCAATGTGTTAGGTGTATCCAAATCTGTGTGTCCGCCTAACACTCCCCTCCCCCCAGACTGACAATGCTGCTGTCCAAAAGGTGTCCCCCGTGCTCCTTTATCCAGAGTGGGGGCACTCTAATACAGGAGGTGTGGTACTGGTCAGATCACAAGGTGAAAACAGGGAAAAAGACTAAAAGAAAAAATAAACTAATGCATCCACCACTTCCAATGATTGGTAAGCTGCAATATATTACATTTTTGGTTTTGGGTTTATTACTCCTTTAAAGCTTTATTCAGCATTTTAAATGTTGTGTGTGCCATTTGTAAAATAATAATTTTTATTCTAATGAGTCTGATGGAGATTAGTTCCCATTCAAGCAGAAATAGAAAAATATCCTAAGTGTTCAGAAATTTCTTACAACTGTAGATTATACACCATTTGGTATATTTTCTGTATCGTGATAGCAATTAAATGCATCCGCATAGGACGAAATAACAACATTACACACATTAGAAGGTCACTTAAGAAATATGTGAGAGAAAATGCAAAATATTGGACTAATCTGTTTGTTCAAGTCAACAACTGAGATGGCGAGCGGGCTGGTTAGACAATGATTTCTTGCGGCACTAATTAATGAAGCCACTCTTTTTCCAGCTGCTTCTTGTAAGCCACTGAATGCAAATCTTGGATTCTGCAATTCGAATGAGGCGCAAAAGCATTATAAAGATCGATTGCTCTAGTAAACCAAATGGGAGGGTGCATCTGGAATTCACTGCAATTCAATAGTTTGAAAATATATTTAAATGCCTTTGTTTTCCACCATTTTTATACTATTAACAGGAATACTTAGCTTCTGGGGAAGTCTAGATGTCTTTTCAATATTTTATAAAGATAGAAAGCCACATTAAATCAAAATGTTTGTAATCATTGGATTTAAACAAAATGGGGCTTCTCTTTATGCTTCTGTTAAAGCCTTGAGCCAGGTCAATGTGGGAGCCAAGTGTATTATCAGAAAAGCATAAGCTACAGTGTGAAAATCTTACCATTATCAATAATATGTCAACATTTTCACACCAGAAAAACAGACATTGAGATTTATTTTTAGATTTATTTAAATAATTCCACAGTACTATTTAGGTTAAGTTGCTGCTGTATACTGTAAAGGTTAAAGGAGAAGTCCAGTCTGAGCTTTTTAGGCTGGGCTTCTCCTAAGGGTCACAGGAGTGCAATCAATTTTGCACTCCTGTGACCCGTTTTCAGCAGAAAGCGGTATGAAGTCCGCTCTCCGCTGATGTCACTGGAATCAGTCCAGGCAGCACGTCATCTCGTCTTAGGAAGTCTGGATCAGCCAGCTGCCTGGACTGATAGCAGTCTCAGCATCTCAACGAACCGCTAAGACGCTGAGACGGCCGCCCCCCGCCCCTCCACAGCTCATCGCTCCAATGAGCATGGAGGGACAGAGCAGGAGAGATGCTGACAGCCAGCAGCTCTCCGCTCGGAGAGGAGTGAGAACTGAGCCATCGGCAGTGTTCTGTGGCACGGTTCTCAGTACAGAGACGTCGGGGGACAGCTGCAGCATCGGTCTGATGCTGCATCCACCTAGGTAAGTGTGAATATCAAAAACACAAAAAAAAAACAAACAACCCATACTTCTCTTTTAAAGTGTCACTTAACTCGCATCATAAAAAACGATGAATAAATGCTGTATTACATGCTTTTCATACTCACTCAGTCACTATTATATTTGTTTTCTGTATTCTGCAAAAAAATAGTTGATCCTGCTGCTCTCTATATCCACCTTCTGTGCATGTTCCTAATTCAGCTAGGGATTTTGCAGCTGTGGTTGCAACGCTGCACATGCTCAGTTTTCTATGCTGAGCATTTCCTCCCCATCACATCTGAGCAGCCCATGTGACTATAGAGTCACACATGTGGGCGTATACACAGTGAGAAAAGACAGCCCACTCCCTCCCTCCTCCTCCTCCATGTCCACTAACCAGCTAAACACAATGAGGGTGGGTTATTACATGTAGATTAATGGAGGCTTTCCCTCCCTCTTATTCGAATGCCCCGTACACATGGTCGGACTTTGTTTGTACATTCCAACAACAAAATCCGTGGATTTTTTCCGACGGATGTTGGCTCAAACTTGTCTTGCATACACACGGTCACACAAAGTTGTCGGAAAATCCGATCGTTCTAAACGCGGTGACGTAAAACACGTACGCCGGGACTATAAACGGGGCAGTGGCCAATAGCTTTTATCTCTTTATTTATTCTGAGCATGCGTGGCACTTTGTGCGTCAGATTTGTGTACACACGCTCGGAATTTCCGACAACGGATTTTGTTGTCGGAAAATTTTATATCCTGCTCTCAAACTTTGTGTGTCGGAAATTCAGATGGAAAATGTGTGATGGAGCCTACACACGGTCGGAATTTCCAACAACAAGGTCCTATCACACATTTTCCGTCGGAAAATCCGACCGTGTGTATGGGGCATAAGATGCAGGCTGAAGAGGTGTGACACAGCCAGTGATTGACATAAAGCCACCCACACCATGTTATTGCCAAATAATAATAAAAAGGTTGGATTTCAAATATATACTGTATACAGTATCTTATAAAATTGAGTACACCCCTCACATTTTTTGTAAATATTTTATTACATCTTTTCATGTACAACACTGAAAAAATGACACTTTGCTACAATGTAAAGTAGTGAGTGTACAGCTTGTATAACAGTGTAAATTTGCTGTCCCCTCAAAATAACAACACACAGCCATTAATGTCTAAACCGCTGGCAACAAAAGTGAGCACACCACTAAGTGAAAATGACCTAATTGGGCCCAAAGTGTCAATATTTTGTGTGGCCACCATTATTTTCCAAAAAACTCCCGTAGGGGATTTGGCGCTGTTCAAAAATGAATTAACCACTTGCCGACCGCCTAACGCACATATACGGCGGCAGAATGGCACGGGCAGGCAGAATCACGTACCCGTACGTGATCTGCCTCCCGCGGGCGGGGGGTCCGATCGGGCCCCCCCCCCGGTGCCAGCGGCGGTCGGCATTTGACTGGGAGCGTCGGGAGGCGAGGGGGAGACCATCCGATCGTGGCCCCCCCCTCGCGATCGCTCCCAGCCAATCGGAATCCTCCCCTGCCTGTGTGTAGTTTCACACAGGCAGAGGATGTGATGTCATCTCTCCTCGGCTTGGCAGTTTCCGTTCCAGCGCCGAGGAGAGAAGACATGTAAGTGCACAACACACACACACACACACACAGTAGAACATGCCAGGCATACTTTACACCCCCGATCCCCCCAATCACCCCCCCCCCGTCACAAACTGACACCAGCAGTATTTTTTTTTTTTCTGATTACTGCATGGTGTCAGTTTGTGACAGTTACAGTGTTAGGGCAGTGAGTATTACCCCCCTTTAGGTCTAGGATACCCCCCTAACCACCCCTAATAAAGTTTTAACCCCTTGATCACCCCGTCACCAGTGTCACTAAGCGATCATTTTTCTGATCGCTGTATTAGTGTCGCTGGTGACGCTAGTTAGGGAGGTAAATATTTAGGTTCGCCGTCAGCGTTTTATAGCGACAGGGACCCCCATATACTATCTAATAAATGTTTTAACCCCTTGATTGCCCCCTAGTTAACCCTTTCACCACTGATTACCGTATAACCGTTACGGGTGACGCTGGTTAGTTCGTTTATTTTTTATAGTGTCAGGGCACCCGCCGTTTATTACCGAATAAAGGTTTAGCCCCCTGATCGCCCGGCGGTGATATGCGTCGCCCCAGGCAGCGTCAGATTAGCGCCAGTACCGCTAACACCCACGCACGCAGCATACGCCTCCCTTAGTGGTATAGCATCAGAACGGATCAATATCTGATCCGATCAGATCTATACTAGTGTCCCCAGCAGTTTAGGGTTCCCAAAAACGCAGTGTTAGCGGGATCAGCCCAGATACCCGCTAGCACCTGCGTTTTTCCCCTCCGCCCGGCCCAGCCCACCCCATCCAAGTGCAGTATCAATCGATCACTGTCACTTACAAAACACTAAACGCATAACTGCAGCGTTCACAGAGTCAGGCCTGATCCCTGCGATCGCTAACAGTTTTCTTAGTAGCGTTTTGGTGAACTGGCAAGCACCAGCCCCAGGCAGCGTCAGGTTAGCGCCAGTACCGCTAACACCCACGCACCGTACACCTTCCTTAGTGGTATAGTATCTGAACGGATCAATATCTGATCCGATCAGATCTATACTAGCGTCCCCAGCAGTTTAGGGTTCCCAAACACGCAGTGTTAGCGGGATCAGCCCAGATACCTGCTAGCACCTGCGTTTTGCCCCTCCGCCCGGCCCAGCCCAGCCCACCCAAGTGCAGTATCGATCGATCACTGTCACTTACAAAACACTAAACGCATAACTGCAGCGTTCGCAGAGTCAGGCCTGATCCCTGCGATCGCTAACAGTTTTTTTTGTAGCGTTTTGGTGAACTGGCAAGCACCAGCGGCCTAGTACACCCCGGTCGTAGTCAAACCAGCACTGCAGTAACACTTGGTGACGTGGCAGCACCCGTACTTCCCCCATTCACATCCCCAACCAAATGCAGTCGGCTGCATGAGAGGCATTTTCTTTATGTCCTCCCGAGTACCCCTACCCAACGAACCCCCCCAAAAAAGATGTTGTGTCTGCAGCAAGCGTGGATATAGGCGTGACACCCGCTATTATTGTCCCTCCTGTCCTGACAATCCTGGTCTTTGCATTGGTGAATGTTTTGAACGCTACCATTCATTAGTTGAGTATTAGCGTAGGGTACAGCATTGCACAGACTAGGCACACTTTCACAGGGTCTCCCAAGATGCCATCGCATTTTGAGAGACCCGAACCTGGAACCGGTTACAGTTATAAAAGTTAGTTACAAAAAAAAGTGTAAAAAAAAAAAAAAAAAAAACACATACAAAAATATAAAATAAAAAAAAAATAGTTGTCGTTTTATTGTTCTCTCTCTCTCTATTCTCTCTCTCTTGTTCTGCTCTTTTTTACTGTATTCTATTCTGCAATGTTTTATTGTTATTATGTTTTATCATGTTTGTTTTTCAGGTATGCAATTTTTTATACCTTACCGTTTACTGTGCTTTATTGTTAACCATTTTGTTTGTCTTCAGGTACGCCATTCACGACTTTGAATGGTTATACCAGAATGATGCCTGCAGGTTTAGGTATCATCTTGGTATCATTCTTTTCAGCCAGCGATCGGCTTACATGTAAAAGCAATCCTAGCAGCTAATTAGCCTCTAGACTGCTTTTACAAGCAGTGGGAGGGAATGCCCCCCCCCCCCCCCCCCCCAACGTCTTCCGTGTTTTTCTCTGGCTCTCCTGTCTCAACAGGGAACCTGAGAATGCAGCCGGTGATTCAGCCAGCTGACCATAGAGCTGATCAGAGACCAGAGTGGCTCCAAACATCTCTATGGCCTAAGAAACCGGAAGCTACGAGCATTTTATGACTTAGATTTCGCCGGATGTAAACAGCGCCATTGGGAAATTGGGGAAGCATTTTATCACACCGATCTTGGTGTGGTCAGATGCTTTGAGGGCAGAGGAGAAATCTAGGGTCTAATAGACCCCAATTTTTGCAAAAAAGAGTACCTGTCACTACCTATTGCTATGATAGGGGATATTTACATTCCCTGAGATAACAATAAAAGTGATTTAAAAAAAAAAAATGAAAGGAACAGTTTAAAAATAAGATAAAAAAATAATAATAATAAAGAAAAAAAAAAAAAAAAAAAAAAAAAAAAAAAAAAGCACCCCTGTCCCCCCTGCTCTCGCGCTAAGGCGAATGCAAGCGTCGGTCTGGCGTCAAATGTAAACAGCAATTGCACCATGCATGTGAGGTATCACCGCGAACGTCAGATCGAGGGCAGTAATTTTAGCAGTAGACCTCCTCTGTAAATCTAAAGTGGTAACCTGTAAAGGCTTTTAAAGGCTTTTAAAAATGTATTTAGTTTGTCGCCACTGCACGTTTGTGCGCAATTTTAAAGCATGTCATGTTTGGTATCCATGTACTCGGCCTAAGATCATCTTTTTTATTTCATCAAACATTTGGGCAATATAGTGTGTTTTAGTGCATTAAAATTTAAAAAAGTGTGTTTTTTCCCCAAAAAATGCGTTTGAAAAATCGCTGCGCAAATACTGTGTGAAAAAAAAAATGAAACACCCACCATTTTAATCTGTAGGGCATTTGCTTTAAAAAAATATATAATGTTTGGGGGGTTCAAAGTAATTTTCTTGCAAAAAAAAATTATTTTTTTATGTAATCAAAAAGTGTCAGAGAGGGCTTTGTCTTCAAGTGGTTAGAAGAGTGGGTGATGTGTGACATAAGCTTCTAGATGTTGTGCATAAAATGCCAGGACAGTTCAAAACCCCCCCAAATGACCCCATTTTGGAAAGTAGACACCCCAAGCTATTTGCTGAGAGGCATGTCGAGTCCGTGGAATATTTTATATTGTGACACAAGTTGCGGGAAAGAGACAATTTTTTATTTTTTTTATTTTTTTTTGCGCAAAGTTGTCACTAAATGATATATTGCTCAAACATGCCATGGGAATATGTGAAATTACACCCCAAAATACATTCTGTTGCTTCTCCTGAGTACGGGGATACCACATGTGTGAGACTTTTTGGGAGCCTAGCCGCGCACGGGACCCCGAAAACCAAGCACCGCCTTCAGGCTTTCTAAGGCCGTAAATTTTTGATTTCACTCTTCACGGCCTATCACAGTTTCGGAGGCCATGGAATGCCCAGGTGGCAAAAAACCCCCCCAAATGACCCCATTTTGGAAAGTAGACACCCCAAGCTATTTGATGAGAGGTATAGTGAGTATTTTGCAGACCTCACTTTTTGTCACAAAGTTTTGAAAATTGAAAAAAGAAAAAAAAATTTTTTTTTTCTCGTCTTTCTTTATTTTCAAAAACAAATGAGAGCTGCAAAATACTCACCATGCCTCTCAGCAAATAGCTTGGGTGTCTACTTTCCAAAATGGGGTCATTTGGGGGGGGTTTGTGCCACCTGGGCATTCCATGGCCTCCGAAACTGTGATAGGTAGTGAAGAGTAAAATCAAAAATGTACGCCCTTAGAAATCCTGAAGGCAGTGATTGGTTTTCGGGGCCCCGTACGCGGCTAGGCTCTCAAAAAGTCCCACACATGTGGTATCCCCGTACTCAGGAGAAGCATCTAAATGTATTTTGGGGTGCAATTCCACATATGCCCATGGCCTGTGTGAGCAAAATTGAAAAAAGAAAAAAAAATTTTTTTTTTTCTCGTCTTTCTTTATTTTCAAAAACAAATGAGAGCTGCAAAATACTCACCATGCCTCTCAGCAAATAGCTTGGGTGTCTACTTTCCAAAATGGGGTCATTTGGGGGGGGTTTGTGCCACCTGGGCATTCCATGGCCTCCGAAACTGTGATAGGTAGTGAAGAGTAAAATCAAAAATGTACGCCCTTAGAAATCCTGAAGGCAGTGATTGGTTTTCGGGGCCCCGTACGCGGCTAGGCTCTCAAAAGTGATTGGTTTTCGGGGCCCCGTACGCGGCTAGGCTCTCAAAAAGTCCCACACATGTGGTATCCCCGTACTCAGGAGAAGCATCTAAATGTATTTTGGGGTGCAATTCCACATATGCCCATGGCCTGTGTGAGCAAAATTGAAAAAAGAAAAAAAAATTTTTTTTTTTCTCGTCTTTCTTTATTTTCAAAAACAAATGAGAGCTGCAAAATACTCACCATGCCTCTCAGCAAATAGCTTGGGTGTCTACTTTCCAAAATGGGGTCATTTGGGGGGGGGTTTGTGCCACCTGGGCATTCCATGGCCTCCGAAACTGTGATAGGTAGTGAAGAGTAAAATCAAAAATGTACGCCCTTAGAAATCCTGAAGGCGGTGGTTGGTTTTCGGGGCCCCGTACGCGGCTAGGCTCTCAAAAAGTCCCACACATGTGGTATCCCCGTACTCAGGAGAAGCATCTAAATGTATTTTGGGGTGCAATTCCACATATGCCCATGGCCTGTGTGAGCAATATATCATTTAGTGACAACTTTGTGCAAAAAAAAAAAAAATTGTCACTTTCCCGCAACTTGTGTCAAAATATAAAACATTCCATGGACTCAACATGCCTCAAAGCAAATAGCTTGGGGTGTCTACTTTCTAAAATGGGGTCATTTGGGGGGGTTTTATGCCCATGGCCTGTGTGAGCAATATATCATTTAGTGACAACTTTTTGTAATTTTTTTTTTTTTTTTTTGTCATTATTCAATCACTTGGGACAAAAAAAATGAATATTCAATGGGCTCAACATGCCTCTCAGCAAATTCCTTGGGGTGTCTACTTTCCAAAATGGGGTCATTTGTGGGGGTTTTGTACTGCCCTGCCATTTTAGCACCTCAAGAAACAACATGGGCAGTCATAAATTAAAGGCTGTGTAAATTCCAGAAAATGTACCCTAGTTTGTAGGCGCTATAACTTTTGCGCAAACCAATAAATATACACTTATTGACATTTTTTCTACCAAAGACATGTGGCCGAATACATTTTGGCCTAAATGTATGACTAAAATTGAGTTTATTGGATTTTTTTTTAGAACAAAAAGTAGAAAATATCATTTTTTTTCAAAATTTTCGGTCTTTTTCCGTGTATAGCGCAAAAAATAAAAACGGCAGAGGTGATCAAATACCATCAAAAGAAAGCTCTATTTGTGGGAAGAAAAGGACGCAAATTTCGTTTGGGTACAGCATTGCATGACCGCGCAATTAGCAGTTAAAGCGACGCAGTGCCGAATTGTAAAAAGTGCTCTGGTCAGGAAGGGGGTAAAACCTTCCGGGGCTGAAGTGGTTAAAATAAAACAGTACCTCAAAAGATGTGCATCAAAGTGTAATAACAAAATATGTAAGAAATACTATAAATGAATACGTATATAGTAGAGAAGAAGTGTGTCATGTGCAAATACTACATGTGCAAAACATCACATAATATATAAAATCAAATGTGAGCTGGAACATCAATGGTCCTATAGGAAATGAGTACACCTGAAAGTAATAATATGGATATGAAGACAGAAATGTGTAATACTAGTGCTAGTTTAAAATATCCCAAAAGTGCTGCAAAAATATACCAAAAAAATATCAAAAAAATACACAACCAAGATCAATCCATATAGTGAGGTATTTGCGTGATATTATACCGTGCAACCAAATATTCAAAAAATAAAAATAAAATTATATAATAAGTGTCCAAGCAAAAAAATTTTTTGTTCTGTATATGTGAAGAAAGAAAACTGTGAAAAGTGTCTTTGCTTCCAAAAGATCCCGTGTAGATTGTTGTAGTTGTTATGTGATCTCCTCCAGTGGAACCTCCACTTGTGCCCCCACTCACCGGAAAGCCCAACCCCTGGAGGAGTAATGAGCATGTAAATGTAGATCCAATGGTAGGAATCAATCGATGTCCCCCTCACCGACTCCACGATCTCCTTCCTGGTTGTATCACCACTGGTCCTCCTTGCTGCAGTGGTTCTCTACCCTGATTCCTTTCACATGTGTGGTCTGGCTGTGCTCACCTATGGGCGTCACCTGCTATCCTGTGGGCTTTTATTTCCTTCCCTTCCATCACTTACATCAGGAACATTTCTGTCTTCATATCCATATTATTACTTTCAGGTGTACTCATTTCCTATAGGACCATTGATGTTCCAGCTACACTTATATTTGCTCACATTTGATTTTATATATTATGTGATGTTTTGCACATGTAGTATTTGTACATGTAGTGATGTTTTGCACATGCAGTATTTGCACATGACACACTTCTTGTCTACTATATACGTATTCATTTATAGTATTTCTTACATCTTTTGTTATTACACTTTGATGCACATCTTTTGAGGTACTGTTTTATTTTAATTCATTTTTGAACATCGCCAAATCCCCTACAAGAGTTTTTTAGTCTTTTGGATTTCACTTTGGTGTTTTCCTTTTTTTGGGGGGGCTGCAGTTCTCATAGGTAACCGTTCTAAGCGCGGAATACTTGGGTTTACCATTATTTTCCAGCACTGCCTTCACTTTCTTGGGCATGGAGTTCACCAGAATTTCACAGGTTGCCACTGGAGTCCACTGACAACATGACAGAGCTGGTGGCTGTTAGAGCTCTTGCGCTCCTCCACCTTTCGTTTGAGCATCTGCTTCAGTATGTCACAGTACATGTTAGCATTCAATGGCTCCCTCAATGAACTGTAGCTCCCCAGTGTTGGCAGCACTCATGCAGCCCCAGACCATGATACTTCCACCACCATGCTTGACTGTAGGCAAGACACACTTGTCTTTGCACTTCTCACCTGGTTGCCGCCATACAGGCTTGACATCATTTGACCAAAAATATTTTATCTTGGTGTCATCAGAGCACAAGACATTGTTCCAGTAATCCATGTCCTTAGTCTGCTTGTCTTTAGCAAACTGTTTGTGGGCTTTCTTGTGCATCATCTTTAGAAGAGGCTTCCTTCTGGGACGACAGCCATGCAGACCAATTTGATGCAGTGTGCAGCATATGGTCTGAGCACTGACAGGCTGACCACCCACCTCTTGAACTTCTGCAGCAATGTTGGCAGCACTCATATATCTTTTTCCCAAAGACAATCTGTGGCTATGATGCTGAGCATGTGCACTCAACTTCTTTGTTTGACCATGGTAAGGCCTGTTCTGAATGGAACCTGTCCTGTTAAACCTCTGTATGATCTTGGCCACCGTGCTGCATCTCTGTTTCAGGATCTTGGCACTCTTCTTATAGCCTAGGCCATCTTTATGTAGAGCAGGGATATGCAATTAGCGGACCTCTAGTTGTTACAAAACTACAAGTCCCATCATGCCTCTGCCTCTGGGTGTCATGCTTGTGGCTGTCAGAGTCTTGCTATGCCTCATGGGACTTGTAGTTCTGCAACAGCTGGAGGTCCACTAATTGCATATCCCTGATGTAGAGCAACAAGTCTTTTTTTCAGATCCTCAGAGGGTTCTTTGCCATGAGGTGCCATATTGAACTTCCAGTAACCAGTACGGGAGAGCGAGAGCGATAACACCAAATTTAACACACCTACTCCCCATTCACACCTGAGACCTTGTAACACTAACGAGTCACATGACAACGGGGAGGGGGAATGACTAATTGGGCCCAATTTGGAAATTTTCACTTAGGGGGTGTACTCACATTTTTTGCCAGTGGTTTAGACATGAATGGCTGTGTGTTGAATTATTTTGAGGGAACAGCAAATTTACACTGTTTTGCAAGCTGTACACTCACTACTTTACATTGTAGCAAAGCGTCACTTCTTTAGTGCTCAATCTCGGTATTTGCAGACGATAGTAAGCTAAGCAGGGCAATGATTTCTCCGCAGGATTTGAAAACCTTGCAAGAAGATCTGAACAAATGAATAGGGTGGGCAACTACATGGCTAATGAGGTTTAATATAGAAAAATGTAAAAATATGCATATGGGATGCAAAAATATGAATGCCATCTACTCAGTGGAGAACCTCTGGGGGAATCTAGGCTGGAAAAGGACCTGGGGGTCCTAGTAGATGACAGGCCCATGCAATGCCAGACTGCTGCAAGCAAAGCCAACAGAATATTGGCATGCATTAAAAAGGGGATTAAATCCAGAGATAAAAACAGTAATTCTCCCATTCTACAAGACTCTGGTTCGGCCGCACTCAGAGTATGCTGTCCAGTTCTGGGCACTAGTCCTCAGGAAGGATGTACTGGAACTGGAGAGAGTCCAGAGATGGGTAACAAAGCCTATAAAGGGACTGGAGCACCTTAGCTATGAAGAAAAATTATGAGCATTAAACTTATTCTCTCTGGAAAAGAAACACTTGAGAGATAGGCACCTAAACTACCTTAACATATAGGGATATACAATGTAATACGGACATAAAAGCATACACACAGGTTGGACTTTGATGGTCTTTTTTCAACCTCACATTCATACCCCTTGAAATTTTCCACATTTTGTCATGTTACAACCAAAAGTGTAAATGTATTTTATTGGGATTTTACTTTTATGTGATAGACCAACACAAAGTGGCACATAATTGTGAAGTGGAAGGGAAATGATAAATGGTTTTCATTTTTTTTTTTTATAAATAAATATGTAAAAAGTGTGCCATGCATTTGTATTCAGCCCCCCTGAGTCAATACTTTGTAGCACCCCCTTTTGCTGCAATTACAGCTGCAAGTCTTTTTGGGTATGTCTCTACCAGATTTGCACATCTAAAGAGTGACATTTTTGCCCATTCTTCTTTTGCAAAATAGCTCAAGCTCTGCCAGATTGGATGGAGAATGCATCTGTGGACAGCAATTTTCAAGTTTTGCCACAGATCCTCAATTGGATTTAGGTGTGGACTTTGACTGGGCCATACTAACACATGAATATGCTTTGCTCTAAACCATTCCATTGTAGCGCTGGCTGTATGTTTAGGGTCCTTGCCTTGCTGCAAGGTGAACCTCCGCCACAGCTTCAAGTCTTTTGCAGACTCTAACAGGTTTTCTTCGAAGATTGTCCTGTATTTGGCTCCATCCATCTTCCCATCAACTCTGACCAGTTTCCTTGTCCCTGCTGAAGAAAAGCATCCCTACAACATGATGCTGCCACCACCATGTTTCACAGTGGGGATGGTGTTCAGGGTGATTTGCAGTGTTAGTTTTCCGTCACAAATGGTGTTTTTGCTTTTAGGCCAAAAAGTAACATTTTGGTCTCATCTGATCAGAGCACCTTCCTTCCACTTGTTTTCTGTTTCCCCCACGTAGTTTCTCGCAAACTGCAAATGGGAAATCTTATGGCTTTCAACAATGGCTTTCTTCTTGCCACTCTTCATTAAAGCCCAGATTTGTGGAGTGCACGACTAATAGTTGTCCTGTGGACAGATTCTCCCACCTGAGCTGTGAATCTCTGCAGCTCCTCTAGAGTTACCATGGGCCTCCCGACTGCTTCTCTGGTTAATGCTCTCCTTGCCTGTTTCTCCACAACTTTATCCCTGACCTGTCTGGTGTGTCCCTTGGCCTTCATGTTTCTGTTTGATGCTGTTTGTTCACTAAGGTTCTCTAACAAACCTTCACAGAACAACTGTATTTATACTGAGATTAAGGAAACAGAGATAGGGTAGTACTAGGTATTACCAGAAGGGCGGACTTTTAAGGCTAAGAAACAATGGAGATAAAACCTACTATAAACAATCAAATTTATTGAGATTAACATTTACATAGAATAATCAAAAAAGGGTAAA